>NW_009661368.1:3645986-3662810 GCF_000708025.1 Charadrius vociferus
GCTGAAGCCTGCTTTCCTTTTTTTTGTTTCAGATAATCACTCACAGGTATCGAGAGCATCTCTCCGTATCCGTATCCTGGATGTGAACGACAATCCGCCTGAGCTCGCCACCCCCTATGAAGCTGCTGTGTGCGAGGATGCCAAGCCAGGCCAGGTAGCGGGTGTCCCCCGGCTCTTCTCATGAGTCTCCATCAGTGCCTGCAGCGGTCTCATGCTGCGAGCAGTGCTCTGGACCAGTGCCAGCCTGCCCATCCTTCCCATTCTGCCTGAACATCTTCCCGTGCAGCTGCTGTCACGCTGGGAGCCACTTTGCTGGTGTCCTACAGCTAAGCCTGTCTATAAGGGCAAAGGCTCATCCCTCCCTGTGGCAGAAGCTGGTGATGCTCTGCTGGGCTGGACCGTGTGAGCGGGACCCGTGGGAGGGGCTGCGGAGGCAGCACTTATTCTCACCTCTGCTTTCTCCTCACAGCTGATCCAGACAATAAGCGTTGTGGACCGTGATGAGCCTCAGAGTGGCCATCGTTTCTACTTCACACTGGCACCTGAAGCCACCAACAACCACCATTTTTCTCTGCTGGATATTAAGGGTAAGCCCTGCTGCGCCCTGCCCAGTGCAGGAAGGGAGATGGGGCTGTGGGCTTACAGTCCATCCGTGCTGGCTGGAGCTCAGGGTGCTTTGGGCACCCTGCAAGGCTCCTTGCCATCCTGAAATGGTGGGACTGGTCAGCTACCAGTTTGGATTTCCTCAAGGAGGGTCTGCCTTCTTCTGTGCTGCAGATAGGTCCAAAACTCTTCTTGTCCCATCTGGTTAGCCTTCAATGTTTTCAGGGCTCTTGGTCCCTTTCTTGATGGGAAGTGTCAAACCTTCCCGCAGGCAAGGAGATGATATGGATTTACAGATGAACACGCTCCCGTTTTGAGCGTTAGGATTTACCCCTCTCCAAGGTAAATCCTGGACCTGCCATGCTCCCGACAAACGGGAGCAGCTCAAGAGTCCTGGGAGGCAGTGGGGCCATGCAGCTGCCAACCCTTGGCCATTGCCATACCTGGGACAGGGCCAGCAGAGCCGGATTCCCCGTTGGGTGGTGGCTCAGGGACGTAGTTCCTCTGCGTTTCCTGAGGCTCATCCCGTCCTTCAGAAAACGCAGCCAGGCAGGGAAGCGCTCTCTGCACTAACCAGGGGGTGCGATGCAGGTTTTGCTGGCTGAGCCCTGGTCGTCAATTGGCTTTGCGGACTGCAAGGTCAGGCTGTGTTTGTGTGGATGATAACGATCCAGAAAGGTAGTTATCAGGCTGCTTGCTATTTTTGACTGATGTTTTGGGTGAATTTAGGTGCTGATTGCAGCAGGTACCGGGATCTTTTCCAGCCAGATGTGCACTTACTTGTCAAAGGGGCCAGCCCAGAAGGAAGCCAGCAGCCCACGTTGAAATGCTTCTTTGTTCTGTTTTGTGGCTGCTTTTAAACCATTTTTTTCTCCATTTTTGCAGTTTCATCATCTATCAGAAGTCTGATTTAGTTTGTTCTGAGCTTATCAAAGGAACCCTCTGCTGATGTAAGATCCTGCTCGCTCAGTTTGGTTCAGCGTTATTAGGGATAGACAAAATGGAACTTGCGGCAAAAAAGCTTCAGACGTAATCACAGAGGGACCAATATTGCTTTGTGTCCTAAAAAGTGCAGCTGTCCCTGACCCGAGTCCCTCCCCCTGCACTGATGGGGCAGCTGTTCACGAGGCCTTTTGCTTCTTATCATGTAAGCAAGCTTTAATCCTCTGCAAGATTTTGTCCCACGCCCAGCGATTAACTCCCTTCACTTTCTCTGAAGGACCTCATAAAAACGTGCTGAGTTACACCCGGATCTGTCCCTACCCGGACCCCTCCAGAAGCTCCGAGGGGCCCGGGGCCGCGCTCCCTGCTCCGAGCCGGGATGTCTGCTGCAGCTGGGTTGCGATCCCGGAGCCATCGCTGCTGCTCCTCCTGTCTGGCAGGAGAGACCTGGCCAGGGGCGGCTGGAGCTCGGCAAAGGGCTGCTTCGCTGCCCGGTGCTGTGTGGGAATCGCCCCCCGTTGGCTCAGCCGGGGTTCACCAGCAGCAGCCCGAGAGCCGCCGTTGCAGGAGGGTGCAGGACACGGGCTCACGCGCCTCTATCTCCTCCGGAGCTGCTGCTCTCTTGAGTGGGATGAGGCTCTCGTTGCACGGGGTAATCCTTCGTGCTAAACGATCCCACAAACTTTGCATGTGGTGCAACACTGCATAAAATGAGTAAAAGCTGGCATCACCTCCCGCCTTCTGTTCTCAGGAAAACAAATGCTGTTCCTGCGGGGTTACTCCCAGGGTGTTCGGAGACCCTCCCAATTGCCAAGCAATGCTGTCTTCCACAGCAAGAGGAGGCGGCTGCCTGTGCAGATGGAGGCACCCCTCATTTCTAACGTGTGTGTTTTGGTGTCACCTCCCTTCCTTTGATTTCTCCCCCCCCTCCTTTTCTCCAGCCCATTGAGTGCCCTGGGTGGGCTCACCTTCGCCCCCTGCTCTCGTGGGTTCCCTTGCTGGATCCTCCTTTGTCCCCCCCTTTGACTCCCTCACGTGCGTTCACCCCTCTTGCACTTGTCTCTGCTCCTCCATATAAATATCAGTGGTGACAAACTGCTACCACCAGCCCATCTGTTTCTTTGTACAAATTTGTAGCCAGTTTTGAAACGTGATTTATAAATATTGCTTTTGCAGCCAAGGAGTGACACTGATGGATGTCAGCACAGATGGATTCACTAAGCTCTCGCTTAAATCCTTCTTCTCGCTTTTGCTTTGCACCTACATCCCTCGGCTCCTGCAAGGAGGCAGAAAGCCACCTCGGGAGGGTGACTTGTCCTCAGCACGGCAGGGACCAGCATCTCCTCGGGAATGCTGCCGTTAGGGTTCGTCAGGCAGGGCAGGAGCAGCCAGCCCTGGCAGGGTCGGTGGGGTAAGGTGGGGAGCCTGGGGGGCTCCGGCCAGCAGCGAGGTAACTGCGAGCTGCCGGAGAGATGTCAGAGGGGTGGGCTGCTTGGGCAGGCACCTCGCCGGCAAAGCTGACCCCGCAGGGGGCTGGAGGAGCAGGTGGAGTGAGAGTGCGGTGAAATGTTGAAGCGCAGAGCCCTGTCGCAAGGGTGGGAGCAGAGCCAGGCGAGGTAGCGCAGGAGGGCAGGAGAGGATGCTGAACGCTCTTCTAGGGTTCTTCATGGGCAGCGCGGAGGAAGGCTGCGAGGTCTAAAACCCAGGGTGATCGATGGGGCAGCCTGTCCATCGGATGAAGAGCTTGTGGAGTACCTGCTAGTAAGTGAGTGTATGGCAGTGGTCACAGGGCAGGTCTGCTGCAGCCTGGTACCACCGCGACGCACTCAGGACACTGCTGCTTGCCCAAAACCTGGTTGGTCAGTCCCCAGTGCAGCCAAAACTGCCAGGAGTGGGGATGGCCGTGCAAAGGGCCTGTGGTTAACACCCGCAGCCCCGCTCATCAGCTCCCAGTGGCACCCAGAGCTGCCTTGGCTCTGATGCTCTGGGTCAGAGCTACAAGAGCAAAAGGTGACCCTGCAGGAAACCTTGTGTTACCTGAGTTACAGCTGGTTTGCAGGAGCCAGGCTTTTGGAAACAGTGCCGTTTCCTACTGGCATCTCTCTTTCCTTGCTTTTTTTCTGTCCAAGGGAGTGCTGAAGTACTTCCTAATTCATCAGACAAGGAATAAATGTCACGTGTGGTAACAACGACCCCAGTCCAGAAGGAAGATGCCCGGCAGATGAAGCGCCTAAAGGAAGAGAGAGAATTGGAAAAGCTGACCTCACCCAGGTCCAATTGGTGCCATTCCAAAGGCATTCACCATCCTCTGCCTCCTAACTCACCTTTTGCTGGGTCTTTCTGGCCGGAGAAAATTGATTACAGAAGAATCAAAGGCAATTAAAGCCTGAAATCGTGTTCTCCAAGAAATGCTAATTGTGTTGGAAGGGATGGTAGAAAGCATCCAAGCCCAGCATCCTGGAAGGGGTGCTACATAATATGGAGCGACACATGGAGCTACTGACTCCAGAGCTCAAGGGCTAGGCAAGCAGATGTCTGAACTCTCTGCAGGTCTCATTAAGAGCATGTAATGGGTGATAGAAGATGTGAAAATCGTAACAATCAAAAGCAAAATGTTTGGATTTGAGGATTGCCTCAGGATAGGGGAAGCCTCCTCCAGCCCCGCAGGGATGCCGTTCACAGCAGGAACCGCACAGATGCTGATCTGACAGGGGGTGAAAAAGAGCATCAAATCTCCGAAGGGGCTGAGCAAAAGGTAAACACACAGCAGTGGTGCTGTGGCCTGGCACCCAGAGGATTTGGGAGAAGGAAGAGGCAAAAGGGAAAAATCGGATTATTCTCCTACCAGCTGCACCCGCCAGGGGCTGGAGAGGGGGTCTGCTCCTTTTGGGCAGCTCCAGCAGCAGCATGGCCGCAGGCCCGGCCGGGAGCCATCTGCACGTCCCCGGAGCTGGTGTGCCCGGGCACCGGAGCTGCAGAACAACTGCCGGAGAAGGGGAAGGCAGATGCTCGTGTGGCCCCAAGAGTGTGGGAGAGTGCAGGGATATCGAAATCCAAACTGGAGGCAGCTTGTTCCCTTCTGCTACCTTAGCGCTGCTCAAGATTGAGTTATGAGAAGGATTTATTAGTTCTGTCTTTGAAGCTGCCAAGAGCCTCTTTGGAGAGGGAATCTGAGAGACTTAATTATTTTTTTTATTCCTAGTGATGTTACGCTACCACCAGAGTATATTGGCTTCCTAAACTTTCCTCTTACAACAGTATTGACTGGTCCCTGCACACACTCAGCTCACGTTGGTTTCTGCCTTGTCTGGTGATGTGCTCCTCAAGCAGGCAGAGGTGCCGTCTCCTGTCTGTCGCACAAGGTGGTATGATGCGACACGGGATAACATCGCTGTGTGGTCGGGGAGAGGGTGGCATAGGAAATCTGCAGAGGAGATGTCAGTTTACGTAGCAAGATGACAATGATAGTAAATGGTTTGGCTTGGGGCTTCAGAGAACACATGGCACAACCCTTAGAGCGGTGTGACCATAACACAAAATGCAACCGGGTGAGGACTCGGCAGGAAAACATAAGTGTGGTGATCCAAGCTTGTCTGTGCAGGAACGCTGTGGATTACCGTCTGCTCAAATTTCAGTACCACCTCCTGGGAAACACTGCTCTTCAACCTCGTGACCCCAAAAATGGACTTAGTACAAAGATGCGACAGAGGAAGAAACACGAGAGGCTGCAGGACCAGCCCTGCCTGGCTTTTCTTTGCAACGATTCGTGCTGTGCTGATACCAACAAATCTATACCAAGACACGCATCCTGAAGCAACTGCCTTGGGTCAGCTGCATGTAAAGAAACAACTGTACCAGGAGAAATGATGATGTTTTGCAGGAGGTTGCTTCGGATGCATTTTCCAGGATACATTTTCCCAGATCTGGGCAAAATTTTCTTCGCTTCTGTGGTCAAATAGACTACATTGCATGGCAGCAGCGCTGCTTTTTCTGGAGTATCTCAGAAGGGAACACAGAAGAAGTTTGCAAGTAACAGGGGTGTAAACGCCCAACAGAGAAAACAGTTGTGGAGCCATGGGCACAGCGGGTGGGCAGCAAGGAGGAGACTGGAGCCATCCCAGTGCCTGGAGGGGGCTGGTCTCTGCCAGAGCAGGGTCTGGCTGTCCAGCCCCAGGGAGCAATGTCGTAGGAGTAGACATGACATTTCTGTGGATCTCCTTCCTGTAGGAAGTGCTCATGTCACCCTGTTCAAGAGAGAAAATGTCGTTTCATGTTTGAAATAGTGTTTTGTAGTTGTGATTTTTGTGTCTCTCCTGAGCACCGAGTTTTGGGTGACAGAGCAAGACCTCAGCCCCTTCCCGAGCTGAGGTTTCTCAGAGCAGAGCTGTCTTTCATGCTGCTGATATATTTAAGTACTGGCTACTTTATTTTGACTTTGTGGGTTCAGCCGTGAAAATATTTCTCCTTCCCATACTCGGAGGTGAAGGGGCTCAGCTGCGCAACGTGCTGTCTCAGCGGAGCTGAGCTGAGGTTAGTGGCTGCCTCTCTGCGACTTGGACATGTATTTCCCCATGATTTCTAGCGGCTGTTCCTAAAAATACAGTGTGCCTTGTGGCGGGTCCCTCGCAGGAGCTGGAGCTGGCTGTACACAGAAGGGGAGTCGCCAACCTTCTGCTGCATTTCCAGAGAGGTGGGGAGCTGGTGCTGCGCCTGCATTTACACAGCCCTAAAGAGGTGCTCGCCCGGCCGGCTGGGAGACATCCCAAACAGGTTCGTCAGACCTGGGCCAGAGATGGGCTGAGCGGCACGTGGAGGTGCAGGGCTGTGCGCACGGGGATCCTCCGAGCCAGCATCCGACCATGACCTCAGGCTGGTTACTTGACTGGTGTGACGGTGCCAGCAAAGGCGACCTTCCCGGGCTGAGGGCCAGAGCCTTTTGTGCTCACAGCAAGTGGGTCTGTCCCATTTGTCCTGTGGCTTCATCTCTACTGGGTCCAAATGCCCGAGGCTTGTGTTTAGCTGGGCTAGCTAGGCGTTAGTCCTAGCCTCTTGCTGAGATGGTGCCATTAACGTTATTTATATCTCCCCGCTATGCTGCAGCAAGATGAGGGAGCAGCACCAAATTAGATCTTGTTACCTTTGTGCAAACGATTAGCATAACAATAATATATATTTTTTTTTTCCCTAGTTCATCCTTGGTAGGCAATAGGCAGCTTCTCAGCAGGTTCTGCTGTGGGCAAGCTGCCACACTTGCTTCAGCCTCCTTCAGCCCAGGGGGCTGGTGCTCCTCTGCTCCTCCTTCCTGACAGCTCTGCCGAGTTGCCACCATGCTGGGGCCACGTGTGGCTCCAGGAGTCTCAGCTGCGGTGGCAGATGTCCTGCAGGACCAGGTGGCTGCCCAGGCAGAGGGTCGGTGGTCCCTGCCTCGCGTACAGAGAAGCCAGGCAACGCACACGGTGCAGAAAGTGATCACATTCTTCGCTGTGGGCAATCCCCTCCACGGGCTGGTGATGCTGCAGCGTTTGGATCACATCTGACTCGAAGCGTGGGTCAGTGCTGGGGCTGCAGCCTCGCGGGAGGAGCGCTGACATTGCATGCAGTATCTCCCTTCTGAGGCAAACTGTCCCCGGATCGACTCGTACAAGCCTTTGCCTTGCTGCTGTCTTCTGCTCTGTGCTCCTGAGGATGTTGCCTGCCTCAAGTCTGCTGCCCTGAGCAGGGATGAGTGAGGTTACCTGGAAAATTCCCTTAATGGATAAAAGATGCTACATACAAAGGAAGAGTTTTTTCCTAGTGACCTGCAGCACAGTTCAGTGTGCATGAATAAGATCTTGTTTTGGATATCGCCCTTGTGGCATTCAGTGCAGCCTCCAAATGTTGGCTGGTGTGGTCTTCTCTCCGATGTCTTTGCCTTTCCCCCGCACTGAGCTCTTCAAGGCAGACCTGTGCTCTCAGATGAACTGGAAGAGATTACTTTCTCCCTGTCTCCTTTATGCTGGAGCCCCGCTCTCCCCAGCTGGGGTGCCAAAGGCTGCGCTCTCCCCAGCAACACGGCCGTGTTCTGGCAACACAGAAGACTCTGGTGGGCTGAGTCCAGAAACCCGACGATAGGAAGCAGCAATCTGGTGTGTAGCACCACAACAGCCGAGGGCTGTTCTGGGCACAAGCCCGTGCACTGCTGCTGACCCTCTGGGCACAGACAGCCCATCTTCCTCGCTCCTGCTGCACGTAGCCACGCTCGCCTCCAGCACACACTGGGTGGGCTTCGCCTCTGCGCCCGCGTCAGCACAGGGGGCACGGATTGCCCCAGCTCCTCTTCCAGACCGCCCTGAAGCAGAGACCAGCCTTGCCCTCGCTTGGCTTTTGCAGCAGTCCTGCAACAGATCATCTGTGCTGTTTGTACTGGCAGAGCTGGGCGAGGGCTGAGCGCTGGGATCCTGGCAGACTCTGCCCAAACTGCATTGCCCCCAGCCCCGAGCAGCTGGGAGGGGAGATGGGCTCCGTGCTCTGCTCTGCCCCGGCTGCTGCGCGACGTCTCCGGGATCTGCCCCGCTTCCCATCTGCAGGTGGATCTTCCCCATCTCGCAGCTCGGCATGTGCCTGCCCCTCTGCGCTGCTCTTGGCTCGCCTGCTGTCCCCGCCGTGCCCCGTGTGCTCCCGTGCAGCACCCGATCCATACGGCAATTTCCGCGGTGGCAGGCAGCCCAAGAGCCAGAATTAGAATAGATGTCTTTTCCGATCGAAGAGCTGATTGATACAAAAAGGGGCCAGTCCGGCATAAATCAGGCGCAATGAGGAGAGAGTCTGTAGACAGCAGCACCTTGCTGTGAGCGGGCCAATCTACATTTTATTAGATAAAGACTGCAGACAGTCGGCAGCCACTTCTGACATCTGGCCGCGCTCGTTCAGCTACTCTTCAATCCCTTCCCTGCTCTGCTGCTGGCTGGCAGCGAGTGGCACACATGAGCAAGGAGCCGAGCTGATATTTCGGTCCCTGTTCCTACCCTCCCTCCTCCAGGTCGTCCTGGGCGCAGCTGCTGCTTGGGTTCATCTCTGGCGCCCGGGCCCTGGAGGAGCCCATGGAGTGGCCGTGTTAATGGGATTGTAATGGGTTATGCTGTGCCGGCTGAGCCCCTGGAACAGCAGGGTTTGAGCAGATGGGATGGAGGATGGCTGGCTTGGCTGGGAGGCTTGGAAGGAGCTCTGCCTGCTCCTTCAGAGGTTACAAAGGATCCTGAGGGTATTTTGCCCTCCAGCTGAGGCAGGACCCTTCACCCGCGGGTCTCAGGTATGGAAGCAGTAGCTGCTCTTGCAGGTTCAGTGCCACCTGCAGACCCCCGTTCCGCTCTGGTCTTCCATGTCAGCAACTGATTTTTATCCTGATTCCTGCTCTGTGCCACCCTCGGAGGGTCTTCTGGAAGGTTTTTTTCCCTCCCTCTGCTCCAACTGTGGTGTTTGTCAGCACGGCTCAGATACCCATATGCTGTTTCTCCTGTGTTGGGTTTGCCATGCCCTGGGCACGCTGGCCGGGGAGACGCTGGGCTGGCCCCAGGGTGCTCAGTGAAGGGGCACGTGCTGGAGCAGAGCTGGCCACCTCCCGGCACTCAGGCTGCTGAGGGGCTGCGGTGCATAAGCCAGCCATGAGCTGGCTCCCTGCTCCCCCGTGATGGAGAGGAGGGAGGCCCCATCTCCTTTTCGGGCGGTTGCTGGAGTTGGCACACGAACAACCCCTGTTCATCTTGAGCGCGGAGGAGCTCCTGGCGAGTCCTGCTGGCTGTGCTATGGGGGTGACTTTGCTGTGGTTTTACTTGTTCCCTGCAGACAACACGGCTGCGGTGCACACGCAGAGAATGGGCTTCAATCGCCAGGAGCAGGACGTGTACTTGCTCCCCATTTTGGTGGTGGACAGCGGCCCGCCGGCCCTCAGCAGCACGGGGACTCTGACCATCCGCGTCTGCGGCTGTGACAGCAACGGCGCCATCCAGTCCTGCAACAGCACAGCCTACGTCGTATCAGCTACGCTGAGCCCCGGTGCCCTCATCGCACTGCTGGTGTGCATCCTCATTCTGGTCGGTGAGTGCCCGCCTGTCCCCCGGCATCCTCCTGTCCTGTCCCTTCTCCTCTCCACCCAGCATCACACCAACAAGCGCAGGCGGTTGCCGTGGGCACGGTGCCGGCTCCTCTGTCAGCTGTCTTCTTGCTGGGAGCTGCAGCGTGTGGGGCAAGAAGCCTGTCTCCCTGCCAGTGGGGGACCATCCGGGAAGCTCCCATGTTTGCCCCAGCTCGCACGTGCTGGGCTCGCCGGGCAACCAGAGCGGGGGTCCCTGCAGGCAGGCAGGTGGGCTGCTGCCCGGCGGAGGCTGGAGAAGTGCTGGCTTGCTCCCTGCCTCGCGGGGCAAGAGCTGAGAGCTGCTCGCAGCCTGCCGTGCTGCGACCACAGCAGACGGGGCACGTGTGCATCCCAGCGCGGTGGCCAAGGGTGGCAAAATGTGGGGCGCGCAGTTGTGCTTTTACCTCGGAGCGTGGGGATGGTCAGTGTTAGAGTGTGCGTGAACGCGTGGGCAGGACGCTGAGCTGGGGTGCTCGCAAACCAGAGCATTGCCCGCACCCTGGGGATGCTGCCGGCTGGCACCGCCACCTGCACACTGGCAGAAGCTTGTGCTGGGCCACCATGGCACGGTGTGAAGGTGCAGGGGAGGTGTGGGCTTGTGTGCGCGTGGGAAGGGGCCCTGAGAGAGGGGTGTTGCAGTGCCCTCAAGTTTAGCATAGGGCAGTTGATGGACGCTGATGCTGAAAGCCCTCCAGCGTTGGTGCGGGCTCACAGCTGGATCCTGAGGGCTGTCCGGACATCTGTGGAAGCCACCGCGTTGTTCAGTGAAGTCTCCTCTCCTTGGCACAACTATGCTCCCCGTCTCCTGCTGTGTCTCCGTTTAGAAAACCCTTTCCCACAGGGTGCACTTTACACTGGTTTCATTTTCCAACGCAGCGCAAACAAATTTCTGCCTAATTGCCCAAACGAATAAAGTGCACATCGGTGCTTTAAAGGTGATGGGATGAATGGATGATGATCCGGGACACATCTGCGGCTCATTGCTCAGGCTCTGTGCCATCTGCTCCACATTCACCCTCCCAACATTTGGCTGCTGCCGTGATTCATGCACCCCCTTTTCCTACTCATCTTCTGCAGAATCCATCCATTTGTCTGTCCAGCCGTGCGTTTCATCCATCTGTCCCTCCGGTCTCAGCAGTCACGCTGCATGGGAAAGGGAGCTCCCGGTCCGCACTGGAGCCCGGGCAAACCTCTCTACCAGCCAGTGGCACAGCACAACTGCTACTTGATGTGCCTGGCTGATAGGAACGGGCTGCCGGTGGTCTCAGCCATGCCAGAGGGTGATGTGCCTCTGCCCCCTGCCGCTGGGCACCGGCCATCCTTGCCCCGGCAGGAGTGCGGCTTGCACAAGCCCCTGCGCCCATCTGATCGTCTCTTCCTTTCCCAGTGCTGGTCCTTCTGATCCTCACGCTGAAGCGACACCACAAAAGCCACCTGACATCCGAGGATGACGAGGACATGAGGGACAATGTAATCAAATACAACGACGAAGGGGGTGGCGAGCAGGACACAGAGGCCTATGACATGTCAGCCCTGCGCAGCCTCTACGACTTCAGTGAGATCAAAGGCGGCGATGGAGGCGGGGGGCCGGGAGAGGGGGGCCTGAGCGGAAACCCTGCCTCCGAGCTCCATGCCCTCCCGCAGTGGGTGCAGAGCCCGGACCTGGATTTCTCCGTGTTCAGAGACTATATCTGCAAGAAGGTGGAGCAGGCGGACGAGGACCTCTCCGTGCCGCCCTACGACTCGTTCCAGACCTACGCCTTCGAGGGCTCGGACTCCCCCGTGCCCTCCCTGAGCTCCATCAACACCTGGTCCAGCAGCTCGGAGCAGGACTTCTCCTACCTGGGGGTCTGGGGGCCACGGTTTCGGCAGCTGGCAGCGCTCTACGCTGGGCGCAGGGGCGAGGAGGACAGCGAGGAGTCCTAGCCATCCCGCCAGCACCTCGCGAGGCTCTCGACACCTCCTGGACTGGGGCTCTGTGCCATGAGGTGCCGTGGGGGGACAGCGTGCGCCTCCGGCCAGGCTCTGTGGCTGCTGGGGAGGGGCTGCACCGTGGGGCCGAGGAGCGCTGGGCGACGTTCTCCTCGGCAGCTGCCTCCTGCTCAGGGCACCTCTGCACCCGCACGGCAATGCCGGGGTGCCCAAAGGAGCCGCTGTGGCCATCGTCATTTCCTTAATACCAGTCTCCATTAAAGCACTACACATTAATTTAAGAAAGAGCAAAATCTAATTCAAGAGAGTTTGGAGGGGGTTTCTCCCCCACAAATTATCATTTAAATAGATCTGTTCAGTGAGCCCAGTTCAGGAGAGGAAGAGAAAACCGGGAGCCTTTTGTCGTCTAAATTGTTTTTGTCACTTGAGTCAGAGCATTTGAAGTGCTTTGATTTCTTTAAGAGCTTTCCTTGCAGAGGGAAACAAGCTTTTAACTTCTGTTCAGCTTCTTCCCCCTTAGGTTCACTCGCTTTTTGGAGTCCTTCTTCTCTGCGCGTGGGCTCCTCGGCATCATGAGAGGGAGCGTGCGGCACTGGGGATGCACATGCTGGACGCGGGCTCCGGGATCACATCCTGCACGGAGCGACCGCTGCACTACAGTTCACTTCAAAACACACTTTGCCTCTAAGCTGCAATTGCTTCACCTCTCAGTTCTTAGCCCTTTCTTGAGGTTATCAAAGATGCTTATGATTTTGAAGGGGCTCTCCCTGCACAGCGGACGTTGTCTGTAAAGTCCTGATGTGCCCCATGGCCACGGTGATGGACAGGGATGTCCCGTCCGCTGCCGAGGCACGGTGCTGTGGCCTGAGCCGCAGAGCAGCCGCGGTGCTGGGGAGTGCCGTTGGAGGGGTGCGGAGCGGCGCTCCCCGGATCGGCTCTGCTGGCCCCTCGGGACAGGCTGGGCCCCGGTCTTCAGGGCTCTCGGCCAAGCGTGAGCCTTCTACCGAATGGCGTGGGCTGCGCAGGGCAGAAGGTGGGACGTCAGCACACCCTGGCCTTCAGTGGTGGGGGAGAGCTGCGTCCCGGCTGGAGGATCATGCTGTAGGGCGCGAGAGAACCCCAGCCGTCTGGTTGGGAGGGATAATTCCTGCTTGCACTCAGCTGACAGCAAAGCATCACCACCCACGATAGAAAAGCCATCCCCAGGACATGGGCATGAGGCCAGATCCTGCTGGCGCTGCTGCACGGCTGAGCTGGTTGGTGCAGGCTGGGCAGTAGGTCTGTGACACCTCAGGGTACCCGGGATGTCCCCACACAGTGCCCTGCAAGAAACCTGCACGAGCTCCCACTGCGGGGCCACCTTTGCACGAAATCTCTGCTTTCGAGAGGCAGATGAGGAGGAGCTGTCGGGCTGTGCTGTTGCTCCTCGGGCTGCAGATGATGCTGGAGGAAAACGCTCAGTGCCCTGCGTCTTTTCAGTCTGCTGACTTCCCCTGGGGTAAATTAGGCAGCGCTTTGAGCAACACCCCCGGGCAGCTTCTCTCAGGCTGTGCTGGCTAGTGCAGCTCCTTATCTGTTCCTGTTGGAAAAAAAAAAATCAATTATATCATTGATAGGTAACTGATAAGGTCTCCCAAGGCCTGACACATCCTGGGCTTGTCATTGGGTTTGTCCTTTTAGTTTAGCCACAGACAGTGTTTTCTATCCTTGGAGAAGGTTTAAATGTAAATGTACCCACGTGTTTCATTTTTTACTGTTTTGCTTCCCGGCTGCTGGTGTTGGTCCTTTGGCTGCAGCACGAGACCTGACAGCAGAGAAGGGCAGGACACATCTTTGCCGCGGCTCCTGCCCTCGGCTGCTCCTGCCCGCTGCTGCCACGTCCACCCACGCAGGAGCCGCAGTTTGGCTTTCGCACTGGGACCGGGAGCTGCTCGCTTCTCAGGGTCTCTCCGGTCTCCCCCCTCAAAGGAGGCAGCAGGCGCCCCGCTGCCGGCACCCACGCTCCAGCGTGCTGCTGGTTCACTGTGATGATGCTGGGAAGGCAGCGGGGCCAACGGGCTGCTTCACGCTGGCCCTCGAGTGCTGGCTCTGACCACTCCGCCTCAGGCAGGTGATGCCCCAAACCCCCGGAGCAGGAGAATGGAGAAAGCCCTCTCTTTCCTCAGGAACGTGTTCGTCTTTTCCCTCTGGGCTGCCGAGCTGTGCCCTCGCCCCTCCGGAGCTGGCCCTTCCTCTAGCAAAAGTGTTGTGCAATAGCAGGGCTCTGTCCCTAGGAGATGGGGTCCGACAGGGTACGTGTTTAGTAACCCTCCCACCGGGTTATTCTCCATCCCCGACCAGCCAGTCCTCCCCAACGCGCATGCACGCACGCTTGCGGTTTAATTTCTATCCCACATGTAAATACGGGAGGAGCACGGTGCCGAGTGAGCCGGCCGCTCCACGCAGTGCTGCCCCGCACTCCCTGCCCACCCGCGCCCGGCAGGAGGAGCTGGCAGCTGCCACAGTGTCTGATGGAGTCACTTTGGTTTCCTTTCTCTACCCAAATGAAATTAGGAGGTTGATTTCCTCACCCTTGTTATTTTTTCAAGGTCTTTCTAGGACCTGGAAATAAATTATTTCCTTGTCGTCTAGCCTGAGTCTTATTTGCTTATTTCGTCTTGTTTCGTTTCCTCATATTGCACTGTCACCACGGTCCCATCGGAACCTTCCCAGAGGGACCGGGCAGGCTGCCTCGCCGGCAGGACGGGCCACGGCACAGCCCAGTGCAGCATCTTCCCTGCCAGGAGCTGGCAGCCAAACCGCCTGCCTCCCACAGCAAGTTCCCACCGGCAGGACACTGCTTCTCTAGCTTCTTCCTGATTTCCATTGAAATGATCATCAGAAAGAGCTTCTTCAAGAGAAGGGTCAGTTATTCTGTCTGAATTTGAAGGAAATGATGAAAACAAAAAAAGTCCTTGGCTTTCTCCATCTCTTCAAGAAGAGAAAGATGGGTTGTGCTTTGAGTAGCACGAGGCGCGGGGTGGATGGTCCAGGCTGGCTGCAGTGCCTGCCTGCCGTGTCTGCTCCCAGCAGGAGCCACCCCAGCACTGGGGTCCGGGGTCTGAGCCGCCACAGCCGGGCACAGGCTCCTCAGCGCGGTCCCAGAAGCACTGCCCCCGTGGGTGACCGGCAGCAGCTCGTCCTGCGACGGGGGCATCGTTCACTCATCCTGCAGAACAACAATAGAAGGAACAAGGGGCAAACTGCACGCCAAGCGGCAAAAGAAAGTCTGATGATGCATCTTCACGATCTTCCTGTTTCAGCCAACAGAGTTCCTTAGTGTTCTTTAAAAAGTGCATCTTCAGTGGTGTTCTCTTGAAGTTCATCAACAGCCTCGTAGCTGACCAGCTGATCACTCAAGGGCACGGATCCAGGTCATGTACTCCTTCCCAGCTTCAATACAGCTGGGAACGGGTTGTCAATTGTCAACAGGTTTTGTTACCGTGACCCGTTCTCACATTGGCAATGGCGTGTATTGCAGCAGCATTCAGTTATCAGCTGCAGCAAAAATCCCCTTTGTATTCAGTTTTAATACTGAAATGATGCGAATAAATGGCACCCTAGCCTGACCACAGGTAAATCAATCGCTGGTGGTTTTCTTGATGGCAAGGGACTGGGGAACGAGCAACGTGTTAATGGAAAACAAGCATGAACCTCCCTGGGCCCAGGAAGCCTGGTCAAGGCGTGCAGCTGCGAATGCTCCGGCACCCGTCGGTGGTGGCAGCACGCCGCAGAGGGCTGGATGTGGCACGCCACAGAGGGCTGGATGTGGCACGCCGCAGAGGGCTGGCACAGAGAGAGGAGGACGTGTGCTAAACTCTGTGGTGGCATCAATGTAGGTCAGCAGGTAGCACAGGCAGAATTTAAACCTCTCCATAAAGTGACAGTCGTTTAAATAGCATCTTGCAGTCCTCGGTCCGAAACAGACTTATTGATCCCTGAGGTCTTTAAGCGTTTCCCTATCCTTCACCATCCCCGTGCCTCCACTCCCATCTATTCACTAAATGTTGTCGAAGAAACGCCTGGTGACCTTTGACGACAGCAGTTAGTGGGATGCTGTCACAGAAGGGAGGAGTCTTGAGGCCGGAGGGTTTTTCAGAGGTGCAAGGTGTGCTGCCAGACCTCAGTGTACGCACTACTTTTCTTTTCACAATTACAGCCAGTGCCTCTATAGCTGCCAGCCTTGAGGAGGCTGTTTTGAGAACATCATCATTAATGGCCCCCACACAGCGAGTGTGTCAGTGGTACACTCACAGCTGTTATGCTATGGCTGTTCTGGGCGCATCGGCCAGTTGATGTGTGCAGAGGTACTGACAGTTGCTGGGTGTTTGTACCCTGGGTTTTCAGCCCAGGACCTTAGCAACAAGAGCTCTCATGTCCCAGCTGCAGCCAGATGTGCTCTCTTTGACTCCTGCTGTCCAACTTCAGGCATACAAACAAGCAGCCTCGCTGCCTTGGGACTCTGGGCATCAGGTGGGCTGGATTATCCTAGGAGCTCCCCGTTGGCAGAGGAAGCGCCTGCAGTTAGTGTGCTCCTAACGAAGGAGGTAACAAGTGCCGAGCATTGAGTGTGATGAGCCTGGACCGTGCAGAAGGATTTGCTTCTTGATATTGTGGAGGAATGGAGAGAGCTCAAAGCAACAAATTGCCAGCCAGAACCAGACCCTTGACTACAAAAGAGGAGGATTATCGAGAGCTCTGATTGCAGAAGCATCTGTGAAGATGTTTTAAGAGCTCCATGCCCCCTCAACCCAGTCCCTTTTGAGGAAATCTTTCTATAGCAACTTTTCTCTCTTCAGCAGTTGCACAGCAGCCTCTGGCTCCCAGCAGGGCAGGGCAAGGGCAGGTTGATCTCCTCCTTGCTCCTGCAGGAGAGGAAGCCGGTCCTGCTCTGCAGACTGGTGTCCAGCGACAGGACTGTCTCAGATCCAGGGGCCGGCTGGGCAAAGCCAGGGGCTGTTCTGCTGGTGAGTATGGAATGAAGATGCTTCTTCCAGGTCAGTTTTCTCACATCAGAGGCATCCCTGGGGGTGTGGAACACGCAGCACCATGGGTGGAGGGCTCCCAGCTCATTAACGACGCCCGCGTTCATCGGTGTGGAGCGGGGCAGTGAGTGCACAGAATAGGCAGTCGCTGGGCAGAGCAGGCTGCTGGAGGAGCAAAGCGGTGCGTGCGGAGGATGCTGCCGCCTGCTCGGA
>NW_009661368.1:3662943-3671369 GCF_000708025.1 Charadrius vociferus
TGTGTACCGTCAGCTCCAGCGGTGCTGCTTTGTCCGGTGTTTTGGCCAAAGAGCGACTGCTCGCTGGGTGCCCTGGCTCCTGCGGTGCTTCATGTCTTTGCACAGGGCATCCGGTACCTGCGTGCGAGTCACCCCCTCGCTACCCCGCTCCGAGGCTGAGGCGCGACCCCCGCCACACGGGATGCAGCCTGCGGCCGTCTGCTGGCAGAGGATGGTGGCATTTGCCACTATCACAGAATCATTTAGGTTGGAAAAGACCTTTAAGATCCCATTCTGAACGAGTCCCGCGCGGTCCGTGCCCCTTTGCTCCGTTGGCGGGCGGATAGCACAGCTCCGCTCCCGGCCCCAGCACAGGGACGCTGCAGCGGTCACCTCTGATGCCGCCTTCGCTCTGAGCCACGGCGAGCTCCAGAAGGCAAAGTGTCCAAGCCTCCTCCAGAGAGTTATTTACAAAAGATGGATGTGATCCGCTGGGATCATTAAGGGGAAATGAAAAAAGGGCAGTGATACCTGCACCCCCAGGAGAAAAATACATCTCTGGTAACTGAGTGCAAGCAAGGCCGTGTAAGCCTCTGCCTCCCGCTCGCGTTGGTAATACGCTGCTCAGGAAGGTGATCGCTTTTCCCCCCATATCCTCTGAGGAAGCTGCTCTGTCACCAGAAAGCTGACTCCTTTAACCACCTCTGCCACAGCTAATATCACAGCTCCCTGCATCCTTTCATTTACCGAGCCCTTGAGCTTTCTTCAGGGTTGGTATCAGACTCTCACTGCTCAGCATAATCTCAATTTTGTATCTCTGCTCTTTGTGCTCGGTGCAGACAGCAGCTGTGTCTTGTTAGAGGTTTCTTGCTGTGCTGCGGTGCTCCAGTTTGTGCCCTCTCCTTGCTGTGGCTCCGCTGTCTCCCAGTCCATCCCACGAATGTTTCCAGCATGCCGGAGGTGCCCTAGGCTTGTGGTCTGCAGCAGTAGGTATTCCTTCCCACTCACTGTCAAGGACTGAGTTTCCAGGCAGCTGTCACAGCTATGTGTTGCCTCAGCCAGAAAAGTTAGAGAGAAAGAAACGAAATCGTTGAATTTTACTTGGCCTTGGAGTCTCCCTCCTGGGCAGTCAGTCAGCGGGGCTGACATCTCCCCCCTCGTCTTGCTGAGCACGCCGGGGCAGTGCGGTGGAGAATGGGCATTGCTGCTGGTTGCCAGGACTGCTTCCCATTCAGGACACCGCAGCCATGCGGGGTGGCCAGGCTGGCTATCAGCCACACGCACATCCCAGCCTGGGCTTTCTCCCGCCCTCGCGGCCCTTCTCCGGATGGGCATGGATTTAATGACTGTTCTTCAAATTCTTAGGAAAAGACCTTGGGCTTTGCAAAGCGGGATCCAACGCAGGTGGGCAGAGCCTGAAGCAGTCAGGATACGCGGCCGTTGTACCAACACAGCAAAGCAAAACCAGGGGGCCCTGGCAGTGATTGCACAGCCCCAGCTTCACAAAGGACCTCAGCCTGCCCTCGCCGTTGCCCTCGCCGATGCTGGAACCCAGGTGTTGAGGGGGTGTGTGTCAGCTTCTGGCATTTAATGTCACAACATTGGGCAGCGAGGAAGGGTAAAATAGGGGAGCAGGAGCTGAGTGCCTCAGCGTTTGCCTCTCCTGTGTTGTGCAGCGTGGCACGCTGCCCATCCGCCTCTTCTGCTAGCGCGTTTGCCAGTCGTTTGTGGTTAGGATGCCAAGCGGTTGTTCTTAGACATCCCTCATCTATTGCCAGCGACAGCGAGTGTTTGTGGCTCGGGGATTGTTAACTGCCCTGTCCAGCTGCACTGTGGTTTTACAGACATATATCTTTCATCTCTCTCCGTCGCTGCTGTAGAGGAGCTGCTCAGGTGAGCATGAATTAGCCCAGCTGTTCGCCGGGAGGGGGGGGGCGCGGAGAGCAGACACCAGCCATTTCTAAGCAGAATGCATCCCCTTAGCTAGTGTTTTAACCATGGTAATTGGAGAAGTTTTAATCCCTCTTCTGCTAGGGGAAGCACGCATCGCTAACAGAAACGATCCACCCCGACTTATCCCCAGCTGAGTCAGCCTACGGCAGCTTCCTCCGCGGTCAGAGGAGTCGCTCACCTTTAGCCAGGAACCAGGCAGCTGTTGAAATCCCTTCACATTGCACGCAAATTAGGCATTGAAAATACTCATTACAGCCAACATGACACGCCTTCATTATTCCAGAATAATTGTCTGAAAGGCTCAGCTCGCAGCACAAGCTTCACTTGGTGCAGAAATGTGATAAAAAGAAAACAGGAAGTGCAATCAATGCTTGTAATCCTTTTAAATAAAAAGGTACTTGCTAGTAGCTGCCAACATCTTTAAAAAGCTGTGATTTCCCTGGAGAGAGCCCTTATCAGCTATGACTGCGTGTCATTCTGGCTGTCTGTCAATCCATCAGACTTCAGTGCCACTGACATTAAGAAGCCAGGCGTTAAGATTATCACATTTAGCCGTAATGTAGCACAGATTGTGTTGACATTTGGAGAGTATTCCACCACAGGAGCCATTTGACTTCAATACTTTCTTCCCAAAGTAAAAAAAAAAAAAAAACAAAAAAAAAACCAACCAAAAAAACACAAACCCAAAACAAACGGCTTTGAACTGTGTCAGGGAGCCTGCTCTGCCTGCAGGGTGCTGGGTGGCCATGCCACCCTGCCATCGCGGTGAGGAGGAGGAGGGGAGTGCGATGGCCGCGAGCAGGAGGGACCCCAGCACACTGGGCTGCTTGAGGCTTTCTCCGGAGCTCCACAAGGCCTGTCAGCCCACGAGCATCGAGTCTGGGCAGGGCTTGCTTTTTGGAGGTTCGGCTCCCGGAACCGCTGCCCAGCCCTGCTCTGAGGAAACTGCTTCCCAGAAATGCAGCTCTCCGCTTCCTTCGCCGCAGCCGGCGCGAAGCACACGTGTACTGAGGTGTCCCCTGTGCGCGCCCTGGGCAGCCGTGGTGCTTTGCCGGTGGGGACTGGGAGAGCAGCACCCTGTGCGCCTACCATGGGGACAAGGGCTCCTTCCCTCCTCCTGGCATTCCTCCTCCGGGGAAGGCAGCTCTCCCCGCAATGGAGAGGGGGATATTCCAGGCCGTGCGCTGGGTACAGGGGGGAGGGGGGAGAAGCTAGGCCATAGAAACAATGGTAAACGACCTGAAATGAACTGATTAATCTCTTTAAATAACTGTGAAACCATTTTCCAGAAAAAGTTAATCTACTCTAAATGGCTCTGGTGCTTTTCCTGGGCTCCAATCAATATGTGGTCGCTTGCTTTTCATGTGTGATTCACAGTAATTGCAAAAGAGCATTTTCTGAAGAAAATTACGTTCTGCAAGCAGAAATGCAAAGAGACACTAGGACCAATTAGCATTAAATCCCAGAACAAGGCATGTTGTCGGGTGCAGGGGTGAGCTGGAAATGCTGCAGCATCACAGCTCCATGTCCTGGGTTCCTCTCCAGGAAGCCACTGGAGGTGCTGGAGCGAGTTATGTCCAGCTGGCTTGCGCGGGAGCCTCTGCCGCTTCTAGGTCTGGCTGCGGGGATGCTGGCCTGTGGACCTCCAGTCCACCGGCTGCAGGATTACAAGGTCAGGCAGAGACGCATCCCTTTCCTGCCACCACAGCAGCAGACATTGCTGTGCCCCGGAGGCAGCCGTGCTCCCCTGCCAGGCTGTCCTGGCCAGGGCTGCACAGCAACACTCTCCCGTCACCCTGTGGATCACGCTGTGGTCCAGGATGGGTCCCTGTATGCAGAGCCGATGGAGCTCAACCGCAGGTCAGGTCCCCAGGTCTGTCCTATCCCCTTCATCTCCTGCTTAGGTTTGTATGTGCCGGGTTTGCACCAGCCTTGCCCAGCCTGCTAGCACGTGCCCACACAACCGGCTCCTGGTTTGCCGAGGAGGACTGGTGTGGGGCAGACAGGGAGGCAGACGGGCAGATGGGTGGATGGATGGATGTCCCCAGCAGGGCAGAGCTTCCCCAAGGCTGCCCAACATGCGGTGCGGAGGTCCTGCCCAGCCTCGAGCCACGGCTGCCTGACGGGAGGACAGGCACCCCCTTCTAAAGAGTCCATTGCTTTTCTGTCATCTGCTGTAAAACCAGAGCATAATTTTCCAGGATGTCATCCTAATTCTAGTGGGGAAGCTTATTACTTGTGATTTACCCATAAAAAAGCCTGGTGACTTATGACTGTGTATCTGTGGGTTTGCCCATCAATCCATCCCGGGGGCTGCGGGCGGGCTCTCCGCAGGGCAGGGGGAGCACGATACGGGGACTGAGGTGAGCATGCCACTGTGATTGACATGCTGCTTTTACCATCCGTAAAGCTTCTGACATATTCCTTTTGGCTCGGTGCAGATCCGCACTGCTGAGCTCCAGCACAAATGTCATTAAAACATGTTCTACCCATGGTACCTATAAATAATTGAGGCAGCAGGTCTGCACTAAGCTCTGCGCTGCAGCTTTCTGCTCCTCCAGCGAGGGGGCCCAGGAAGATGACCTTTCCTTCTCCCATTTACCATCTTTGAAATTAAGGGGTGTCTGGCACTTCGTCCCCACGCTCATTTCTCTGTTGGATCTCCCGGGCCATGCAGGATGCTCCCAGGGCTTGAAGGGGGGGGGGTGTCTGGTGTGCTGTGAGGTGAGCGCAGACCCGTCAGGCTCCAGACGTCGCCCTTAAGGGCAGCCAAATGGAGGGTGGTGGAGAAAGCCATAAGTGGTGCCTGGCTCCTGCCCCAGGCACTGCCACGTGTGGATGGGTGGGAAGTGCCTGGCACCCAGGCAGAGTGGTCCGGTGGTCTCGGTGACCCAAGTCACCTCCTGCTGATGCGGGGGTCGGCAGCCCCTGCGCCCTAACAGCCCCCGGTTCCCGGCTGCTGATGCCCACCGCTCCCCCACCTGCGCAAGGTTCCCAGAGCTGCCCAGGGCAGCGCCTGCAGGTCTCCCTGCAGCGGTGCATGACCTGCACAGGTGTTGGTGCGTAGCAAATACCATCTGAAATAGCTTAATGCACTCGGATGCATTTCCAATACTGTCACTAATTATGTGGGAAATTCACAAGCCTGGCAGGGAAATCCATGGCTGAGAATGTTTGTTGCTGCTGTGGCCTTGGCAGTGCCTGATATAAAGCAATCGGTCCGTGAGCACAGCTTTCCTTGCCTGGCCAAGGCTGGTGGGAGCATCCCATCTCTGTGCGAGACCCACCAGGCTGCTGGCACTGTGGGACGGTGCAGTGCCTGCCACCCATCCTGTGCATGGGACAACCTGCCCCGGCCCTTCTGCATGTCCTGGCACAAAGGGCAAGTGCCATCCTTGATCCTGCACGCCAGCAGGCACTGACCGTGGGCTGGCAGATGAACTTGCAGGCAAGGCAGCAGCGTGGGACAGCAGCAGGCTGCTCAGCCCCTGCGAGCACCGGCCTGTCTCTGCTGCGAGGACGAGCTCACGCCTTCAGCATCAGCCCCCCGACACCTCCCGTCACGCTGGTGCTGGCTCCCTCCGTGCCCACGAGCAAGTTGCCGCTTGTCTCCCTGCTCATGACAGCCACCAGCTCCCCCGTGCCAGTGGGAGTCATTAGCAAGCCTGACGTTGGGAACATGCAGTATAAATACGGAGTGCTAATATCACCGCTTCGCGGTGCCGGTAGCGGTAATCCCGGCGTGACGCCGTCTTCCCCCGGCAGCCCGTGCCCTGCCGCCCCTCGGCCCCACCAGCCTACAGCCAGGCTTCTCCCGGCTGCCTCACCGCTCCCGGGGGTCCACGTGCCCACACGGGGGAGAGAGCTGTGTCACGGCCACAGGCGGAGGCGTGCAGGAGCGCACCCCCATTGCCCAGCGCAAAGGCACGCGGGGAGCCGTAGCCAGGTGTTCTGGTGATGGAGGAACACCCTTCTGTCCCAGCAGCAGACCTGTACCACCGTGTCCCAGGCCAGGCTGGCAGCGCTGGGAAGCAGGGCTGAGGGTGACTGTCTTGTCCCCCCCCTCACGCACGCCTGCACCGCGGTCGTGGCTGCACCGCGGTGGGCACGTGCAGAGGCAGGTGCTGTTGTCTGCGTGTGGAGGCGTGCAGCCATGCAGAAGCATGTGGATGCTGAGACACAGCCGCTACGCTGTGCAGCATGCATATGCCCTGACAGATCGTGAAGGTATATTAAATAGCAGCTGTCGGGCTCTTCCTGAGCACAGCGGTAACACAGTTGGGACCATTGTGATGTCTTCTTAATTTAAACTCGTGTTGTCTTTCAGCCACGTGCTAATGAGGGCTAATGGGGAGATCAGCTTACTGTTTGCCAGCGTCGCTGTGTGCTTTGCCATGGCCCTGTCACTCCTGCAACCTGGCCGTCCTCGCTAGCTGGTTCCTTTCCCTGCCTTGCTGCTCCAGTGGGGAGGGGGACACGGGGTCTGCTCCCCAGGGAGCGAGCTCCAGCTCGGCATGTCAAAACCTGCTCCTCTGAGCCGTCTTCTCTGACCACGGAGCAGCAGGACTCATTCGGGCAGTTAAACCTCCTTGTGCTGTTGGTGGCAGCCCCGTGGTCTCCAGGGCTCCCCTGTACTGCAGCATCAACAGCCCAAGAGCCCTGACCAGACCCTGTGGCTGGGATGCCCATGGTGGTGGCACGGCCCCTCCTGCCCCTGCTGCCCCACGACAGATGCACCCTTGGGACCATCCCCATGGAGAAGGGGCAGCCGAATGCTTGTGCAGCCCGGGTCAACCCCTCGTACTGCCCCACCGTGCCTCAGGGTCTGCACAGGCCACAGCGGTCTCTGGTAACCAGAGGAGTTATCTGGCTGGTTTGGCCACGGGTAAGGAACTTCTTGTCACTGGCGTGCCCGTCCTGGCTTGTGTGGCTGTGGTGCTGGTGCTCGGGGATGGCACAGTCCTACGGGGGAAATCTTTGTTTCGCAGGGCTGCTGTAGGCTTGGCAGGAAGGATGGAGCTCTGGGAGCAGCCCCAGGGGCCCATCGTCCCCTTCCCTGTCTGTCCCACACTGCAGGGCTGCCTGCCGTCCCCTCTCCACGGCCGCAGGTGCCGGGTACACAGCAAGACCTTGTCCCAGGAGCTGCAGCAGGGACCCGGCAGCGCCGTCGGGCACGGCTGGAGGACGGGCAGCCCGATGGGTGCCAGTGCTGGCCAGGGGGAGTGGGAGCAGGGCGTGGGAAGCTCAGCGCTGCCATCATCCCTGGAGCTACTTCTCCTCCCAGCCCGGTCTCCCCAGCCCTTCGTAGCACTAATCCACATATTTATCAGGATTAATGAAGCATGCAACAAATGTATAGGCAAGCCAAAGCAAGCAGCAGAAAGACAGAGACAATGGATGACAGCAGGCGAGGAGAAAGATAAGGCAGTGTCTTGCGCAGAGCTGGGGAGCCGTACGAAGCCACATGTGCACTCGCTGGCCAGGGCTGCCCGCGAGCAATGCACGCTCCCTGCGTACGCGCTCCCAAATACCTGCACGGACATGCCAAAAATCTTCTATTTGCTCATGTTCCTGTGGACACAGACATAAAGAAAAAGAGAGATAGTCTTACCAGAGATCAGCCATCAATGTTTAAAAAAAGCCGTCGCATACTAACACAGCCACTTACGCCATATTTGCATACTTGCTTAATAAAAAATTATGGCTGTTCAAAGCCCAATCATTAATTACCCAGCATATTTTCTTTTAACTCCCTCCCTTTTTTATTACAGACTAAGCTGTTTTCCTGCTTATTCAGCAAAAGCTCCTCACTATTCCACCAGGACAAGACGTGCAATAAATATGTACTTATTAAGCGCGCGTTACAACTACACAAGCTGAGAGAAGTAATAACAGGCCCAACATAAAGCTGAAGTATTTATGCATGTACCTAGGGCCACTTTAGCTATTTATTTTCACAAAGAAATTAAATTAGATAGTTTGATAGCTCTCGGTGCGATTATGGTGGGAATTTACAGGGGGCCCAGCCTATCAAGTGGAGATGGGTGTGAAGGAACAAGCCTACGCCGAGGACGGGCTGCGGATGTCCCGCCAAGCCCCGTGTGCAGGGCAGGACCCTCCACCAGGACGGCACGATGCCCCGCAGCGCCCGGCCGACCTGCTCTGCCTCCCGCGCCAGGCATCCAGCGGGGACCGCGGGCAGCGAGGACGTCAGTCCCACTCACGCTCACCGCTGGAACCGCGCAGCCACGCGTTGTGGGAAATGCGGCCCTTGGAGAAAAACTCTTGGGACATGGAAGAGGAGTAAGTTTTCTCAGAAAAAAAATGCCTTTTCAAAGCATTTTCGCTTGAAAGAATCGCAGCGTCTTTGTGGCTTGTGAACTCTCATTCCTTATAAACGCTTTTAGACTAAAGCTGTGACATCTGCCCTGGACCGGGAGGCGGTGGGAATGGGGGAGGGGGGCCGCCGGCGCCCTCCAGCCATCACCGCCCTG
>NW_009661368.1:3671428-3684232 GCF_000708025.1 Charadrius vociferus
AGGGGGGGGGCACCGAGCCCCGGGAGCCACCCGACTGTGCCCTCGGGGCCGAGGCCGCCTGCAGCCCCCCCCGGTGTCCAGGGACCGGCTTCCCCCGCGCGCTTGTCCCCATCGTGCCTGATGTCCCCCTGTGCCTGTCCTGCAGGTTCCTGATATCTCTGAGTTATTAAAGATGGGATTTTAAAATAGCACGGAGGATGTACAAGTTTTGCGGCATCAGCACGGGGGAGTGACAGGGAGCTGCTGGGAACCAGCCCAGCCCCTCCAGTGACAGCATCCTTTAATTACAGTTGATAAGCTGGCATCTCACTCCCTTGGTGCTCAGTAGCTCATCATCTTGCGGTGAGACAGTGGGCAACTCCAGGCCCCATCCTGCAGGTCCCCCGGACTCAGGCACAGCCTGCTCTGCCCCTCCCTTTGCACAAGTTTTATCTAATCAAAATGAAACACTGGCAAGATGCCTTCCAAGGAGGCAGAGGCATCTCCTGGAGAAGAGCCCTGTGCCTGCCCATCCGGGCATCCCATGGCATGGCCATGCCTGGTCATTCTGTGCCCTCTGGCAACTGCTTCCAGTGGGGGCTCGTAGAGAGACCAGCAGCTTCCAGGCAGGGGAGATGGTGTTTGCTGGCAGAGGGAGTGAAAAGAAAACTGCCTCTGCCAGGAGGCACGGTTTGGGGTGGGAGCAAGTGTGCTGAGCGATGGGGCCGACTGCGGGATGTGCCGGCTTGCCAAAAGGAGTGTAAGAACCACCGCTCTCTGGTGAAACAGGAGGGAGCACAGCTCAGCAATTACAGCACAATTAGCTCAAACAGCAGGTTGATTGTAAATTGCAGCTCTGTGCCAGCTACAAGTGCGGAGCGAAAGGCAGGCGGGAGCTCTCCTGCAGCCCTGCTGTCTCTGCTGGTGGCCCGAGCCAAACTGGGGGTGTAGGGCCACGGCCCCCAGCATCCCCCATGGGGTCTGCTGGCACCCAGCCCCACTCCTCCACCCCGTCAGGCCGCTGTGGCCACAGGAGAGGTGGTGAGGAGCACCGTGGGCTTGCTGCAGCGCAGTTCCTCCGTGGGAGGGATGCCAGGAGTGGCTTTGCAGGCACCCGGTGCAGCTGCAGTGGCGGGGGTTGTTGGCTCTTCCCGGGGCACTGGGGAACGGGAACCACGCTGCCTTCCCAGGAGCATCCCCGCTCTGTGCCGGGGCTCTGGGGCTTGGCCCATGATGGCCAGGACTGCCGCTGGCTCGGGGCCCAGGATGAGCGGTGCCATCGACTGCCTCTGTCACGGTGCCCCAAATCAGCTTTCCAGAGAGCAGCAGCCTTACTGGGAAGCTGGTAGTTGTAACACCCCTCCTGCACCCAAGTGTGGGGAACGGGTGAGGGGGAGAGCACCTCGCAGGGAGGGGACCCCCTCTGCCCGGTCCCTGTGGAGGCAGGGAGGGATGGGGCTGAGCGTGGGCTTGCCTTGCAGGAGCTGCCGCAGCCCAGCAGAGGAGCGTGGGTGTTTTGCTGGCAAGGGGACGAGTGGCAATTAACGTTTGCTCTTTTCCTGGGGATGACCTTGCCTCAAAGCAGCCTGTTCCCTGGGTCTCCAGGGTGCCGGTGCTGATCTGCCTGCAGTAAACAGGACCACCACTGCCAGGACCCCACGCTGGAGCCCCACACGCTCGGCTTTGCTGGGGGGAACACATGGCACTGGTGCAGGAGGGCACAGCGCTGCCCACGGGGATTGTGTCCGCGGGGACAGCACTCCCCTGAGGGATGGCCGGGGAGCAGCTCCCAGTCGGCTCCGGGGATGGCCGTGCCCTCAGCGGGGTGTCCCGCAGGCTCTGTCCCACAGATCGTGCTGGTGGTGCGGCCGGCGCGTGTGGAGCCACGTGCTCGGCAGGAGTCAGCAGAATGTCACCACGTCTGTGCCGGGGAGGGGCAGGAGGGGACCCCGTATCCTGGCTGTCCCTTCTGCGTGGGACGTGGAGGGGCCTGGGGCTGGTGGGGGGCAGCGCCTGTCAGCCTGCTGAGGCTGATGCTTTTCATCTCCGAGTTACTGGCTCGTGTCAGGGCAGAGCTGGAAATGTCAGGGACTGCTGCAGGGTGACCGTGCAGAGTGGCAGATGGTCAATGATGGATTTGTCACTTCAGATTCAGGCGGTTTTTAAATATTCAGCAGAATCGGAGGTGACAGCTCATGGCAGCAGGCAGAATTTCTGTACGTCTCAGTAAGACCTCCCGGCCCCCTGAGAGGGGGAGCACAGCAGGACAGACCCTGGCACCTCGAGGCAGTGGCTGGGGACAGTGCAGCCTGGGACGGTGCCGTGCTTGGCCAGGACTCTCTGTGCTCCCTATTGCTGGTGACATGGTGACTGTGTGGGCACGAGGCCGGTGCTGTGCCTGCTCTGTGAGCACCAGCCGGGCCTGCATGTGTCTCGTGGGTGCTGGGGGCTCTCGCCGGCTCCGTGCAGGGGGTTGGCGCGCCCCAGCCCTTTGGTGATGGCCGTGTAGCCATGTCCTGAGGAGAGGTCCAGCAAGCAGAAGGTCCTGGGACTGGAGGAACAGGGTGCCCGTGGGCTCAGCTGGGCGTGCGGAGTAGCCCGGTCAGCGGGGAAGAGGGATGCAGCAGAGCCACCCCCCGGACAGATGTACCTCTGGACAGGGAACCTGGCAGCCTGTCCCCAGGGCGCGCACAGATGCTCTGCAAATTCACAGTGGCGGCAGCATTAAGGCAGGAACCGGCTCTGCCGCGGTGCTGTGCAGCAGTCGGCAGGGCTGCTTGGGGCCAGCGAGGAGCAGGCTTGTCAAGAGAGATTCTCCTTCCAGAGCTGCTGGCAGCAGCCCTCATCCCACCGACGGTTATGGGGGAGCAGTCACCAGCCGGTTCTCCCGCAAGCTTAGGAGAGTCCAGCGGCACACACTGTCCTGCAAATACTGCTTTCTGCCCGGCCAGGGTCCCTGCGGGGTGTGGGGAAGGATATAGCCCTGCGGAAGGACACACAAGCCGGCATGGGAAACGTCTCCTGTTGCAGGAGGAGAAGAGCCAGGACAGAGCCCTGGTTGATGGACGTGGGGCTTCCCCACCCTGGGGAGATGCGTGGCTACGGCTGCGCTATAGATGCCGGCAGGGGAGGGAGGCAGCGAGGTCAATGCACTAATGAACACGCTGGCCTTTGAGGGCAGGCGATGTATTATTCACTCTGCATCCCGTGCGCCTGCTGCCTAGCAGAGAGCTCTTGCCCATGCCGGCTTCATTGGCTCGGCTGTCCTCGTGCCACGGCTCATCAGGTGGAGCCCCTGTCTGCAGGGCACTGCCGACCGTGCTGATTTTCATCAAACTTTGCGAACGCTGCGAGTCCTCCTCCAGTGCTCACGTTTGCCACGTGCGCAGGGGTGCCTGCGCGGCGCAGCCTGGCTGGGGGAGATGAGCGGGGGCGGACGGCACGCTCTCCCCGGCCTTCCTCTGCTGCAGGTGGGTCCGTGGTGCGTGGGGCTCGCGCAGCCCCGGGTGGGGAGGACGCACCAGCAGCGTGGTGGCCAAAGTCTGGTACAATGAGGGACCCCAACCAGGCAGGAAAGAGGGCAGTAACCTCCCTGCCTCCTCGCCGGCGCACGTCCTTGCCGTGCAGAGCCGCCGGCTGGGCTGCCCACGCGGTGCCCCGGGGTGGGCTGCACTGTGCGGGGACTGCCCCGTCCCACAGGGACATCACCCGGTGCGCAGCGCAGTGCCTGGCCCTGGCAAGGTGTCCTGGTTTGAGCAACACGGGACTAACTTCTCTTCTAGTGCCTTGGGAAAATGTACTTGTAAAAGACTCTTGTGTCTGAATTTGTGAAAATACTTACTTTACAGCCAGCTATGGGATGCGGGTTTCAAGGTCTCAGTGTTTTTGAGCTCGCCAGGTGCGGGGGTGAGGAGGAGTGAGACCCGGGCACTCGACCCAAGCTGGGCAACAGGATTATTTCATACCATGAACAACACATTCAACACAAATTAGAAAGTTTGCTGTGAAGTTCTCTCTTCCTTCATGGCTGTGATCCTGAGAACTTCTTGCCCTGAAGCCGGACCCCCAAAGCCTCCCCTTCCTCCCGAAACCAGAGCGCTCCCGGTGTCTGACATCTGCTGTCCCCTGCTGGGAATGCACAGCTTCCTACTGGTGTGATTGGCTGAGTATAGTCCCTGTATATTTTATATTGGTATTGGGATCAATACTCGTTCTGTAGTATTATTAATGTTAATTATGTAGTCTTATTCTATTAAATCTGCTTATATTTCAACCCTTGGGTTTCCTTGTTTTTTCCCGATTCCCTTTCCCGGTTGGGGAGGGGTCATCGGGTGATAGAATAATTGTCTAAACGACAATAAATAGTTGTGGATTTCTCAAACCATAACCCAAGGCAATGTTGACAGGCCAGCCAGCCTTCCCCCAGCCTGGCGCAGGGAGAGCCGGACCCTGGGGGAGCACCTTGGCTCGGGAGCGTGCTGGGGACCCTGGCAGACCCAGCTCTGCTGCCGGGGGCAGAACTGCAGCCCCTTCCCACCGCTGCCTCTTCCCTGCCAGGACCATGATAGACAGTCAACGATTAATGCTAAAGTAAAGCCAAAGTGGTACCAGCCTTTGCCACCAGCTCCAACCTCGAGAGCACTCTGCTTAAACCAGTGACTCCCCAGGAGCCAGCGTGTTCACAGACCGCCCCAAACGCACCCCGCTGTCTGCAGCGCCACGTAGCTTTGCAGGGCTGACTCCTCTTCATTACTGTGGTCTGTTGTCAACAGCTTGCTCCTGTCTTCTGCACGGTCTGCGTGATCGCAGCAGCTTCCAGCAGGGCCAGCTCTCTGCAGCCCAGCCCAGCGCCAAACTCTTTGTCCGTTAGGTGCTTCTCTGATCAGCAAGCAGAAGGCAACTTGCTGGCCAACCTCTCCTGGAAGAGCCGAGCTTGGCTCTGGCACTAGCCCGTGCTTAGAGCAATTTAATATCAGCAGCAGGAGGGGATGGGGAATTAATTTTGGTTGCTGCCACCCCTTCAGGCCACACCTGCGGGTCCGTGCCTGGTGCCATGAACTGCGATGTGCTGGCTCCCTCCTTCCTCTGCTCTCACAGCCGCTTGAATTTCCACACCCTGCCTTCATCACTCCACGAATTAACTCTTTCTTGGCCATCAAACACTGAAAGGATTGCAGTCGGCTCTGCCCAACAGGCTTCTCCCCTTCCGAAGATGGAAAAAGCATGAAGCTGTCAAGGAAACCACAGGCTATAAATCAAGGGCAGCGGCAGCATCAGGCAGCCCTTGGCTCTGAAGAGGCAGTGCAGGACTCGCTAGCAAAGCTCAGGTGCTCGGTGATAACCATCCATGCCAGGGGACTCGCAGTCCTGAGGGATAAAGGAGGAAATTGCTGTGGGACTCTCGCTCAGGTGCAAAGTCAAGGCTTTACTGCAGATCCAGAACGGCTGGCCAGCAGAGTGTCAAGCTGGTGTCCCACCACATGCTGTGTCCCCCTCCCCAAGTGGCAGCACAGGACGTGCCCCAGCACAGCCCGGCGGTGGTGGGGCTGTGGGGGGGATGCTGACCAAGGCAGTGGGGCTGAGCCCTCGCCCCGCAGAGGGTCACGCAGCTGTGGCTGGGTCTGAAGAAGTTAAATCTTTCTAATCGCTCAGTAAGACCTTCTCTAAGAATTTATCTACTTTCTGCCTTCCAAGAACATATGGATAAAATCCCCCTGAGCGGGACTTACATTTATAGCGTCTATTACTGAGATCAAGGTTAATCCAGAGTAATCTAATGGGGTGAAAAGGACTTTATATAAATCTGTTTTAATCTACAGGACATGATAGCCCGACAAGGCCATCGGAAAACTCGTGCGCCATGGGCTGGGGCAGGGAGAGGTGCCAGGGTTGCTCGGGGGATGCGCGAGGGCGAGTTGGCTCGTCAAGCGCCCGCATCTCCGTAGCGCAGCGGGGCAGCGTCGGGCGGCCGGCGGGGCTGGGATGTGGCTCTCCGGGCCGGAGCCGTGCCGGCTGTCCTGGTGTGCAGCTGCTGCTGGTGGCTTCAGAGAGATTTAGTGGCTCTGTCCCTGTCAGGATGTGGTGCCATGGGACAGGGAGGCTGTAAATGCTCTTCCTACTAAGTTATGAGCCGTCCCTGGTAGGTGTAATTTATCCATGCTTAGAGAGAGGGGATGTTCAGCAGACAGAGGCAGAAGGTGAACTTCACACAGCTCCCAGTGCTGTGGCTTCATCCTGCGTGCGTGCCCCGTCCTGAGGACCGGTGCTCCGTCGGGGCCCAGTGCCTGCAGCACCGTGCCCTGGGTGCTGCCAGGCAGGCAGAGCGGAAGGACTTCCCCCGCCGGGATGCCACGCTGTGGTCCGTGCTGCACCCCATGTCCCCCATGGCCAGGCCAGCATCACCTCTGTCACCTCTGGGCTCGCTCCAGCTGCTTCCCATGCGAGTCCCGCAGCGCTGCACCCAGCGCCTGGGGATGCGCGGTGCCTGCATGGCATTGCCTGCCCGGGCCAGCGAGCCGCAGGAGCGAGTCCTGCGGACACGGGAGGCCAAATAAGACAGTTCTCCAGAGCACGGCATGTCGTTTTACATCTGCTCAGATGGAGACTGAGTTATACAGGTCCCTGAGTCCCAGACCCGCCAGAAGACAGTATCTCAGCTAAACGATGCAAAAATGATTTAATGGAGGGAACTAATCAAGGAATCCAAGAGAGACTGCTCACCAAGGGCTGATGCAAGATTCAATTAAACTGCAGCCTTTGTGGGCTCACCATTTTAATTTTCCACAAATTAGCTTAAAAAAGGTATGGAAATGAAGATATTAGATTTTTTTTTTAAGTCAAAAGGAAAAATCCTTTGAGGATTATATTAGCTATTTCGCTTTAACAAACATCATTTCTATACTCATTTTCTTGTTTTAATCTCAGCTGTTTCCATTTCAGCTCCAGTGTCAGTGTTTTGAGAACAAGATGGGGAAGGCTGTTAACTCTTCCAGGAGCGGGCCTTGCAGCCCGGCTGCCGCAGCTCCCCAGGTTCCCGCACTGGCCCGCGGTGCTGCAGCGAGGGGGAACGCTACGGCACAGGCATCCCTGCCCGTCCCCTCCTGGGGCAGTGAATGCTGATGCGGGAGCACTTGCTGCACTTCCAAAGGACCCTTTGCCACCCGGCTCTGCCGACTGCCGCAGCACTGGTGGGTACAGCTCAGCTCTGCAGCGGTGCAGCCGGCGGCAGTGACACGGCTGCGTGGGACCGGCACAGCGGCCAGGTGCCACACACTTTGCTTGGGACCTGCAAAGCAAGCCCGTCTTCGAAAACGCTGTCCCCCATGCGTGGCTGCATCCCTGGGGACTCCCGGGGGGACACCCCCCTGGTCCGTTAGCGGCAGCCGGCCCTGCCCCACGGCAGCGATGGAGATGTCTGCCTGCCCAGCGCAAGGGCACAGCTCTGCTCCATCCCTGCCTGCACCCAGCTGGTTGGGCAGAGGCTGGTGGTGAGCGAGACTGGTGCTGGGGCCGTGGATGTGCTCGGGGCTGTGGCAGCTCTTGGCTCCAGCAGTCCCACAGCTCCTGTGACTTCCCCTGCTCTTGCCCTCAGGCAGCTGGAGATAAACATGGAGCAACAGTGTTGTGTGTCGGCTGCGATTTGTCTTCTGTGAGAGTGTGTCTCGCACTAAGGATCTCCTCTGAATAATAGCAGCTACTGTTACTGCCATGCCTCCACTGGGATCCATTGGGCTGGGGCGGCCGTCCTCTCCGGGCTCTGTGCGGCACAGCCCTTTGTGCCGGGTCCCGCTCTGCCGGGCGGCTGCATCACTGGGCTCAGCCGGAGGCTGCTCTCTGGCAGGAACGGTGCCTTGAAAGCAGCAGGGCTGGTGGCCGGTTCACCGGGCTTCGCCTGGGCGGATAGCCTGCTTCCCACCCCGAGGAACCGTGCTCCCACCCCCTGGGTTCACTGGTTCCTCGGTGGGAAACGGGTCCCCGGTAGCATCGCTTACCAGCACAGGGGCTCAGGCAGGAGCATGGCTGATCTGGCAAAGCCACCTTGGGCAGGGCTGGCACAGCCGGACCACAGCCCCACGCATTACCACGATGCTTAGGATCATCATCCACAAGTCCCCTGCTCCCTGCCTGTCCTCTCCCTGGGGACAGGATGGCTCCTGCTCCCCCTCTCCTCACACCACTGCCTGCACCTCTGGCGCTGCCCATCCGGGTCTGTCACCCACCGTCCCACCCTGCTCACACCCTCCCATCCCTCACTGTCCCCTCCTGGGTCCCCCTCACCCCATGGCAGCATCATCCAGCTCCTGGGTGACCTTCAGCTCGTGGCTCCTGGAAGCGCCTCCCTGCCCCCTTCCTCTGCGCCTCGAGCTGGAAGGGAGCTTCATTTGTCACTGTCTCTTTTAAAAGGTCCAATCTCTTCCGCGGGGTCACCTGGCTGCTCTGCCAGCAGCTCCTCGTGCTGGCACAGCTCTGCTGCAGCCACCGCAGCTGCCAGCCCGGGACACGTCATCCCTGTCCCCTTGTCCTTGGGGTCCTGCTGTGGTCCCCCTCTCCCCGTGGGCAGCAGAGCACTCAGAGCCGGGGTCCAGGGGGTGCCTGGGATGGCTGCACCCCCTCGCCTCGGCCAGAACAGGGGGCTCATGGAGCCGGCACAACCAAGCCCGTGGGACCACAAGCAGCATCCCCTGGCCGGGGCCGGGCTCTGGCTGGCACGGCGAGTGGCTCTGGGGTGGCAGAGCCATCCCCATTGGGGTCCTCGCCACTCTGTGAGCCCCACCGTTGGCCGGGGGTTTCCACCAGCCATGGAGAGGGGCTGCAGAACCCGCCTCCTGGCCGAGGGTGGCTGCCGGGGATGTGGGGTCTCTCCAGCGCCGCCCTCCAGGAGATGCTCCCGGAGCAACAGGTTGTGAAGTCCCAGCTTCGCCCCACGACACTGATCTGGCAAGGGAGGCTGTGGCAGGGACTCTGCCACTCCACTGGTCCCTCCCCACGCTGCACATGCTGAATGGAGCTCAATGCAGAATTAATTTGTCATATTGACACTGATCGTTTATTACGGAGCAGAGTGGAGCCCATTCATTTGAACAGAAAACATTTCATCTTATCTCCTGCCTTTTCATGCCTCAGCTCTCACTCTTTAACCTTGGACAACGAGACATTCATAATTTCCTCACTGGCTCTATGGCTCCTTTAGATAAGAAACTTATTTTTTAATCTTTCTTTCTATTGAATTTTAAACATGTTCCATTACAAAACCTGATGCACATAACAACATATTTCGCCCAGCATTAATGTAGCCACGTTCTGCTTGCAGCCTCCTCTCTGAGCCAGGCTCCCGGCCCCGCGGTACCCCCCGGGGTCTGAGGGCTGGGGACCAGCGCTGCTTTCCCAAATAGCCGCAGGGGCTGCCCGCAGCGGTGCTGGGGCCCGTGGAGCACCCCAAACTGGGGGACAGCATGCATGTGGGGGTATTGCCAGCAGCCGCAGAGAGGGCGCGCAGGGCTGGCTCTTCCCACAGCAGGGATTGCAGCCTGGCGGGGCTGCAGGAGAGCGGACAGCCAGAACCGCCACCAGATGATGAGGCTGTGACCACCTTGATTGTTTCCAGCGGTTCCCGTTTGCTTTAACATAATCTGAGTTTGGGGGTGTATTTGTTGTTTGGGGATAGTCATCGGAGAGCCGCTGCGTGACCGGGAGCCTTTGCAGCCCCACGCACGAGCCCCGCTGCAGCCTCGGGCACAGCGGTGCGCGGTCTGGCTTGGCCTGGGGCCACATGTGGCCGCGGAGGGACCGATCGCATCTCTGTTCCACCTAGCCACTGCTCCGACACTAAATAGCCCCGTCAGGGCCCCTACAAGGAGAGGCCATGGAAAGCCGTGTGCAGGAGAACCGCATAGATAAGGCTTTCACCTCCAAGGCTCTGCTGAAAAATTAGGGATGGGAGGTGGGAGGGAGCAAATTGAGATAAATGAGTGTGCTGCGTGGCATCCTGCCCACAGGATGCTGAAATAAAAAATCAGTAAATAAAAAATCACCAGTCTTTATCTGGTCAGAGCCTGAATGGGCTGTGTGATAACTATAACGGATGAGCCTGCCGTAAGGGCCTCAGAGAGGGACCTGCCGTCCCTCACCGCCGTGCGGGAAGGCACCTGCCGGTGCTGGTTTGCCGGGAAAACTGCTGCTGTGTGCGTGAAGGGCTGGGGCAGGCGGCTCTGCCGTGGCACACCGGGTCCTGTCCCCCTCCGTGTGCCGCACTAGCTACCGTGCCAGTCCCAGACGGCTCTGGAAAGGGCTTGGCTCCTGCCTGAGCGTGAAATGCACTTTTCCAAGTCGTCCTTCACAGCGAGGGAAAAGGCAGATCAGATGCTGAATTAGCCTGCGAGAGCCGTGTTCCCGTCTCTCTTATCTAACTCCCTGTAACAAGCTCTTTGCATTTATTCTACCAAATGTGCTGCAGAATTGCGTTACAGCTCATGGCTGCGAGCCATCTGTGGAGAGAAATCCAGTTATACCTTGTATAATAAGTTCCTGACAATCTTACAGAGGACTCCGGGTCATAAAAGTCTCCCAGTTTTATCGCCAGTAACAGACACGGAGAGAAATTAAGTTGTCTTATCAAATTTAGATAATATATATCCCTCTGGAGTGGAAGGTTTCTGATGGATCTTTTACAGTATTAGAACATTTAGAGGGGTGAATAGAAATGCACAGCAAAGGGTGGGAGAGCACCGGGGAGCAGAAAGCCCCAGGGTAGCCAGGGAGATGGAGTCCAGTAGCCACCGGGCAGAGACGGGCCTTGGGGAGCCCTTGAAATGCAAGATGAGGTGAAGGCTGTTTGCAGGCAGGAGCTGTGCTGAGACGCGGGCTCTCCTCCTGTCTTGCCTACCTCGAGCGCTTGCACGCCATCTATTTATGAATGCAATAACCTCCAGCAGTCCTGATATGCAAACTCCTTCCCTGCTGCCTCCTGTGCTAGTCGTTGCGGGAAGAAGGAGCCACAGGACGTTTGCTGAGTTTCTAAGTCCTGGGGTCTGCTGGAAATCAGCAGCAAAGCCCTGCAGGGAGGCTGGACACGGGATGTCTCTACCGCGCATCCTCCATCCTTGGGGTGCCATTTGCTTCGGGACAGTGTGCTGAGTCCCCTGCACCTTCCCTACTGAGGGTGGGCACGGCAAAACACCCAGCACAGGGGAGGAGGATCCCCGGTGCCGGGAAGGGTCCTTCTCCCACAGCCTCTGCAGGGCTGGTCGGTGCACAGTGAGGTCCCGGCTGGGCTCTCCCTGCCACTGCTGGCAGAGAAAGGAGCTCTGCTCCACTCGGGCAGCAATTTTAAGCTCCCTGGAGAAGAGTCTCCTACTGATCCCATTGCCCAGGGCTTGGCCTGGTCCCTGCCCCCCCCATCTCAGGTGTGAAGATTCCCGTGGGGACGGGGACACTGCCCGCCTCGCCTGGCCCGTAGCTCTACGGCCACGAGCTCCCTCCCGGGGGGACGCGGCTGGCTGCAGAGACGGCGCTGATGGCTTGGGAGGGCTGGGATCCTCCGCACACCTGCTCTCTGTTCAATATTTAGTTTTCTGTAAAAGCAGAGTGCAGTAGTCATGGTAATGAAGCGGGCTGGCCCAGCATCGCTGGCGTGCCATTTATTAAGAGCTGTGCAGTCTCAGGCGCTGGGGATGCAGACGCGTGCCTCCCCTGAGATCCCTGTGTTAATAAAAAAATGAATCCTCACTTACTGATCTCTGTATTTTTAAAAACCGGTTACTCTGTCTTTTCTTTTTTTACTCACTTTTTAAAAAACTATCTTGCCCTTCAGTGCAGAATTATCTTGTTTAGCGCCATCGTTACTTTAATCACAATTAGCTTTCCCACTCCATTAATAAGACTCTAAATGGTGCTAGATCATGGGAATGGGCTTTCACAGCCGTCCCGGCGTTTTGCTGGGTGCCATGCCCAGGGTCTGTTCTCCTGCCAGAGCCCCCAGCCAGTCCTCACTGTGCCACATGCTCTTCCCTGGCCCCTCGGGTCCCCGAAAGGTGCCGAGCCCCGCGGCCGGCCGGGCTCCAGGGACAGGCAGGCGCTGGCAGTGTTTCCCTGGCAGGCTGTACAGCTGGGCTGGAGTCGTTCCCGCTCATCGCGGCAAGAGCAGAGAGGCTGGGAATTAGGATTTAACCAGAAGAGTGGGTCAAGAGCCTGCCTCGCCTCCCCACATCTTTTCTTCAGAGCATTTGGTGAACAATGCATGCAGAAGGCTTTTTATTTTTGTGTAGAAACGTGTGTCTAATGAATTAGCCACGGATTGCAGCCTAACATGGGTAATTTACACTGAACATTCGCTCGCTCAGAATCATCCATCAATTTCTTACCACATTAAAAACGACGTCCCGCTCTGGGAGTGCACGGCCGGTGCTGCCCCCACAAGACTCCCTCCCAGCACATCCCTCGGCGCAGTGCGACTGCACGGGTTCCCCTCTGCAGAGTGGGGGGCCGGTGTGCCTCAGGCTACAGTCGCTCCGATCCGGCCCCTGCGCAGCTCCATGGGCGACGGGACGTGCCGTGCCCGGGCGGGGGGAAAGGGGGTTTGCCGTGTCCCCAGCAATCTGGGAGCAGTGCCGGGTGGTGCAGCAGGGTCCCCAGCGGCAGACACAGCCCTCATCGCCCCCTGCCCGGGGGTGAGGGCCATGGAGGGCTGGCCATGGGTAGCAAAGCCCCTGCCCCGCGGCTGGGCACCGAGCGCTGGGGCCGGTGGGGAGCTCTGCTGTGTGCTGAGCATCCCCGAAAGACCCATGTCCCCTCGGTGCGTCGTGAGCTTAATTTGTTTGCCTGCGGGCC
>NW_009661368.1:3688105-3689736 GCF_000708025.1 Charadrius vociferus
TCCCCATCCTGCAGCCTCTGGCCGCAGGGTACTGGTGGGGTGCGGGGGGAAAGGGGGTTTGCCGTGTCCCCAGCAATCTGGGAGCAGTGCCGGGTGGTGCAGCAGGGTCCCCAGCGGCAGACACAGCCCTCATCGCCCCCTGCCCGGGGGTGAGGGCCATGGAGGGCTGGCCATGGGTAGCAAAGCCCCTGCCCCGCGGCTGGGCACCGAGCGCTGGGGCCGGTGGGGAGCTCTGCTGTGTGCTGAGCATCCCCGAAAGACCCACGTCCCCTCGGTGCGTCGTGAGCTTAATTTGTTTGCCTGGGGACCAGCATCAGACCCAGGGGAGGACACCAACACCAGAAGCCACCAGAGCGTGGAGCATGGAGGGATCTGCAGGGGGGCAGGCAGCGGGAGGGGGGAGCGCACCCGTGCTGTGGGGATGGTGCATGGCCCTGGCCGGGGCGCTGCGGGGGTGCAGCACCGGGTTCCCTCCTCCCGCTGGCCTGCCTGCCGCTGCAGGGACACCCTCGGGGGGAGGGATTACACGGGGGAAATATTGGTGCAGACGTAATTGCTGAGATAACTGCTGATCGTAGAGTTTGCAGACAAAAAATAGAGTGGCCGGGGTCAGTTGTAATTGGTAAATATTTGTATATCTAATCAAAAGGCCTTTTAATTAACAATTTTGTTCTTGCAACTGGTTTAATTTTTTTTAAGAACTTCTGCAGGAAGTCAATTAGACCCAACAGATGGTGCAGAACATCCCGGCATCAGCACATCTTGCCATCTGCCACCGCTGGAGAGCGGGGCGGCCCTGCCAGACCCACGCGCCTGGTGGCAGCCCCCTTCCCCGGGACAGGGCAGCGGCAGACCCTCGCCTCCGCCACGGGGCGCCACGGACGGGGGGTTCCCTTCAACAGGGGCCATGTTCAGGCGGCGACACTGCAGGCGCAGGGGGTGAGTGGAGGGGCCAGGGCTGCCTGAGCCACGCGTGCCAAGGCTTTTGGGGCCGCAGCTTTGCCCGGGCTGCTTGCACTTCTCCCTGGGCAGCTCTTGAGAGCCCCGGCCCTGGGCAAGTGGCAGAAAGGGCATCTCTGCGCTCTGCAATGCCCCGGGGCCGGCTCCCCGGCAGCACCAGCAGCTGGCACAGCTCGGGGCTGGCACAGCCTGCGGCACCCACAGGCACTGCCCCCTCAGCTGGAGACCGTGACCTGGTCCCCCTGCCCTCTCCTCCCGGCATGTGGTCCCCAGCCGGTCGGTCCCTGCGAGGCTGGAGCAGAGCTGTCCAGTCCTCGGGAGAGAAATGCCTGCAGGGACGCAGGGCACTGCCACGCAGGGACGCAGGGCACCGCTGTGCGGGGACGCAGGGCACATACTGTCCAGGGACATCAGACACTGCTGTGCAGGGACACAGGGCACACGCCGTGCGGGGACATTGGACACTGCTATGCGGGGATGCAGGGCACACACTGTGTGGGGACACGGGGCACATGCTGTGCAGGGTCACAGGGCACACGCTGTAGAGGGACATAGGGCACATGCTGTGCAGGGACACCGGTCACACTCTGTCCTGCATCCCCCCTGCCCTCATGCTGCCCTTGCCTCCCTCTCTGCAGGCAGGGCTGCGGCTCCATCCCCGCAGGGGAGCC
>NW_009661368.1:3690040-3690343 GCF_000708025.1 Charadrius vociferus
GAGACCAGGCGTGGGGGAAGTGGCTGGTCCTGCGAATGGCAGGGCAAGGAGGAGATGCGGGCAAGCAGAGGGCTGGGCTGGGCGCAGTGCTGCGTAGCGCCCATGCCCCAGGGCTGGGCTGGCAAGCAGGGCAGGAGGGTGCACGGCCACCTCGAGCATCACTCCTGTGCCATGCCGCTGGAATGCATCCAAGGCAGCGGGGAGCAAAGCACCTAAATCTCTCCTGCCAGGCCCTCCAGAGATGTCCCCCTTTATTCACAACTGCTTTTTAATTGCCTTTTGTCAATTACGACGAGATGGATC
>NW_009661368.1:3690806-3694977 GCF_000708025.1 Charadrius vociferus
GTGGGGGAGGGGGGCTGCTGCGGCGGGCTGGGGCGCGGGAGCCCCTCCGGATGGGACACCGATCCCGCCAGAAAGAATTAACACCTACAGTTTCCAGCTGGCTGTGGCCAGCCTCCTAATTAGGTTTGGTGACAATGGCGATTAGTCATCCAGGTTCCTGGTTGCGGTGCCTGGGACCTGCAGGGAGCTCTGACCAAATCACCACTTTCCATGGAGCATCTTCAGGCGTCCTGCCCGGGGCTCAGCCTGCACAGACGCTCCGCCTGCTGCTGCCTGGTCTCCACGGCCGACTGTCCTTGAACTCGGGATGGTCTTACTCATGTTGCCAAAATTCATCCCTCCAGGTAACCTGCTCAGGCATGGGACAACCTGGGCAGTGGTCAACTTGTCTGCACTCAGAGCCACAGCATGCCAGGGGCTTGCTCTTGCTTAGCCTCGTCTCCTCCTGGCACTCACTGACATCTCCCATGTGTACGGGCAGCACAATCCTGGTCCCAGCTCTGCAGGGCTTTGGGTATCAGGGGAGGATGTGGCCACCAGCCATGGGCCATGACCAGGCTGCAAGGACGAGCCAACGTGGCAGCCTGGCCCAGCTTAGATGAGCCCACAGGATGCTGCAGACGGTGGCATTGCCCGGCCAGTGCTGGGATGGGTCTGGCTGGGATGCTCCCAGTGGGAGGGAGCTGTGGGATCTCCGCCGTGCTCAGTGGCACCGCAACACAAGTGCAAGTCACATCCCCAACCATGTCTTCCCAGAGTGAGGTCGGGGCAGCGCAGACAAGCATTCTGCAGCTCTCCCAGGTGACAGGACAGTAGGGGACAGCCGTGAACGCTGTCTGCCCCACAGACCGCGGAGCTGGGGAGAGCCCCGGCAGCTCACGGCACCGCAGAGACTTGCCATGGAGGCAGCGCAGGGCCAGGGCAGGAGGGAGGGGAGCAGCCAAGGAGCCCCCGGTGCAGGCTGCATGACTCCGGCTCTGGGAGGGTGCAGGCTGCTGGAAGGTCCGGCTGGAGAGAGGCACAGCCGAGCCCTTCCCACCATGGGGCTTTGCCCTACCCCAGCGGCAGCATCAGCCATGCCCGCGCTGGGACTGCCGTGGGCCACCGCCTGCTGTCCCCGACTCCCTCCACACCCTCCCTTTCTGCTTCGTGGCTTTTGTCTAATTCCCTACGCCCCTTTCCTATTTTTCTTCTTGACAGAAGAAGCAGGCTCATGCATCTAGAGACTCCACAGCCCTTTCTTGTAGCGGTAGATTAAATTTCCTAGCGCGGTGTCTGCTGGCCTCTGGCTGAGTCAGTGCGCGCGGGTGTCCTCCCCGTCCCTGGTGGTGCCGGGTCTTTGGGAGAGGGTCTGTGCAGAGGCAGGGGGCAATCCCTGCCAGCGGAGCCCAGCCGAGCCCTGCCAGCCCTCCGGGCCACAGCTGTGGGCAAAGAGAAGGGGTAAATCCTGCATGATCCCAGCAAGCAAACCCTGCCGAGCATCCCCCAGCTCCCGCTTCCCTTGCTCTGCTCTGTCCTTGACCCCGGGGAGGGTGCAGCGTGCGGAGGGAGCCCGGCTGCTCTAATTAAACCATGTTTGCAAACTCCCATGGTAAGCATCACTAATTATAATTAGGGAGAGCAGATCTGCCTTCCCTGCCTCTGGGAGACGTGAACAAGCTCCCTGCATGCCGACCAGGCTTGGAGGGCACTGAGGGGTGGCACGTGGCACTGCTCGGCATCCCCTGGGGTGGGCACATGCCCCAGAACAGCCCCTGCGGGTCAACGGCCCGATAGGGGGCCCTTGGGCCGGGGGTGCCAGGCCAGGGGCAGGGTGCCGCGGTGCAGCTGGCAACGAGCTCCCCGTCTGTGCATGGCGTGACTGCCACCCCGCTCCCTCGGCACGTTTTCTTCATGCTTGAACCATTGGCCTAACGATTTCAGGTTTTTCCCCATTTTCCTGTATTATTATTTGTCGTTGTTCCTGTTGCAGTTCAGTGACCATGAATTATTGAACGTCTGCTTGCTCAGTAACTCTTTACTTCCACCTCGGCACACTGCTGCCTCGCTGCCTGCACGGGATGGCCGCCAGCTCCCGCCCCGCAGCCTGCTGCCACGGGACCCCTCGCCACGCCGCGGCACACGCGGTCTGGCCCCGCTCGCTGGCAAGGCTGCGGGCGAGGGGCTGCGCGGGCTTCTGGGTCCAGCAAAATGCCTTTCCTGAGCTCCACTACATCGGCCATGGGGGCCGGGGAAGGCCAGGAGCCATGGGAGCCCTGGGTGAGATGTGGGCAGCGCTGGGATGCACTGGGGGCCGTGAGAGCAGCGGGGGCAGCCAGCTGGAGCTCGCTTGCTCCCTGAGTGGATGTGACTATTAGTTGCACATGGGGCTGATTTGGGCAGTGGCCACCACGTCCCTCCCAGGTGGTAAGAGGAGGAGAGGGGAGTGCTGCCTCCCTGCCCAGCCTGGGGCAGTGTGGCGGGAGAAAGCCCAACCTGCTCTTCCAGGGAAGAGGGTCTACTGGGAGGGTGCTGTGCTCTGTGGGCTGGTGGAGTAGGCAGGCAACAGGCAGGGAGGGTGCAGGCATGGTCTGGCTCTGGGATGTGATGGGTCTGCGCCGCTGCTGAGGACTGCTGTGGGTGCCTGGACCACCAGCTCCCTCGCTGCCTATGCATTGCTGTGCTGATGCCGTGTGCCGCAGGTGAGTCTGCTCCGCTCGCCGGGTCCGGCAGGGCTGGATCCCCCCAGGGCCCCTGCAGTGCTCGTCTTTGCCCCTCCGTCCTGTCCCTCCCTGGGCTGTGCTGGGGGAAGGGGCTGGTGGTTGGGGCTGCTGCACACACAGCACCTCTGGCTGAGCCGCAGAGACTCCGGGTGCTGGGACTCCCCAACAGCCTCCCCAGCTTGCCCCAGCAAGGGCAGGGGCTCTGCAGCGAGCGCTCACTGGGTAGTCTGGGTGGGCACGCGGAGGACTTGCCCAGCATCCCGTCCCCGCTCTCGGGAGTTCTGTGCCCATCAGTGGTCAGGGATGTGCTGGCGCTCACTGAGCTGGTGGCAGGAGAGGGGCTGGAGCTGGGGCTGTGCCACGGCGTTTGCAGTAGCAAGGAGGTTTTTGGCAGGGTGGCAGTGTCTGTCCGGACCACCAAAGCATGGGGCAGGCTCAGGCAGAGCCTGCTGGTGCCCTGGGGCTGCCCGGGGCAGTGGCACAAGCAGCTGGGGATGAGCGAGGGAGGCTCTTGCCAGCGCCCAGTCCTGTCTGGGAGGACAGGGCTTTCCCGGGGCCAGGGAAACATTTCCCTCCCCTGTGCCATGCTCAGAGTGTGTTTGCCAGGGGCAGAGGGGACCCCCTGGGTTTAGCAGGGCCCTGGGCATGGGTGAGGACGTGGAGGTACCCTGTGCCAGGCTGAGCTGTGCCGACGGGAGCCAGTCCCGCCAGCGCTGGGGTGGCCGGGATGCATCACGGCTGGAAGCTGGCCGGTACCTCGGTCCTGCAAAGCCTCTGCTTTCTCCACGCTGCTTTTGTGCTTAGGGCAGAGCTGAGAAATCTCTACTGGTATTGTGGGATTTCACAGAAGTGAAGAATAAAGTCTCTGAACTCCCTACAGCTGCATTTTCTGAGCACTGCAACACTCTGATACCTCTGAAACACTATTAAGCACCTGGTGCTGGGTTGTCTTTGCAACCATGTGTCCTAAATAAATCCCTTCCCCATGCTGAGCCGTGCTAATGGCCCATTGTTAAACGGCCAGCCAACACAGTATAAAATGAAGTTATTATTTTTTTCCAATCATCCCAGAAAGAAAAATAATCTCTCCAGCGTCTTTCTTATAGGGTGAGACTGAAACCGGGAAGCTGCAAATCCCTGTGCGGTGCACTTGCTCAGCTGTGCCCCCCTGCCCCATGTGAACTGGAGCATCGAGATGTGGGGAGTGCTGGTCGCTGGGGGCTCTCCTTGCAGTGCTCGTCATGGGAAGCGTTTGCCGGTGTCGAGCCAGGCTGGGCACCCTCCGCTGTGGGGCAGGGCAGCCCTCGGTGGCACCAGGGCTGGGGAGCAGCATCTGTCTCACTGGCTACCACACGGTGCCAACTCCTCCATCAGGGTGGGCTGGCAGCACCCACAGGGATGCTCAGCCTCCTCGGGCTGTCCTGGACACTGGCCTCCCCCATCATGAGCCCATGGCAAGTGCCACCAGC
>NW_009661368.1:3695153-3698217 GCF_000708025.1 Charadrius vociferus
CACACGTGTGTGCAAGGCGCTGCCGCAGCCGGGGTCCTGGCCCGGCTGCTCTCCGGCACCCGCGCGCTTGTCTCTGTCTGCCGCCATCTCACATGTAAGTGGGCTCCCTGGGAGACTCGCTCCATTTTTTTCCTTTAACCTTGAAATGCAATTTCCTCCCCAAAATACCCTTTTTTCCTGTAAACAACATCTCTTTAGTGAGATTACAGCAAAAATCCCTGAGCTACCAGGTCCCGGGCGCTTTATCACCTGGTGAGCCCCATCCGTCACGGCTGCGCGTGTGTTCCCGGTGCCCCGCCCTTGCCGCCGGGTGATGGTCTTTTCATCATTTTTACAGATTTATTTTACAATAATTTAATTTCATCCTCAGCCCTGGGAAGACGAATTGGCCCCTGATGTGACTGGGGATTTGGAGCCAGTCTCATAAATTTGCCGCCTCTACACAAGGCTCTTTCTGGAGTCCCCACCGCAGCCGTGAGCGAGAGTCTTTAAACAGCGGGGGACAGGCTGTAAATCTCGCGCGGTGGCGGAGGGGTGTTGCCGGTGCCGCTGCTTCTCCCCGAGCCTCAGCCGTGCTTGGTGTCCCTGGGTGGCCCTGCGTGGCTGGCAGGGGCAGGCAGGGCTCTACGCGCTGCCGCAGCAGCTCCCCTATGGGACCGGGCACTGCCAGTGGCCACGTGCCAGCGCTTTCGCCACGTGCCGGGACACACAGGCACCCGCTGCTGGGGGTCCAGGAGCGGCCAGTGGCCGGGATCCATCCCTACGGGCACGCGCCTTGCTTTTCTGACTCGGTGGAACCGGTGCTGTGCCAGGCACGGGCTTTTAGGGCGGTGCCGCCAGCCCTGCCGTGGAGCTGTGCCCGCTCCTGCACATCTGCGCTCGCCGCATGTGGGACTCGCCGCGCTTCCGTTGCGAGAGGCTTGCCAATGTAATTAAACTCGAGTGACTCCCCTGCCCCCAGGCACAGCCCCTCATTTCCCTTTGATTTATTATGTCTTCTTAATTTATTTAAATGAGTCTCGGTGTTTGCACAGGCTGGGAGGGTGCTGGCTGGAGCTCTAATTGCTGGAGCGAAGGGAAGGCAGCAGGAGGGGCTCTGCGGGAGCTCAGCCCGGACCAGGCAGCCACGTCCACCCCTGGGTACCTGCTGGGCTTTGCTGCATCTGGGCACATCTGGGGCGGCAGGGGTGTGTGCTGTGGGGAACATGCACGGGAAGCGCTGTCGGAGCAAAGCTGGTGGGAGCGGTTTGGCTCCCGGCGCTGCGCTGTGCCGGTACCCGGGGCTCTGCCTCGGTGGGGCTGTAATGGGAAAGTCTGAGCAGCTTTTGTGGTCAGTTTAGGGGTTTCTCCCTGCGGCACCGCAGGGCAGTGGCTGCCCAGGCTCTGAGCTGGCAAAGGCAGAGGGACGGTGGATGCCGGCGGGGGGGGATGCCCGCTCCTCACTGTGGTTCGTGGCCGGCGTGGGAGAGATGTGCGGGACCCCAGGAGAGCCCGTGGCGCGGCTCTGAGGGGTCAGTCTGTGCTGAAGGCTGGAGGTGATTCCTCACCTCTCACTCCCTCCATCTGTTCCTCCTGCCTCCCTGCGTGCCCTGCTCATCAGGTTCCCAAAGGACCACCAGGCTGAGCAGGCAGCGAGCCTCCTGCCTGCCCCATTCCTGCCCGAGTGCCTGCGTGGTCTCATGCCCGGCTGGGCTCCGTGCCGCCGGCCATGCCATCCCCAGCCTGTGTTTGCACAGCTGATTGTTCCCAGCTCAGCGTACTGCCTTGCACTTGTCCCTGTTGAATTTCATCCTATTTTTTCCAGTCCATTTCTCCAATTTGTCAAGATCATTTTGAATTCTAATCCTGTCCTCCAAGATACTTATAGTCCCTCCCAGCTTCGTGTCATCTGCAAATTTAATAAGCACTTTCTCTATTCCATCATCCAGGTCCTTAATGAAAACATTGAGCAAACCAGAACCAGGGTGAGCCCTTGGCCATCCAAGCAGCCCAACTCGTGCCATGCTTGCCATACTTGCTGTCCAAATGGGATGAGAGATGGTGCCGGAGCTTTGCCATGTCCACTGTGCCTCACTCCATCCTCCAGTTCACATGGGACTTCTCTGCCTCGCTACCCCGAAGCGGTGCTGGGACCATGGTATGCTGTCGGCTCTGCAGACCCCCCTGGTGCCTGTGGGATAATGGGGGTGCCAGAGCTGGGGTGAGACTGGGAGGGGGCAGAGGTTCATCTCAAGGAGGGTTCCAGCTCGAGCTGCTGCCAGCCAGCACGGTGCCAATGCCAGGGGCCAGCCCGTGGGTCTGCACAATGTCCCGTGTAGAGGGCAGCCCAGCGGCTGTGTGGTAAAAACTGTGGGGCCGTGCCCCACAAACCCCCCGCTGCGGCGATACCAGCGGTGCGAGGAGGGCGTGCGGTGTGGCAGTGAGATGTGGCTCCAGCAGTGGCTGGTCCATCCCAGGCTGGGGCAGCAGTGACCGCAGCCACAAGTGGGGTGCAGAGGGGAGCAGGCGTCCAGCAGCAGGAGGGCGAGAGCCCCCTCACCCAGGTATTCGGTGCGGGCATGGGGGCAGCAGAGCAGCCCCTGATGGGGCCGTCCTCCCCCTCACGGCACAGCGGTGGAGGGCAGCAGCCCATGTCCCGTTCTGTCGGGTGCCGGCTCTTCCCAGCCCCGCGGTCCCCCTGTGCCAAGGCTGCTCCCTTGGGGACCAAGACTTCTCCTCTGGGCTGCACGGCAGGGACCTGGAGCCAGCCCAAAGAGGAGCCACCCTGTGTGCCCCCCAAGCCACCAGCCATCTCTTTTCTTTAATTGATTGTAGAAAGCAATTTACAAAACACAAACTGCTGCCTATGCCAAGCTCTGCGTGTCCAGGCATAGCTTAATTTCACAGTAAAATTTCAAATGCAGTGAACGGCTTTTCCCAGCACCAGTCCGTGTGCAAGCCAAGAGCTTTGCTAGTTACATGGGCTGTGCTGAGCAGCCCAGAAATGGCTCTCGCGCTGCCCTGCAGAGCACGCGGCTCCGCGGGCCGGCTGTCATGATGGTCATGGCAGCTCTGCCAGTGCTCA
>NW_009661368.1:3698328-3701730 GCF_000708025.1 Charadrius vociferus
CGCCCCATGAGGTGCCGCCTCTCCGCGTGGCCATCGGGGAGGTGTCCCGGCAGGGCTGGCCGGCGCTGCGGCGGCAGGGGCTCGGCTGAGAGCTGGTGCTGCCGCTCTGGCTCCTTTCATGTCAGAGTTATAATTTCATGGTCAGGGTCTAGGAGGTTTGTACACACAGATGCATTAGTTCTGCATTTAGTGATACTTGAATAATTGGTGTCACATCAATTAGATCGGTTCTTGGATACTGCAGTGATAAGTGCTGTGCAAAAGCCTCTGGGCTGCAGGATGTGAGGAACTCTGATGGCTGGTGGGGCTGGAGACAGCGAGCAGAGTTGGGCTGGCGGGGATGTTGAGCGCTGAGAGAGCGGCAGGGGAACATGACGCATTTGTCCTTTGCAGGAAAGTGGCGAGACCTGGGGGTCTTGAGGTGGTCGGTGCTTGGGGCTGCTGTGCTGGGGGGACGCTGCCCTGGCTGTGCGGTATGGGGGTGCTGATGTGCACTCAGGGAGGTGCTGCCAATCTTGCAGCTCCTCAATGCCCCAGTTGTCCCATCATGGTGCTCCTCTGTGTCAAGCCACTTGCTGGGTACCTAGTTCAGCATCGTCTGCTGCTTCCCTCATCCCTTTGGGCTGCCGCTGCAGCCTGTGACATGGATTTGCACGCACAGTGGATTTCCCAGCGCAGCGTTGTCCACCCTGCCAGCTAACAGGGAGAAGGCTCAGGTGGGTCTGGGGCAGCGTGGAGAGCCCCAGGGCTCACGTGCCTGCAATACAGATCAGCGCTGTCAGTCCTATCCCCGCTGCGGATTGTAGGCAGAGGTAATTTGCAGATGACAAATATCCCCGACAGTAAATATTTTTCCCACCCTCATCTTTCTACAAGCAGATAAGGTGGCAGCGCTGTGGCAATACGGTTGCTGGAGGGAGACAAACTCTTTGGCAGTCTTAAAAGTCTATTGTGTCCCTGCAATTATTTATAGATAAACAGAAGAAAGCCAATAAGCACAGAATGGAGCTGCACAGCTGCATTTGTTATGATGATGATGATGTTATCTCTCCCTCACACCCACACACACATCACCAGTGCATGGAATCTCACTGCTGGCAACAATCAAATCCCCATCCCGTATGAGGCAGGACCGGCTGGAGGTTTTGCCCTCTCCTTGCTGTCTGTTTTCCCCCACACTAACCCAACCGCACAACTTCTCCAGCAGTTTCTCATCCCCTGACCGAGCCAGGGAGTCACAGCACCCGGAGTGCTGCAGGATCCCGGGGTGCCCACGCAGCAAAGTGGTCCCTCCTTGAGGCATGCTGGGGCTGCTCTCTCTCTGTTCCTGGCAGCAGCAAGATGTGGAGACGGGGTGGCCTTTGTCCTGGTAAGCCAGCCCCCAGGGTGCTGGGTGCCTGGCGACGATAGGGCTCCCAGTGTTGCTTGCAGGGAGTGAGGGACTGGCTGGGTCCTCACCAGCTCCTGTAGCGGGTGCTTCCCACTGCAGGGAAGGGTGCGGGGGACAGCCTGTCTGCTTCCCCCACCCTGCGTGGCCAGGACCTGCTCTCCCATCCCACACCACTGCCAAGGACAGAAACGGGTGTGTTTGGAGGAAACTGCGAGGGATCTGGGATTAAACGATGTGACAAGGAAGAGTGATGGACGTCACTGCTAATGAGCACACTTCTCCAGCCCGTGGACTGGAGACGCTGGGGAGTGCGAAACGCTGACTCTGGCATGGGCAGGGGTCAGGAAGCACTGTGCTCTCTCCATACGGTGAGTGCTTGGAGCGGTCTCTGAGCTCTGCGGGAGCCTGCAGAGAGGGGCTGGGGACCTGACAGGGCTGGACCCACCAAAGGGGAGGGCAGGGAAGTTGCAGGCACAAGGTCTGGGGTGCCTCTGTGCCGGGCGCTGGGGTCCCCAGGTGAGCTGTCATTGATGTGGCATTGGGGTCCTCAACCAGCCCGAGTCTCCCTGTGTCCTGGGGTGCTGCACGGCATCACCTGGCTCCCACTGGGGCAGGAGCCCCACAGCTCCCCAGGGCACATGCAGTCACTCCCTCCCCCTCCCCCCCGGGATGTGCATCCCTGCCGAGTGCTCAGCCTTGTCTCTGTAGGACCTCTGCCTGGGAAAAGCACCAGGATGAGCTCTCCAGCTGCGGACAGCATCCAAGGCAGCCACTGGGAGCCCTTAACTGGACAGGAGAGTGGGATGATTTTTCATTGCTTCCTCATAATAAGAGGACAGGAGTAAGTGACTAGTACAGTTTGTTCACTCGGTAAAGATTTATACAATCACTTCATCCGGTAATTGGTATTCTGGGGAGAGAGGGAGCTGCAGCTCCAGCATCCGCCTCTATTTGTTTTCTCTCTGTCTTTCTCTCTTTCTCTCCCCTTTTCAGAATGAGTAATTCTGTCCCTCACAATCCCATTTAAACAGAGCATTTGCGGAGTGAATAATTAGTTACATTCAATTAGGCCTCACACACTCTCCCTTCTCACTTTGGGGGACAGACGTGCTAATGAGATGGCACATGTCTGACACGCGGGAGCCGGCATTAAACATGCTGCGTGTGGACAGAGAGAGGTCAGCACTGGGGGAGGCAAGGAGCCAGAGGGACCATCCAGCTGCCATGGGGCAACAGCCCTTCGGGGGCTGTTTGTGGCCCACATGATGCCAGCTAGCTCCTCCGGGAGGACTGGCAAGGCCAGCGGGAATCGGGGTCACATCTGTCCCCAGGGCAGGGTGTTCACTGGGCTGGTGTCGAGGGGGCACTGCCCAACCCTGGGACCACACCGCCGGCAACGTGGGAGCGCTGAGCCCTGAGAGGGAGAGCTGCTGACATGCTTTTATCTCACTTATTAAACCTAACATTAGGTTTTAAGAGGAGCCTTAAATAATGTGCCACTGCCTTTACAGTAAAAGTCGCTCCGTATTCCAGCTGCTCCTGGCTCTGGGATTTACAGCCTTTCTTACGCCATGCTGCATGCGCTTGTGTAGCGGTGGGTCACGGGCTGCAGCTGGTCTCTGTACCTGGAGCCTGGGCTGGGCGGCTCGGTACCACTGCAGCCCAGCCCTATGCCAGCGAGTCAGGGCCCACGACAGCCCCCCGCAATCTCCCCACAGCACTGCCCTGCAGTGAGACGGGCCCCACATGGCGCACGTGGTGTTGGGCTGTCAAGGCGAGATGTGCTGAACCTGCCTGCTGCAGGCAGCCCTGCCCGTCCCCTGCCATGCAGGGCTGAGGTCAGGGCACGCACGGTGGGGCTGTGTTGGACTGGAGCCCATATGCTCTCTCCTCGCACGCAGGGGTCAGCGGGTGGGAGCTGTCACACTGCCTGGCAGCATCGGGGGACACTAATTACAGATGAGGGGGCCGCACACCCAGGCTCAGGGTGCACTGGAAGCTGATGACCAGTG
>NW_009661368.1:3702172-3703571 GCF_000708025.1 Charadrius vociferus
GGGTCCCGCAGCGCCATCTCCCGGCAGCCGCACGTCGGTGTTCGGGGGGGTCTCGGCCCCGCTGCCCCGGGCACCAGTCCCTCTCGTTGTCCCCCTCGTCCTACTGCCGGGCCAGCAAGTTCTGCCTTTGTTTGCCGCACTGTGCTGGCCCAACACAGGGTGCCCAGGGCAACGTGGAGGCTGCTGCCCTGGCCCAGGTTGCCACTGCACCAGCAGCCACTTGCCATCCATCATCCCCCCAGGGCCAGCTCCAGCACAGGGCCCTTGTGCAGGTGGCCCAACTGGGTGCTACCGCAGCCTCCCTGGGCACGGGGCTGAGCTGTGCTGTGCCATGGTGGTCCCACATCAGCAAGCCCGCACTCTCTTAGGGCCCTGCATCCCCCGCAGTCAGGCAGACTGGGCTCTGCCGTGGGGTCTTCACCCGAGCAGCCATGCTCTGCTCTGCCCACGGCAGCCCCAGCACGGTCACCGCACCAGGCTCTGCCAGGAGGTCAGCACCTCAGCAGCCATGCTGCGCTGTGCCGCAGCACCCGGGGCAAACGGCGAGACCAGGCTCTGCTCTTGCATCCCCGTGCCCGCCGTGGCAGCTAGACAGACCAGGTGCTGCTGCGGGTGGTCATGCTGTGGTCCACTGCAGTGTCACATCATATGCAGCCAGGCCAGATGTTAGATATCCTCTCCAGATGGAGAGTGGACAGAGGAGACGGTGCTGGCCCCAGTCTGTGCTCCTGTTGGAGGCAGCGCCCTGTGCTCTCACAGCTTCTCCTGCTCCGAGATGCGGCTCTCCTTGCCATCTTCCTGGGCCACAGGCTGGCCCCTGAGCAGGGTCTCCTGCATAGGGTGAGTATCCTCTCCATCTTCCATGGGCTGCTGGGCCTCTAGGTTCTCTGTGGGCTTCCCAGCCTCTACCTGCACAGGGGCAGGGGTCAGGGCCGGGCAGCTATATCCCCCACCTCTGCAGCCACATCTTTCTACAGGCTCCTGCTATGCTCCCATGCACGGCAGACCTCACCCCGTGCAGGTCCTCTCCTGTCTCAGCATTTGTCAGCAGCACCCCAGGGCTGCCCCAGCCCTTATGTCCCAGCCAGGTAGCCCTAGGACAGCCCCCACCCCTCCTGCCCTGCAGAGCCACAGCCCCTGCTCTGCTGCTGGCATAACCCGGGCTGTGCCCAGGAGGAACCCCCAACCCACTGCTGGAGGAGGACTCTGGGCACTCACCTGCTTCTGTGCCCGTCGCCTGGGATCTAGATGGAAAGAGAGACAGAGAAGGCAACAGTCAGGGGAGTGCTCCTGCCCTGCAGTGAGCGCTCAGGAGTCAGAGCTGGGGCTGCTACACCGCAAGTCCTGCAGCTCATGTTGTGCCTGCTGCTGCCAGGCTGGAGGGGCTGGGGGACATGGC
>NW_009661368.1:3703958-3707194 GCF_000708025.1 Charadrius vociferus
CCCACCACGATGCCAAGGTCCCCAAATTGCCTCTTCCCCAGGCCGAGTCCCATGCGGACTCCCCCATGGGAACAGAGAGGAGCAGGAAGATATTGTGCCAGCAGTGCGGTACTCCCTCCCAAAAACACCCATGGGCCAGGTCAGCTCCTCTGAGCGCTGTGGGAGCTGGAGCACCAGGAGAGCTCTGCTCCGCATCAGACCAGCCCCGGGCACTTACCACAGATTACGTCCGAGGTGTTCGTCCCTTTCGCCTTCACCACCAGCCCCTTCTCCTCACAGCTGCACGGAAGAACAAGACCATGTAACCACAGCAGCAGCCTGAGCACACGGAAAGCCCCTGAGGAGGAACTGCCAGGGCTCGGCAGCCACCAGAGCTGCACGAGAAAGCATCCTAAGCCGGGCTCTGGAGGGGTGAGTGGCTGGGGGACCCCGGCCAACACCAGGGCCTGTGCTGTGTGACAGGGACAACAGGTACATAGCATGGCCCCACCCTGGGGTCCTGGTCTGGAGTTGCTGAAACTGCCAAAGATGGGGAGAAGTTTGGGAACAAGGCACAGGAGAGAGCAGATATTTGAGACCTGCCCAGTCAGGGAGACCCTGGAGCTTGGGCACTGTGGCTATTGCTGAACAGCTCAGAGATGACTCGATGACAGGCTACAAGTGGCTCCATGGGGAGGTAATTTCTGGGCACAGATAAAAGCAAAGTGAAATCCAATGGCTGGCAGCTGAAGCGAGACTAATTCAGCCTGGAAATAAGGCTCACGTTTCTACCAGGGAGCGCAATTAACCCTGAAGCAGCTTTCTAAAGACAGGGACAACCTGCCAGCCCATGGCATTCTCAAAGCCAGACTCCCCACGGAGAGGGCTGGTGCCTTGGCTGACGACAATATCCAAGGAACGTGCTGGCAGGGAGAGCCTGGGCAGAGCATGGCGGGGGGGGGCAGTCCTCATAGCCCCTCATCCCATGCTGAGGGACAGTCACAAGGAGCTGGATGTCTGCCTCGTGCTCAGCCACACTGCCCTGGACCTCACCACCATCATAGCTCTGCTCCTCAAGCTCCTGCCCTACGCTAGCCTGATGCTGTGTCCCTCAGACGATCCTGACCGCCCGATCCCCAAAGCCCCTAAGGGGGCTGGCAGCACAGGATGTGCTCACAGGGACTGGGGACAGCTGGGGATGGGTGAAGGATGTGGTCAGCACTCAGACCGCACTGCCATACCTTGTCCAGGGATGGCACGGCTCAGTTTTAGAAGAGATGTTGGAGAAGGTGCCTTCTGCACAGGGCTCACAGGGGGAGGACATCCGGTCCACAGCCTTGGCTGGAGAGAAACAGCGGTTGCAGGAAGGTCAGTATGGACTTTAGGAGGTGAGGGGCTGTGGGGGTCAGGCGAGCAGCCCTCCCTGTGGCAATGCTGCCAGGGCACAGCAGCAGGCACAGCTCTCCCGAAGCCCTGCTAGGGGCACCTTGCCGGGGGAGTCCCCCTTTCCCTGGAGGACCTGAGGTCAATGCTGCCAGGGCATCAGTCCCACTGAGAGGAAGGAGCTGGTCGGACTCACCTGCCACGAAGCCGAAGCCGCGCTGGCAGGGCTGGTTCTCCACACAGGTCTGGCAACTGCTGTCAGAGCAGTGCATGCCAGCCCGGCACTGGCACACCGTGTTGTGCGTTGCATTTCCTTGCGTCTTCACGATGAGGCCAGCGTCTGGGCACAGGGAGCATGGGCAAGGTGAGACACCAGGCAGGTGAGCCCGAGGGGACACCAGCCCCTCCAGGCTGGCGCCAGTGGGCACAGGGAGCACTTACTGTCTTCACAGATATCATGGGGGGCACAGTGCCTCTCCTTGGTCCAGCTCTGCTGATAGTGCCCGCTCTCACAGCGGGTGCAGACAGAGTTTTCCGTGCCACTGCATTCAGAGACCAGCTTTTCCCCTGCAATAGAGGCTGGTGAGGAGGGGACGAGGGGGCTTTCCCCCTCTTCAGGCAGCAGCTCTGCCAGCAGGACAGGGGACCACTAGCAGCTGTGGATGCCAGGGCCACCACCAAGCAGCATCTTGGTAGCCTAATGCCACTCCAACGGCTACACATGGGGCCGGGTGGAAAGGGCTGCTGGGTGCTGGGGCAGGAGAGCAGGGGGGGGGGGGCATTCACTGCTTCCAGAACTGGGAAACAATCTGTGAGTGACAGCGGGAGCTGTCAAATACCAGCACAATCTGGTAGTGCCTGCGGCAGTGCTCTCCCTGCAAGCTGCCCATCCCATGGAGTCCTGCAGCTGCAGGAGCACAGACAGTCCCAAGAGAGCTGTGGGAGATTTGGTGAGGTCCAGGGGTTCTCCCAGGGCACCCATGAGGTCCCCAGTTGCTGTAGCACTGAGGTGACAGAGGGAGGTGAAGCTGTTGGCGCTGATGGCAACAGGGTGAGGTGTGGATTGATCACACCAAACTGGGCTTGCTCCACCATGGCCAGGCAGTGGGCTCTGGCACAGCCAGGCCCTGTGGCCCCAGGAAGGGGAAGGGGTCTCCGTACCTGGCTGACATCTGTTGCAGCACCTGCCCTTGTGTTCATACTGCTTATCAAAGCACGTTATGGCATTACCAGGTTCCCAGCACTGGAAGAAACAAGACCTGTAAATTCATGCTGCTCCCCAGCGCTCCGGCATTGTCTCGCTTCTGCAAGCACGCGTGTGCTAACCTGTGCACTAACCCACGTCCCGAGGCGAGGGCTTCCTTGCACAGCTCTTCCCATGCCTGCGCTAACCACAGACCACAGCAGAGCTGCCCACACTGCCTGATGCCACTAGTGCTCTCTTTGAAGTGGGGTGGCAGTGATTCCGGTAGGGCGGCCCCACATTTCCCCAGATTTCCCAACAGATTCTGATCTCGCATCGCCCTATGCCCCTGCCACCAGCGCTGGGGTCCCAGGCAGGGGGAGCCTGAGCCTCCCGTTCCCAGAGCTCTGCTAGCCCCTTCCCAAGGCTGACGGGCCGGCCCCACGGGGCTGGAAAGCCCCGGGCAAGTATATCAAGTAGCTGAATCCCGTGGGGCCCCTCAGGCAGCCCTGGTTCGATGGGGCAGTGATAGGGTTGTGGGGCACCCCAAGATCCAACCTGGGGACTCCTGACCCAGTGGAAGGGAACTGGTCCCACTATCACATACGTCAAACACCGGGCAGAAAGTAAAGTGTAAAGGCCTTTCCCTGCGTCCCCACAGCCTCCCCACACCCCCCCTGTGTCCCGGGCT
>NW_009661368.1:3707928-3708243 GCF_000708025.1 Charadrius vociferus
CAGCGCCCTGCCAGCCCCATCCAGCCGCTGCCCTGCCTGCCCCTTCCCGGGGTGAAGGAGGTGCAAGCAGAGGTGGGAGTCAGCTGTGGGCCATGATGAGGTAAGCATTCGTGCTGGCCCCGCCAGCTCATTCCTGAAGCAGAAGTTCAAGGTTTCACTTCATTTTCTCAACGATAACGCGGGGCTGAGGCCCTGGAGACCCCCCTCATCGCTGTCCGCAGGCACCGGCCTTTGTGTGGAGTCTCCACAAATACGTCAGCCCAGAAACAAGAAGGGGCAAAAGTGCCGGTGGCCTGGCTGTGCCTCTGCCCAGCC
>NW_009661368.1:3709402-3731188 GCF_000708025.1 Charadrius vociferus
GGGCTGAGTCCGTTCCGGGCCGGGCCTGGGCTGGGCGGGCCCCGCGGCCTGCGGGCGGGCCCGCGCCTCTGCCTCACCGCGTCCGGGAAGTGGCAGTGGGGGAGTGCGGGCTCGTTGGAGCCCCTCCGCTCCCCCGGGGCCGGTCGGTACGCAGGGTTAACGCAGCTGAAAAGCGCCTTTTCCCTAGTCAAGATGTGCAACGGGTGATGTCGTTGTCTCTGTCGTGGGGAGCTGCTGTGGAGGACTCCGCGGGCACCAGTGAAGAGTCAGGGATGTGGTTTTGTTCCTCACTGCTGTTTAAGAAAGCTGTGAGGAGCGACAAGCGCAAAGGTGCTGGGCAGAGCGGGCGAGGAGGGCCCTGGGGAGCTGTGCTTTGAGGAGCCTGGCTCGCGTTCTCGCAGCAGCAGTAGGGTCCTCGGGAAGGAAGGTGAAAGCGCTCTCCGTGTTAACATTCTCCTTGTGGGCAGCTCTGCATCTGCTTGCTGCCCTGGGCGCAGAGGACCAAGGTGGAGTGGGTGCTAGGGCTGCCTGAGAACGGCCCTGCTGGCCCCAGGCCAGGCCTTTGGGGTGGCTGCCTGGCAGGGCTTGGCTCCGAGGTGCTGAGAGCCGCTAGCTGGTTGCTGGGTGGGAAGCTCGCTGCTCCTCAGCAGCATTCCTTTCTTCGGTGGATGGCTTTATTGTTTCTGCCGTGCCCAGGAACTTGCAGATTTCTGTGTCATGTTTCACTTGTGTCAAATTAGTTTCAACATCCTACTTCAGCTCTGTCTTGCTTTCTGAAGCTGTACCCCTATTAATAAGTAACTTTGGTTTTAAATATAAGATTTTTAGGGAAACATGGCTTTAATTAACTTCCAGAGGATTTACTGGCCCATGAGCTGGTGTGGGCTGTCCTGTTGTAGTAACCCGCTCAGCGTGGCGTTGGGTTTCTACAGGGGGGGATTGACACCTTTAAGCTGCCCAGGTGCGTAGTTGACCTCTCTGGCTGCATTTGTAGAAGACAACTTAATGTGGAAATTATTCTTTCATCTGATGTAGTGTGCCTAAAGCTGGGACAATATTCTTTTATACTGGTTGTGTGGTTACTAAATAGTCCTTAACTATGTAATCTGCTGAGTGGAAAGTGGTAAGAGACAGTAAATGCTCTTATATGAAAGTTGTGTAGTAATTCAACCCCTCTGAGTGCTTGGGATTTATTGTTTTGCTTTGAAGGTGACCTGCAAGTGGAAAAACAGCTCCCTGTTTTTCTTCATATGGAAACCTCTTGCACCCACTTCCCCAGCTATTCCCTATTATCCCAACCCTTAAGAAAAAGGGAAGTTCTTACCACTTCTTATACTGGAAGTGAAATGTCCCGCCAGCAGCAGGTATGAGTCTTGACCCCTGTTTTCTCTGTGTATACGTGACATCCTGAGACTGTATGCACAGGTCGTGCTGCCTGAGCAGGTGCTCGCAGGGGCTCTGAGTCCCCATTCATGGTAGTGCTCAGAGCCCGGCTCAAGAAGGCTTTGACAATTGAATCCAACTTGGATGTCAGCCTGCTCCAAATGGGAGCCTAGACTAGATGGGTCTTTCCATGTTTTGCAGCCACTTAATCATTTTGGGAGAATTTTGAGAACTTCGTTCCCATCAACTGATGAGAACTCAAGCTGCAGTAGTAGAATAGAAGAGACATCTACTGCTTCCATACAGAAAAATGGGGTAATATTTGGTACTTCTGATGGGAAGGATAAAACTCTGTGTGTGGACAAACTTACAGGAGGATTGAGGAAAATATGGTGGAAAAAAAACTTTGTTTGATTTTGGTTTGAGTGTTGGGTGTTTTTTTTTTCCTCCTCCCCATTCTGGCAGTTCAGTTCATTTAAAAAAAGTTTAAGACTAGCAGGCATTGTCTGCCGTCTGTCCCTGCAGGATTTCCTAAAAGAAGGAGAAAAGTTATATGAGAGTAAAGTAATTGATCTTAAAAAAACCCAAACTTTTGTGTCTCAGATCTGGAGTAAGTGTATTTTTCATGCCAGTTTAGTGTTGTAGAAGTGTTTATGTAAAACCGTTTTATATTTTTGGACATCTACCTTGTTTATTTAGGGACTACTTTTCAATTGTAATGAATGTAGGTTACTTATGGAGTGTGTTGGTTATAGGCATCTCATGATTACAGTAGAAGTTTCTGTTGATATACTCAATTTCATCAGCTTTCTTTTACCAGGTTTCTTGCATGTTATAAACAGAAAATCCCATCCTGCATTCCTGTAGATGAATGTTTAGGATGTGTGGCAACTTTATTAAATAGTTTTCAAACTCTCAAGTTCATCTTGACAGTTTCAGTGGTTTTCATTTTCTTAAGCTTTATGCAGTGATGACTTTTAAACCAGAAAGTATGAATCCTGAGTAAGGTTTGCTGGGGGGGGGGTCTCTCGTTAGCTTGGTAGAGTTTGTTATGATGTTTTTGTGTTTGGTGTTTTTTTCCTGTAATTCTATGGGTAAGCTTGTGCAGTGAATGTTGCTGACTGCTTCAGCTTTGTCTGCAATAGTGTGGGTTAATGAAGTTGTCATGGTTTAACCCCAGCCAGCAACTAGGACAACGAAGCCACTTGCTCACCAGGATGGTGAAAGGGGAGCTAGGGACAAGGGGGAGAAAAGCAGGGTGGAAGAAGAAACTCGTGGGTTGAGATAAAGACAGTTTAGTAGAACAGTAACAGAAGAGGGAAAATAATAATGGTAAAAATATACAAAATAAAGTCATACAACACAAGCTGCTCTCACCACCTGATGACTGATTGCCCAGCCTGTCCTGAGCAGTGATCGCAGATTCCTACCCCCCGGCCAACCCCCGTTTATACCCTGAGCATGATGTCCAACAAATAAAACAATATGTGTGATCAACATTATTCTCATACTAAATCCAAAACACAGAAGCTACTAGGAAGAAAATTAACTCTATCCCAGCTGAAACCAGGACAGAAGTGTACTTTTTGCCCTACTGGGGGAGATGAGGTAGCAGTACAGCCTTTACACGGGGGATGGTTAAATTCCCAGCTGTGGACCCGCCTTCTGTGGAAGCTGACATCTCTGTGGGGACAAGGATATGTTTAGTAGGGCTATGAATGAGAAACTGTGTTTTCTGGTAGTGGAAAGCTAAGATTTCACAGTTATTAAGTGACCAGGCTTGGATCACTTCACGAGCATTTAAACATTACTTCCTGATGTCGCATTCAAAGCCTGTATTGAAATATTTGGGTCCTGTTATGCAATGTTGGGATGAGTGTTTCCTTTCCGCTTATTAAAATATTGCATAAATTTCAACACTTCTTACCAGTGGACTGAAGAAATAGATATGACAACAATGGGTGTATTGAAAAGCTTCAAGTTAAGAGGTTTTAGTGGAAAACGAGTTTTATTTGTATCTTAGTATAGAGTTAAACCATTAAAACTTACCTGCAAAATAATTAGGTTTACTACCTTTCAGTATTACAGAAAAGCTCAACCAAAATGCGGTATGCGTTTTTGCCAGACCTCTGTATCCCTTGTGTTAAGATTTCTCTGGAGTGAAGTTTGCGTCAAGCAGACCCAGTTGGCTTCTAGTCTGCAAAGCTGTTAAGTTTAATCTTGTTCCAGTTTAATTTTAATGTCATGGATTGAAATTATATGCATGGCCATTTTTCTTTTTTGCGAAGAGTTGGATTTGGAACGAAAACAAAATGGCTCGAGGACGCAAGAGCAATAGCATCAATCAGAGCGACTTCACTAACAGCACCAATCCTCAGGATTTAGAGAGAAGACTTTTTATCGGCAATTTGCCCACAGACCACATGACTCGTGAAGAAATGCAAGAGATATTTTCAAAATATGGCAAAATCAGGGGTTAGTATATTATCTTATGCCTTTTTGTGGCTGGGAATTCAGTGAGAAGTATAACTTTCATGCTTGTCATATGCTATTTGATGATGATGAGAGGAGTGACTAATGTTCCTAAAAAGTGACCTTTTAATGATAATTTTCTCTATCTGCATTTTCTCTGATTCCTTCAGTACAGCTGAAACATAATGCATATATATCAGCTATGTTTTAGCTTTTGGGGTTGCAGTGTGATGTTACAGTATTCTTCCAAGTGACTTCATAGTCTCTTTAATCAAATCTTGGTCACTTCATGGGCTATATTTTGGTCACTGCCTTGTCAGAAGGAAGTTGATCTACGAAATATATTTCAGAGTCTTTGAGCTCTGCATTTTGATCCTGGTAGATTTGGTTTTCCCAGGAAACTTGCATAGTCATTTCTGGGTAGAGCCCCTTTGCTTGTTCATCTGGTGGGGTTACGTGATGGCCTGGGTGTGGGTTAGTACTGTCCCTTAGTTGTAACCGGTCTTGCCCTGCTGTTAACTTTTCCAGCCCTCAGCATGTACCATGGCTATGGGTTCGTGCAGTATGACCGTCTAGAAGATGTCCAGGCCGCTCTGGACGGTGAGAAGGGTCGCCTTTATAAAGGGTATAGATTAGGTAAGGAAAACTGATCCGTGCTCTCCTACTGACCCCAGCATGCATTCTGGTAGAAAGAGTGCTTTTGTTTTAAAGCTCTCTGGAAAGATCACTATGTGAAACTTGCCTGGCGTTAGTCTAAAAATCACTTTTACTAGGTATGTATTTGCTTTCTGAGTTATTTGCTGTACGTGCTGTGTGGTTCATCTGCAGTGTTTTCTCTTGCTACCTAGGTCTTACTCTGAACTTATTTTTGTGTGTTATTATTTCAAAAGCGCTCTTACCCTGCGTAAGTAACTGTTCAACCTGTAAGCCCTGGAAAGTGGTCATTGAAACCTCATGCACTTCGTTATAAAAAACATTTGTAAACCAGTATTTGGCTTCATCTTGACAGGTTAAGAGGAATTGGTCACAGCACTTAGTGGCTTGTTAGATAAGCAATCTAAACTTGGGGGTTTTTGCACATGTGAAATCAATCTGTAAGTAGTGCTATAAATAGTAGGTGCTTTAAAAAGCTGTTCTCATAAAGATGAAAATAATTCTGCTAAATATGCTGGGAGCAAACTTAAACAGAAATGAATGGTTAGAAATCTAAGAGTAATCTGTTAAATGCAAGTAAAAAAATTACTTTCCAAGTAAGCCTATGCTAGTTTGAAGAAAAACACTTTGACTTAGAAAGGAATGAAAGGATCAAACAACAATAACTTGTGGGAATGTGTGTATACGGTAGCAAATATGAACCTGGAGATGGAAATGGAGGCAAATAGACAAGGAGGGTAGAAAGATACAAGAAGAAATTATGCCAGCATTGTTGAAGTCTAGAAGCTTAAGTAGGAACAGCTGTGGCTGTTTTAGAAGTTAAGGTGTGCTGTCTGGAAATGATAAAATTTCTAACTGGAAAGGACCACCTAGCCTTCAGTTAGTGTTTCTGCTGTCTATTTTTGAAGAGGCGGGAAGTGTTTTTAATATAATTTTCATTTCAATAGCAAACTAAAAAAGGTAAAACAGCACCAAAACTACACCTCTCCAAAAAATAAAATCTAACATCTATGAGGCCCAGTGAAGTGAAGAGCTGTCTAGGCTATTAATGCTGTTTTTCCACAAGCCTTGGAAAACTAGGGAGTTTCCAGGGACCTAGCAGAGTGCTGCAGATGTGCCAGTAGGCAGCATAAATGGGATAAGCCTGGCATCGGCCCCAATAACAAAGGGATTCTTTCACCTGACTCTCGATGATAAGTGAATTAATTAATGCCAATCAAAATAAATCCCGTCAAACTAACTTATGATACGGCAAGTTTTATGGCTGAAAGTAGCAGTGTTGATGTAAAAGACTTCTGTAAGGCGTTTTATTTGTTTCAGAAACTAGAACAATTAAAACCAACAGAGGGTTAAATGGATTTCAAATTAATCTCAGTGTAACGTAGATGGAATTGCTCAGTGCTTTGAGTGGTGTTCTGGAAAAATTGATTCCTGGCCATACAGCGCTTTTATAAGCGACTTGGAAAGAAAACACACAATCATGTTTTAAAAAGAGAATGAAATAATGAAGATTGAGTTGCTGATGGCGAAATGACTTGGACTTCTTCCTAAGCTGGATGCAGGCAGAACTGAGCTCTAAGTAAAGCCAAAAGGGAAGATCTGCACCCAGCAAGAGTGATTTTTGTCATCCTTAGCTGTACAAAACAGATTTGTAAGTAGGCAGGTTTTGGTACCTGTGGGTTTCTGCTGCTGGAATACTGTGTTCAGTTCTGGTATGCCTGGTTCAAAAAGGATAATGCTAAATTGGAGAAGCCTCAGAAAAATCTGAAGAAGGCTTAAAGAGTTGAAGAACAAGCCCTAGCAAAAGCCTCAAGGTATAGGGGTGATGTGATCTGTGTGTTACAGACAGACCTGAAGATAAGTGAATTTTAATCTAGTAGGCATAGGCATGACAAGTCCTTAAATGGAAATAAATAGTTTTCTCTAACAGCAAAGTAATTTGTTCCTGGAATAACTTATTGGAGCTTTGGTGGTTCCTGTGCTCTGCAGACTTTTAAATTGGAATTGGATGTTTTGCTAAAAGATAAGCTCTAGTTCAATGCCACTGCTGCACTTGAGATAGGAACGTGATTCAAGAAACTCTTGTCAGCTGTGTTTATTCAGAAGGTTGCACTGTATGGTTACAGTGGCCCTGTCATCACAAAATCCTACAGGACAGAAGACTAATTTTTTTTTTCTTGGAAGTTTTGTCAATGTTCAAATGCTTAACCTGTAAATGCTGTTGGCATTAAATAAAATGTTATTAAATCTGTTCGTTTTGCACAATAGAAGGATCCCTGTCAAAGGTGTTTTTTCTTCCAGTAAAATATTTTTGTTCAGTTTTAAGTACTTTTTTTTTTTTTATTTGAAAGAAATGTATGGTATTGAGTGTAAAAACAATAGGTTTCTGCAATGGCATCTTAAAACAGAAAATAAAAATAATCTTAAACCAAAGAAAGCAGATAGTGTCTTGCTTAAAGATAACACTTGACTTTAAGGCGGTGGGGGGAACCTCTCATCTGAAAAATAAATGCAAGGAGAACAGTTGCTTCAGTTATGCAGTCTGAGTATTAAATATAATTGCTAATAACACAATAAGGTAAAAGGCTTTGAGAGAGTTTAACGTTCAGTCTTGCATTATACTAATACTTCCACAAATGCATAGAAGTGTTTTCATATCTTTTAATGAATAAAACTATGTAGGGAAGAAACGTCCATCAAATTTACTTTGTGACAGTAGACAATGCAGCTGTATTTGATCTGGGAGAGACTGCTTTGTGGTCCTGTGAATGTTGTTATGCTGCATTTATAGTTAATGTTCGGATTGCACTTGCCTCTCCCCTGCCCCCCAAAAGATGGCGTGCTGCTTCTTGATTGACAACAAGAGCAAAAATTAGAACTAATCTCTTAATTCTAATTTTAATCTTGAAAGTGATGAATGATAGCTTGGGAAGTTACGGAAGATGTTAAGACAGAGTCTGCCTAAAGACATTGTGGCACATTTAGTCACTTGCAAGGGCTTTGAAGGTAGTTAACGTAAATAATTAATAAGAAATTTTAATTGTTGATAGATTCTCAGGGAGCAGATAGGCCCTAGGTTTGTTTTGTTCTTTTCCTTAAAAGGTTCTTGGAGTAAAAGATGTGAGGTCATTTCTGTTTGTTCTTGCCCCCCTCCTGTACATTATTTCATCTTCAGTCAGCTGTTACGGAAGGCTTTGTTTCTTCACAGTAGAACAATATGGGTCCTTGCCAGTTCTGGGCAACTTCACTTTTTCTGGTTGAGAACAAGACTCTTTCTTCAGCTCTTGCTTCTTTGTATTTCATTTCATGGTGTTTTTCCTGGAGATGCTCAGAAGCCAACCAATTTTCAAATTTCTGACCTGTTGCATCAGTTCGCATCACGTTAACAGCGGTGTTTTGAATGCACCATGTTGACTTCATAAGGAGCTTGTGCTTCATGCTCCTTGGATCCCATTTCCTCACTGGTGGAGGCTGTACAACTTAACGCTGCAGCAGTCCCTTGGAAGGCAATTGCATGTGCCACTTGAGAACCCTTGGGTTATTTTCAACAAGGGTAGCGGCATGCTCCATTGAACAGGACTGGCTGTGAACGTAAGACTGTGCTGGCCATCAGCTTCCTTTCTTGGAGATTTTAAGACTCTGATTTTTCTCCTGCAGTCCATGAGTCGCTTTCTGCTCACTCGTAGACTGCAGAAGAAAGAGGTTCTCTTATGGAGTGAAAAGTCTGGATGTAGGCCTGAATGTAAAGGGTTAAAACTTCACCCAAGCTGTCCACCCTATTTTGAAGTCAGAGAAATCATGAAAAACTCGTTATGTTGTACTACCTAAACTTAATAAAATATTGTCAAAGTGACAATGTCTCTCTGCTGAATGGATTTTCTTGCACCATCTGGATGTTGTTGAGCTTAAGTTGCTTTCATTTGAATTGTGCTGATGATCTTTTTTTTGTTCCATAGCATTGAACAGATGGGTTGATTATTCTTTACAGATATTAAAAAAGCAGTGGAAAGAAGAAATATGAATAAGGCTTCATCAAGGTCCAGTCCGGCACGAAGGTAAAGTACCTGGAAGCAGTGAGTTATACTAGGAAGGTCAGGCTTTTAGGGCGTGAGCCCAGCGGCCTGTGCTAAATGTCTGTGTCTCTTCCCTACCACCACCTCCCCAGTCAAACGGAGATACTCAAGCGAGACAGTCGGGACATGGCCGCTCCACCTCTAAGAGCCCTTCTGGCGCTAACACCTCAGGAGGCATGAGGGAAACCTCGTGTCTGCTGCTGTTACTACAGCTAAGTGTCGTGTTTTGCAGCACAGGTTGTAAAAGACTTGTGAGGAAGAATACGCTTGATGTTTTCTCCTGCCTCAAGTATCAGAGAAGCCGAGGCATGTCTAGAGAACGCCGAGGGGCTGTAGCATTCCCAGTGCCATGCTGCAGAGGACTTTGGGATCTTGCATCTTCTGATGTCAAAAACTTCCAGTGCTGAAACGAGACTGGAAAAGAGTGCATGAGCGAAGCACAAGATAGAGCAAACATCTCTTGCACTGTCCCATCCGCACGTGTGCTTGCGTTGTCAGTCCCCTCTGTGCAGTTATGGATGTATACCTACCTGCCAGCTTCTGGTTTCCCACCCCTCAGTGTGCACAGCGTGTGCAGCTCCTGCATTTCCTCTGTGTTTGAAGTCACTGGCAACTGGAGAAGACATGGACTGGCCTGTCACAGGAAGATTACTTCAGTTTCCTTTCCATGGCATTTACTAGGGAGCACATGAAGACGTGCTGTGGTTACACAGCACAGTTTGGTGTAAGGCATGCATCTTCTATGCCTATACTGTAAAGCTCTCAACACAGAGGAGTGTTGCATGTTGGACTTGAAGGTAATCAAACTCTCGCAGGTCTGGTGTGCTCTACTAACTTGACCTGTTAAATTGCCAAAAATGGGGAAAAAGTGCAAATAGCAAGACACCTACTACCAAAAAACAGAGAATAAGCAGCTGCAATCCTTGGTATCATCTAGATCTTTTGTATGTGTTGCACTTAACCTGCACAGGGCCAAATGTGCTTGCAGAGATCAGCATGTGGGCATAGCCCAGGAAGTGCTTTGGCACGCAGCTGGGCGTTTCCATTACAGATGTGGCAAGCCTTGGGCCTGGGCGGTGTCAGGTGTGCACAGTGCTGCCGTGAGACCCCAAGAATACTCCAAGTACATGAGCAGCAGGCACTGATGGCATGTCTTTGGCCTCAGTGGCACTGCAGGTGTGTAACAGTGAAGGTGCCAGGCAGCACTGCGGCTGTGAGAGGCAGATGCCTATACCATCACTGTTGGTCCTTGGACCACATTGCAGAGGGACAAGCAGCAGGCACTGATGCCACGGGCATTGGGACCTGTGTCATTCTCCATGTATGCAAGAGCAGATGCCAATGTCACGGGCCCTAAGGAGCACTGGAGGTTCATGAGCCATGGGCAGTGGTGCTGTGGGCACTGGGCCATGGACTGGACTACTGCCACGGCTGCCGAAGGCTTTGGTGCCACTACGACAGGCACTGGATTCCAGCTGACACTGCAGACACACCGCTGGCCCATGTTGCTGGTCCCAAGCAGCCCTGTGGGCACAGGTGGCAATAAGGTCACGGGCATCGAGTCCTGGGCATGGCCGCGGATGATGGACTCTGGACCACGCTGCAGGTGTGTGAACGGCAGCTGCTGATGCTGGGGTGCAGAGTCCCGTGCTGCGCTGCAGGTGGCGGTGCTGGGCCAGCGGTACCGAGTCCCGAGCAGATGCGGTCAGCGGGGCTGTTGTCGCAGGAGTTGGACCATGGTAACAGAGGCACGGAAGAAGGCCACTCTGCCTTCATGGTGCTGCCTCTCCGCAAGCAGCAGGACAGCGATGCAGGTGCAAGAGCAGAGGGGACCTGCGCCACGTCTGTACTCCTGTTGCAGTTGTGCGTTGTTCATTCTGGATCTTTTTGTCTCTGCGGATAATGAATATGGCCTGTTCTGGGCACCCCCTCGCCAGCTGGAATAAATGTCATATGCCAAACAATTACACTGCATCTGGCTCTTTTGCTATATAGTCTTACAACTACAGAAAGATCAGTTACTCAATATCCATTAGAGCAAATCAGAAGTTTCCCCTGAGCTTCTGCCATCATTCATTGTAGGTTGGGAGGGAAGTGGGCGATGATGTGTATCTCTCATGGGATGTGGTTTCAATACAGACCACAAACAAGTAGATTTGTGTGTCCAAGAGGCTGAGGGTGTTTACACTTGTGTGCAAATACAATGTTTCTTTTACAGGAGGGGACTATATATGCTCTTAGTGGTAACACCATAGTTTGCCCCAAGATCAGTTTTGTATCTGACATAAGACTAGAGAATGCCAGCGTTCCTGTGTATGTCCCTGCACAGCTGAGTGTCTAACCACCAAAGTCCACGCACAAACTCTGCACATCCATCTTGTACTGTCTGCTCTACCTGACACTGAACTTGGGCACATCTGACTCGCTGCTCCTGCAGTTCTGTCCAGGTGACTGCTACATGAATGCTCTGGAATGGAAGCAGACTTATGTTCTGCTTGCCTTTCATAAACTGGATTAGGCTGGTAGAGGACTCTCAAAGTCTGTCAAGTTTTGGAAATAAAAAGATTCAAAAAGCTGGGGTTTTTTTTTCTGATGTTTGTCAGTATCTTGGGGAAAGAGCATTCCAAACACGTAAAGCTCAGTAGCTTCTCTGCAAGACTTTTTTATGTTTGGCTTAGACTACAGTGAAGTTATGTTTTTTTCCTGGAAAAAAAAAATATAACCTGGAAAAACCCCTGCTGTTTTGGGAAGAGATGAAGACTGGAACATTATTATTCCTTGCCTCCGAAGACAGTGCAGTACAAAGTCTGAATGAGATGGATCATTCAGATGTGACAGAGACGCCTGTTGCTGCTGAGGATGCCGTGCTGGTTGGGTTTAGTACCCTCTTAACGTGGGGCATCGTAAACATAAGAATGGCTTTCTATGGAAACTATCCCTTCAAATCCAGGACACGGCGGTAGCTATCATTGCTCTCTGCTAGCAGCACAAAACCAACCACACCATGGAACCTCCAGTGTCTTTGGTCACAACAAGCTCCTTTTTTAATTATATGCCAATAACAGGTGTTCTGCTGTCATTGGTGAATTTAATGGATCCCTTGAATGCTCCTGGCTGTTGCATATTTCTGGGTATTAGGCATCAACACCTTGAATTCTCTCAAAGAATTTGCAAAAATATGTTTGGTAGATGATCTGTGGCTAACGTTGGAGGCCAGAGGCCTTGAAATGGTGGTTTCTGAGGTGCCTGTTCACTTCTTCCACAGGTGCTCTACACTTTTAATGATGCTTCATTAAGGAGCTTTCTGGGTCTTGTTTGGCTATGATAAACATTAGAATTAAGAAGGTTTCCCGGGCTGCTTCAACAAATATGTTTTTTGGGCAATTCTTACTGTTGTGGGATAGGAGGGAGGATTCAGCTCCTGAGAGAAGGGTCGCTTTGGCACCTCAGGTAAGAGATATAGGGGTGACAGTACTCGTGTCATTAGCAGTCTAATGGAGTTTCCCTGCTGTTTTCCTCAGAGAGCCATATGCCTATGGGGATGGCCGAGATGCCAGACGCGACCGCTCCCCTCTTCGGGGGAGCCCACGGAGAGACCCCAGAGATGGCAGGGATGGTAGAAACGGGCGAGATTCCAGAGACACTCGAGACATTCGAGCTAGAGACATGCGTGATGCCAGAGACCACAGGGACCGACGGGACATGCGAGACCCACGGGATATCAGGGATCCAAGAGACTTGCGGGACCCTCGTGATGTTAGAGATCTTCGCGACCCACGGGAGCCGCTGTATGATCGATACAGGGATCCACGGGATATGAGGGATCCACGGGATATGAGGGATCCACGAGATATGAGAGACCCTCGGGACCCTTTGTACAGGTAATTTCTGCAGGATTGTATTTGCCAATGCGTTTTTATGGTGATCCTGCCTCAATGGCTGCACTGGTTTCAGTAGTGTCAGGCATTTAAGATATGGAAATTGTTCTGACTGTTGGCAGCTGGGTGTCTGCTTCGTGTCTTGTGGGGAGGAGGTCGGTACTTCAGAAATTAAATTTGAGGAAGGTCTGCATGTGATGCATTGGCCAAAGTTACTGCCTGAGATTGTGCTGGAGCATGGAAACCTTTGCTGCTTCTGTAAATCTTGCAGACGAGATGAAGCTTATGACCGTTACCTTCACCTTGACGACTACTGTCGGCGGAAGGATGACTCTTACTACGACCGTTACAAAGAGCATTTTGATAGAGCGCCAGTGAATTCAGAAGGTGAGTACCTGTAACATTATAACGGGCAGATTCACATTCTGTGTCTGGGAGGATGCAGGAGATGCCTGCAGTGCCGAATGCGTTACATTCTTGGTACTGGATGGTTCAGAGATTTAGACAGACTGGTGTGTGCACCACATTGCTCCGAGCAGGTCCAAAGGGCATTCCTTGTTCTATCCCTGTGGCTTGCTTTCAGACCGTCTGAAGCGTGAGGAACGGCGCCGAGAGGAGCTGTACCGTCAGTACTACGAGGAAATCAAGAGACGTTTTGATGCAGAGAGACCTGTGGATTGTTCTGTGATAGTGGTGAATAAACAGACAAAGTAAGAAAATAATTACGACCAATTTTATTATTGCATGGTAGAAAAAAACAGAATTAAACTTAGTCCTGCCTTGAGGCTGTGTGTCTTACAGGTTGCTGTTGAGGAGGGTCCGAAAGCGACAGCTTCTGTTGCTGTTCTGGGAATATATGTTGCTTAGATGGAGAAATGTTGTATCTTGTGCTTTACTTTTATTTCCTTTTTGTCACCTATCACTATACCTTCTCCTGATACTTTTCTACCTACTCTTCCTATCAGCCTACTGCCACAACAGGTTATAGTGGCCTGTGCTTGTTATTCATGGGTTGACTGATGCGGAACTTATTAATGTGTGCCAACCAGCAGATAGTACAGAGCAGTTGCCAGGGTGGAGTCATGGGGCTGTTTGTTTCGGAGCTCCTGTCAGATTGGTTACTAGGTCAGATACCAGTCAGCACCGTTCATCCAACGTGCAAGAAGTATAAAATCACTGCTGAAAGTAGTCGTGAAGGTTATCAAAAGCGTGTGAAAGTAGTAACCAGCGCAATCTCATGTGGCAATCTGAACACTTACTGAGGTGTCCCCACTCACAGTGTGTCTTTTTATTCTGCTAAATGCAAGACTGTTTATCTAGAAACAAAAATGCAGGCAATCCCTCTAGAACAGCATGCTTTCTCTTGGAATGTAAGGACTTAAAACAACTTTAGGAGTCAAAGGGACTTGTGTCAAAAATGTTAGAATGTCCTTATTTTGGAGAGTGGGTGCTGTGGTAGGAACAGAGGGGTACACCTGTGCCTGGTACAGTGAGAGGGGGGCTGTGACAATGACACTAGTCTGATGTCTACGTCTTTACAAATATATGTAGTGAAGAACGGCAAAGATGTAAATAAATCATAGATCTGGCTTGGGGTCTGAAGAAAATGTTTGTCAAAGGGTAATCTAAAGCTCTCTCTCCTTAGCCCTTTGGAAAAAAAGATCAAGAGTTGCTTTTATTTAACTTTGCTGTATCTGTGAGGCAGAAGAGGAGAGCTGGCACTTGCCTGACCTAGTGGTAGAAGACAAAACAGGAAATCGGAACAAGGGAAACAGTGAAACTAGAAATAAAATTCTGTGGTTTGCTTTTAACGGAGTTGATTACCTGTTGAACAAATCTTGAAAGGAAATTTTAGATTCTTTATCCCTTGGTGACAAGAAGTCTTTGGAAGATATTCTAATAGACCACAGGTTATTATACTTGATACAGGGAGAATTTTTTTGTGCAGTAGCATCAACTTAATACCCTAAGGATTGTTTTGGTCTGTAACGTCTACAAACCTTAAGAGCTGGAGCGTGTTAATAAATCTTGGATATTGAAGCATTGATGTCACCTACTATAGACCTGTTGAAAGATGGCTCCTGAATAACTTAGATACAATTGGTGTAACTTAGAAATCCTTAAAAAGACAGCGGGGGGGAACAATTTTAGTCACCATTACAATGTTTGCATTCAAAGATGAAAAACTGAACCTCTTTCAAAAGGTGGGGGTGCATGCAGACTAGATTTCTCAGAATGCTGATACAGTCAGTATTGCAGTTTTGGTACTGAGTATAGTAAAGTTAAAAAAAAAAAAAGACTTGAAAACTTTAAGCTCAGGCGTGTGAGCTATGGTTTGTGTTTGGAATGGGAAGTCTGCAGGACAGTGGATACAGGAACAGTGGATCCATAGATGCAGTGTTGATACTGGGTTAGAGCAGAAAGCAGCTAATAGAACAAAAGAGCAAGAGAAAATGTATTTGGAACTCAAGGGAATGTTGTGGATGGGTAGCTCTCCTCTGAAAATTAATCTTCAAGTCCAGAAGCTGGGCTGTGCTACGGTGAATTAGGATAAGGCATATTTGAACAGTTAAGATACTGAATGTAGCGCAAGTAACTGAATTCTGTAGGTTAGCTGCTCTGCCGTGTACCCCTTAGATCTCTGCGGGCATAAATTACCTCACTTAATGAGTTCAGTTTAAACACATTTATATGTAAACAAATTTATAATAGTGTAAATCCCTTTGCAAACACTCTGTTTCTCAGCTAAGCTGAGGCTTGATTTGTAATCTAATTCAGTTAAACTGAAATGACTGATTCAGACCAAACTAAGGGTAGGATATGGGCGTTTATATTATTGTAATGAGATTCCTTTAATACTGTCCTGTTAAACATTACGAAGTTTGGCAAGTTGTCAGAAAAGCGAATCTGAGATGACGGAGAGGGTAAATGTGCCAGGGTTTCTGTTTCTGTATGCGACTGACTTGTTAAACTCTGCTGGCTTTGCTTTGTGGTAGGGAGTACGCGGAGTCAGTGGGGCGGAAGGTGCGGGATCTGGGCATGGTAGTGGACCTGATCTTCCTCAACACAGAGATGTCACTGACGCAAGCCCTGGACGATGTGAGCAGAGGAGGGTCTCCTTTTGCCATTGTCATCACCCAGCAGCATCAAGTTCACCGCTCTTGCACTGTTAACATCATGTTTGGCACCCCGCAAGGTACTGAGGTCTCAATAGGCTGTGTAGCTCTGTGGTCACCTGAACCACTCAAAGCGCTGCTTTAGAACACTTTCTTTCAAGCAGAATCACACAGGACAAAGTTCATCCTTGTTGTGACATAAGTAGTTATTAATGACTTGACACCATGTCATAAATGTGAATATCATTATTTACAAGTTTCCATAATACTTTATTTGTCCCGTGTCAAAAGGACTGTCTAATTTCTGCCGAGAGAGAATCTCGGCTGCGTTCTTAGCACCTATTATAACCAGGCTTTGCATTTTAGGGCAGGTCATGAACCCCAGCTCTAGGAATGACTGCATTGCCTTGATAGATTTCTGAGAAATACCAGTCCAACCTCAGTTTATCACATGTTTAAAATGTGACAAATTACAGGACAGATTTTAAAACTAAATGTGATTTAAGGAAAACAGGGTAAGGGTAGCGTATTCGGTCAAGGTAAAGATCTGGTCATGAAACTGGGAAGAGTTATAAAAAGATACAGCTATAAAGTGTATAAGTGTATATGCTCCACCATTTTAGCGCCATTTACACTTGTCGCATCACTTTCCGTCTCAGGGTGTGACTTAGTTATTGTGAGCATGAGGGTGGGTGTAGGCATTAAAAAAAGGTCTTGTCAGAATGTGATCTCAGAAAGCAGCTTTTTGCTCCGATCAGGTTGTTTTTTCCTTACTGTGTTCTCAACTAATGTTTTGTGAGGTTCGTCTAGGAGAGTAAACTGCTGAATGCATAGTCACTGGTTTTTGCGTGCTTACTGTCTGAAGAAGCCCAATTTCCTTTGACATCAGATGCAGATGTGATAGGAGGGTTCTCCCATCTCCTGCACAAATACAGCTCACGCACACTTTCACTGGGCTTTCCACAGCCCTTAGTTTTAACGCCTTGGATTTAACAGCCATCCTCCCTCCAAAGCTTCTCTTCATCTTTATTGGATCTAACGGCGTATCAGATCTGATAAAGACACCAGTCATTAGCTGATCCACAGCTCTTTCTAGAAATTAAATACGCTCACTTGAACTGCACGTGGCCATTCACATTAGTTTCAGGGAACTCTTTCACAACTTGTGCAACACGTAATGTTAAAATGAACGCCGGTTTCCTCTTACAAGGAAGAGGGTGGCAGGATTTGATTATCTGCAGGTGTGAAAAGTGCCCGGCACTTTGGGCACTTTTTGGAAAGTAAAGGCCTTCTCTTTTGATGTCCCTGCTTAAATCTGTGTTCAGGAAACTTGAAAAGGCATGTGCAAAAAAAAAAGTTGGAATAGACCGTTATTCATTGTATTACAGAAGAACTTGATTACTGCTTATTGCCCCAGAGTAGCAAACATAAGCAGCAATGTGACTTTGAGCCGGTGCTTCTTTCCTCCCCATCTCCTGCATGCGCACACACTATGTTAAGGCATTGGCAGTACAGAACCAAAAAGTATTCCCATCTCTGTCCTGCTCTGGGAAGCTTTAGCAGCCTTCAGAGGGTAAGTTTTGGATCTGTCCAAGGCTTTAGCAGTAGAATGGCTGGAACTGTCCCCTCTTGGAGCACAGAGAATTTATGTGAGAGGTAGAGGGAGCTGCTTTACCTTTTAATTGGGTGAGAGGCAAGAAAGACATTTCTTGGGCTGATACGCTATCTTCTCAGAGCCCTCAGCTATGGAAGAAAAGAATGGCCTTGCTGGGTGATAGCCTTGAGCCTTCTGTTGGCTTAGGAAGTTGAACTGTTACTGTGTGCCTAGGAAGCTTTCCAAGCCTACGCTTGCAATCCCAAAGCGGTGCCTGCCTGCTGAATGAGATGTGCTGGTGTGCGTGAGGCAAGGCACCTCCTGTTAACATCGCTTTGGTTTACTTAAAATGTTTCTTTTCCTTGTGCAGAACACCGCAACATGCCCCAGGCTGATGCCATGGTGCTGGTGGCAAGGAATTACGAGCGCTACAAAACAGAGTCACGGGAGAAGGAGCGCGAGGAAATCGCCCGGCAGGCTGCCAAGATGGCAGACGAAGCTGTTCTGCAGGAGCGGGAGCGCCCACCCCCCATGGAGGAGGGTGTCAGAGGAGGTCACCCTCCAGGGATTCAGACTCTCTTGAACCTGCTGGCAGACAATCGCTATCTAACTGCTGAGGAGACTGATAAAGTAATTAATTACTTGAGAGACCGGAAGGAACGGTTACTGAGGGGAAGCTCTGACTCCCTGCAGGGTAAGTTTCTCGGCCCCAGACGAGGCTATTAATCATGTGGTTTGTGGGCCCTCTGAGCTGGGACCCTAAAACAGTCCTGGGACTGCAGCAGAGTCCTACCATCTTAACTTCCTCACACAGCGTCTCATTTCATTGAGATGGACCTGTCCTTGGGAGTCCTGAGATGACTCAGATCTTTCCTGTGAAAGAATGTTTATATTGGATTCTCTCAGGGAAACCACAGGACTTCCCTAACTAGTTTGGCTGCTACACGAAGGGCAGTAGTTCTGCGGGATGGTTTGGGTTCCCCTGAGCTGGGCAGCTCTGCTGTTCAGAGGGTGGGTGTTCATTGTTGCTTGTGTCTTTGGTAGCTGTTTCACTAATTTTCTTTAGGTCCCCCTTCAAGGGCATTTGCGTAGCTTTAACCCTCTTTCCTTTCTTTCCCAGCACCTATGTCAAGACAGTCTTTGGGGGCACCTTCATCATCATCTCTGGGTAGTCAGTCCAGCCTTCCAAGTTCTCAGGCTCATCAGGGTTCACAGCCTCTGGTCTCTGCTCCTTCTGTTCCAGTGTCCTCTTCTAATCCTCAGCAGGAGCTTCAAGCAAAAATCCTCAGTCTCTTCAACAGCGGGGCAGCAGCGGCAGCAGCTGCTGTAGCAAACAGCAGTTCTGCAGCCTCTGCAGGCACTTCAGGTGGCACTCCAAACCAGAACTTTGCTAACATGGCCAGCGGTCAGGCCCGGTCAGCACCGATGAGTGCTGGAAATTTAAACCAGGCTCAGCAGAGATTGCAGACTCCAAGCACGCAGCTTCCTGCCCTCCAAGGCCCTTCAAGAAATGCAGGTCCAAGACCTGGAGCTCCTCCACAAGCTCAGTCGCTCTATGGTCAGCACCAAAATCGCCTCCCTGCGCCTGGCAATGTACCTGCTCAAAGGCCAGTATCTTCTGGTATCAACTTTGACAACCCTAGTGTACAGAAAGCCTTGGACACCCTTATCCAGAGCGGTCCTGCACTCTCCCACCTAGTGAGCCAAACCGTGGCCCAGGGGCGAGCAGGCTCCTCAGCCCAGCAACCTATGGGTTCCTACCAGCGACACTATTAAAGCTGAGCTGTCAGGCCCTTTCCCTTTCCCTCTGCCATTCCATACTTATAGCTGTTTAAAGAGTCTCCTATCCTTGACGTGGGACAAATGCCCCTGGATATGCATGTCCTCTCCACTTTGGCGAGAGTGTACCCCCAGTGGCATTGCTGCTGACTGTTGCTAGTGCTGCCCTTCCTCACCTTGGTCTGGTTAGCAGTGTTTGGAGAAGTATGCTATATTTTCTCAGCGGCACAATGTGCTGAGAGCCGCTTTGGATAATCGGTTGTTATGTCCAGTCCCAGAAGCTGCTGCAGTGACAGTCCTTCTCAATTTTCCTCACTCCCAGTAACTGGTGCATCTTCACATTGCGGTGCAGTCTGGTCTCGCTGAATGGTCTTAGTATAGTTTTGGGTCAGTGGTTTTGAGGAAATAGGGGACTGAACAGAGCGGTATGCTGGCTGGGCCTTCTTGGAGACCCACCTTTTTGGAATGGGCACTATTTTTCTTTGGGTTTCTTTTTTTTTTATTTCTTCTTTTAAATGGCATATAAGCCAGTTGGAAAGTACAGTGGTAGCACTAGCAGCTGAACTCATGAAGCACATGCCTGACCACTACTCAATAACCCAGGACCGTGCCGTTCGGTCCTTCTGTAGCTGGACTGTCATGTCCTGGCAGAGTGAGGCAGAGAAATGTTCCTCACCTCACCCAGCTCATGGAAACTGGCAGCTTTGGTCTGAGCACCGTGGCAGATCTGAAACACAAGAGCTTCCAGCCAAGGCAGAGATTTCAAATGGTCTGTCAATTTTCCTACACCAAGTAGTCAGCATTAAGATCAATCTGTTAAATTTGGCATATAAATTTCCTTTTCTTATAATCTTGCTTTGGGACGGTTGGTTACAATAGCCCAACAGCTCAGCCGCAGCCACGCTGATGTGCTGCTGGCCCTCCCTTGGGAATACCTGCAGCCAGTTACCAGGTGGTGGAAGTCTGCTCTCTGAAACTTCACCTCATCGTTGATGGGTGATTTGTCCATCTAAGGTGGAGAGGCAGTGCCAAGACGCAATACCATAGTTTTATACGTTTTTCTCAACACTTTGGTAGCTGCAGTGGGCATTTGAGTGGAAAATCAGGCAGTAATTCTTCACCATGTTTTTAACCAGTAACATACTTTGATACCAGAACACAAAACATCTCTTAACTCTGTGGTCCTCCCCATCACGGCCTTCTTAGAGTCTGTAGGCTTCCTGCAGAGAACCGAAAGAAACTGAGAAAGCAGTGTTCTCGGAGCAGAGGATTTTCTTTGTCCCAGGTGGTTTGTGTTGTAGCATTTTTTTTTCTCTGTGCTGTTAACAAGAGGACATTACTTTTTAATAAAAAGGCAGGAAAAACGTTTTGTTGCATTTTTGACACTTGACAGCTTGAGTACTACTGGAATACATTATTCCGCTGCGTTTGCCATTACTCTCTTCTTCCAGATAAGCTCTGTCAGACACTGCTCTGCGCTGGACGCTAAGCGGAAAGCGTACGAACCTTACTGTGACAATATTGTAGTTGGTCTCAGTTTATAACACTTTGGTTTTGAAGTACCTCAGAGGTCCTTGTTCTCGCACAGTGGACTCAGATGATCTCAGGCAGAGCAGCTCACATGCCCGTTGAGGGACCCGTGCACGGGAGCAGTGTGTGGCATGGGCCAGCGTGAGAGGTCCGAAGCCTCTCCGGGTGCTGATGGTGGGAAGGGAGGGTGTGCGCTCGGGCCAGCAACGAGCTGGTCCGGTGTTCGTGCTTAGTTGCTGCTAATTGTACAGCTGCTGCGTGAAGTTAGGGCTACAAGTCCCTGTGCATTTAGCACTGGCCTTCCTTGACTTGGTGCTGCCGTTACTACACAACCTGAAATTGGATGGAAGTATGTCTGTCTTCCACCTTTCCTCCTCCAGTCTGTTTTTGTTCGATCCCTTTCTCTGTCTCTACAACCCCACAGACAGGTGAAGCATCTTTGCTGGGGTGATCAGAAATTTGCGTGAGCTTAAACATGGGAACTGTGGCACTTGGGAGAGGCTGTTCCTCTCCTGTTGTTTTGCTGCCTCTGCCATCTGCTGCTCCCTGTCGGGGCTTGCTCCTTGTTATGGAAATGGTAGCAGCCAAGTGTAAAATAGCTGTGGAGACCCTGGAAGCAAGTGAAAAATCCCCGTGCAAGTAGTGAAGGGTGTAATAAAATCATTTATTGCATTTTGTGCAGACAGGAGTCTAGAAAAATGAATACAGTTAAAGCAGTAAAGCATTAACAGGGAGCATTCAACAGCCGAGGAGCCACTCCTCCATTAATACCTGCACAGAGAACACAGGGTCTGTACTGAGGTGGCCTAATGCACAATACTGAAACACTCACAGAAATTAAATGCAAGCCTAATACTCTTTTTTTTTTTTTTTTTGGTTTGCAACCTGTTTTATTTACAAGGTTTTAAACTTAATTGCATTGCTCTGCACACAGATTCTCTAAAACACAAAGCATACTAGGTCACTACATGTCTATTGAAATATTGCACTCGAATAAAAGTCACTTGAATGGACGTAGAACACCTAGCTACAGTGATTAAAAGATTATTGAATGAACTGACTTTGTGATAACATTCATAACAAATATATTGCACATGTAGCACAGAAAAGTGGTGTAACCAGCAAATCTCAGACCTTTTGGTCTTTTCTGCTAGTTTTTAGTCCTGCTACACAGAGGAGGGTCTTGACTCTTCTAGTGCAACTCTTACCCTTGTGCAGTATCTAGTCCTTCCTCTCGTCCAGCCACGGACCACCACCCACCCAGGCTGGACGCTGCCTGCGCCTCCTGCAAGTGCTGTCTTGTGGCC
>NW_009661368.1:3731321-3733065 GCF_000708025.1 Charadrius vociferus
CACGCTGCCATCCCACCGTCCTGGCGGGTCGTGTCTGCTGAGCGCTGCTCCCAGCAGCAGCCTGCCTGTGAAACCAACTTGGGGGTCAAGACCTTCCTGTCTGGAACAAAAACCGAAATGTGTCTGCGCATGTGCCAAGGAGGAACTTGCATGTCTACCAGAGGAGGACACTGTCTTCACCAAGGTGGAACGGCAGAAGGGTGCTCCATGGGGAAACTGAACACTCACAGAGGCCAAACGTGCAGGGCTGGGTTTGTAAACTAACATGCAGTGCTGTCTGCTAAAACTGGCCCTCTCCAGCCAACGGCGAGTGAGAACTCGCTGCGGAAACCAGCACCTTTCTTGCCACAGCCAATTTTTGCCTGGCAGGGGTGTTGAGGCAGCCCTGGCTCTGTCCAGAGCCGTGCCCCTGCTCCTGCTGGAGGATGAGGAAGGGGAATGCCTTTTTTTCAGCGGTAGCGATGGAAAGGTCTCGCCTTCCTGCTCCCCAGGGGAGCCGGGACTGCGACTTTACTGTCGGGGGTTGAAGTGGTGCTGAGGGGGAATGGGATCCGTTGGTGATGCTGGGGAGGCGATGAAGCAAACCTCTCAGCGGAGGAGCATGCCCTGGCCTGCTGTCTCACCGCTGCTGTGCTGCAGACGATGCCGTTCCCTGCTACCCCGTACCCGCGGCCAAAGGAACAGCTCTTTCCCCTCGTGCTGCTGAGGGTGGACGCTGTCTGTGGCCTCAGCAGAGGCAGGGGCTGGAGCCCCCAGTGCTGACCTGCTCCATGCACCGGAGCGGGAGGGGACCGGGCTGGCTGCTGCAGGACAGCACCCGCAGCTGCACGGCCCAGCGGCACCGCAGGGCAATAACCAAGCTGTGATCAGAGGGTGACTGCAGGGAGCGGGTGGCATCTTTTGAAGAGGCAGAGCAGCTGGCAAGCACTCTAGGCCCAACAAGCGTGGTGCTAGCACATGAGATGAGCAGGCAGGTTGCTGTGCCTGCCTCCCCCGTTGCTGCAGAAGTGCCTCAAATAATTTTGGGAGGCTGGAAACAGCACGTGAGCTTGTGCGTGGCGGTGTAGGACCAGCTCCACGGGCAGAGAGCTTAGACGCTGACAAATCCTGGTTCCCGTGGGGCTGCCCTTCCCAAAGCTAAAGGAACTTTTCGCTTGCAGACGCCTGCCTGCTCTTTCAACAGCTCCGGCACGGGTGAGGCAGTGGCAGGACCAGGGAGCGGTACCCTGTGCGCCTGCACCATTCAGCAGCATGGAGCTCCTGCGCTGAAAGCAGGTCTCAGCTCACCCTGACGGTCACCTCCTGTAAACGCTGAGCTCCCCATGCCCTTGGGACGAGCTTCCGCACCAGTCTGCAACACGGACCGATGCAGCCGTGCAGATAGCTGAGCTACCGTGGCAGAAGGTCTGGCTGTGGCTGTGGCTGCTGCCGGAGAGAAGGGAGGCACTTTGGGAGTGATGGAAATGTAGGAGCAAGGTATGAGCAGGCACAGATGTGCAGCTGGGGCTTCATTTTGGTCTGGGAGTGTGTCCAAGTAGTATCTTAAAGCAAAAAAAACCCAAACAAACCCAACCCAACATCAAAAAACTCACTGCTTTTTATCCAGGCAGCACCAAATAACTTTGGGCTGGACCTGGAGGAGTAGAGAAGCTCTGCAGAGGAAGCGGGGACTGGAGTCCCCCAGTGCAGAGGAGTCTCCCGCCCTCGGTGAGGCAGGAGCCGGGGGCTGCAGCCGCTCTCGGCG
>NW_009661368.1:3733242-3733916 GCF_000708025.1 Charadrius vociferus
CTCCCTTTGCGCCGGCCAGGAGGCTGCTGGGGTGAGGGGCGGCGTTGGGGAGCGGTTTTGGGGGGGGGCCGAGGAGGTGAGCGCTCCAGCAGAGGGGCTCAGCTCTGGCCGGGGGAGAAAGCGCTGCCGCTTCGGGCCAGGCGGGTGCAAAGCAGCCAGCGCTGCCGGGAGAGGGCAACTCTTAGCAGGCTGCACTTCGAGTGGAAGCTCAAATCTGCTGTGAAACAAGTTCAGAAAAGTCTGTGACTTCTTTTCCCTGAAAACTCTTAAGAAGCTGAATTGAGAAGAGAATGAAGCTGGGAGCTGCCCCTTTCCCAGAGGCTGCCGGTGGCCGGGGAAGGCTGTAGCCTTCACCACCGCTCCAAAGCACTCGGTGCGACCGATGGGCGCCCGTTTGGTGCAGGAGCAGCCCGTCTCGGCTCTCTGTCCCCGCGGCCTGGTGCTAGCAGAGCCCTGCATCTCTCAGAATAGATATAGATCTCTATATATAGACTTCATCTGGTTCTATTAACATAAATATGATCACTTTAAAAATACACGTACTGTATTATGTACACTATATACATGGGGCCAGGGTGGGCGCCGACGGGCGCCCTGGCTGCCCTCGGCACCGCTTCCTGCGTGGTTCCTGGAACCGTTCACATTTGTTAAAAGCTCCTCAGTTTCTCTGGCAT
>NW_009661368.1:3735432-3736071 GCF_000708025.1 Charadrius vociferus
CCTGCTGGGGACGGGCGGTGGCAGCAGCGCCGGGCTCTGGTGCTCAGTCCGTGGTACAGTGTATATATTTATATATAAACAAGGACAGCAGTGCTGTGATGTTGCAATGAGGAACAGCTGCTCTGGTGCTGGATGCTCCCGGAAGATCTGGTGCTGCAGTTCGAATGGAGAGATCAGGGGCACGGCCAAAGCCAGGTGAAGTTTCTGCACACCAGCTGCCATCAGGCCTTCCCTCCTCCCCTCCAGGAGCACGGTGCAAAGGGGTGGCGGGGCTCTCAGCGTGCAGACAAACCTCTCTTGCGCGCCGTGTTTCAGGAGTAGATGGTGATGACCTCCCGGCCCCCACCGCGCACCAGGAGCACTCGGTCCAGGTGCTCCGTCAACACCTCCAGGAACTCCATGTCTGCACGACCGTCAAGGAGGACCAACACCACGGTGGAGTACGGGGACAGCCCCGTGCCATCCCTGCCCAGCCCCGCACCCAGGGAGCCGAGCCTGCAGCATGACACCCCCGCACCAGAGCCAGGAGCTGGGGAGGTTGAGCCCGAGCCGAGGGGCCAGAGGGGCCCACCCATGGTGGCAGCACACGACGGGGACCGTGGCTGAGCCCTCCCCAGCAGGCAGGCAAGCCCCATGGGT
>NW_009661368.1:3736388-3736756 GCF_000708025.1 Charadrius vociferus
AGCAGGACCAGCTTGGCGTCCTGGGACTTCTTCACAATCACCTCGTTGAGCTTCACGGCCGTGTGCATCCTCCGCACGTTAGACTGGTTCCTGGTGGGGGGGGACAGCACATGTGGGAACAGAGACAGGCATAGCCGGCCTCCGGCCCCACACCGACCCCAAGGGGCCACGGAGCAAGCTAGCCTCCTGCCCCAGAGGGGTCCAGGGGTGGGCTGCAGAACGAGCTTGGGGAGCAACAGGCTGTGCCCAGCACGGCTGCCGGCGACTCTGAGCCCGCACTGGTGGCCATGAGCTGCAGGGCCATGCACGGTGCCCGTGGCCAGCGGCTTGGGGTCGTGCCGTTCGGGGGCGAGCAGGAGCAGCAAATG
>NW_009661368.1:3736865-3738990 GCF_000708025.1 Charadrius vociferus
TCCACCCCCCGCCCGCCGACTGGGTGAGCTGTCTAGCACCGCGCCGGCAGCAGCTGTCGCGGTGCACGGAACCACCCTGGTGCATGGTGGCAACCCCAATGGTACCGGGCATGTTGCCCCATGAGCGTGGCCTGGTTCCTCCCACCCTCGGACCCGAAACCCAGCCAAACCCAGACTTACAGGTTCTCCCACTCCCTGCCAGGAGCACCACGGGGCCGAAGGGGTGGCGGGGGGAGAGAGAGAGAGAGAGACGAGATGAGCGCCGGGTGAGCATCCTGAGTCCCCGCAGCACACGCTGCCCAGGCACCCCATCCCTCCTCGGCGCAGGTCTGCGCAGGGACCCCACCCCACCTCCCACCCAGCCCCTCCGCTGGGGTGAGCTCGGGGCACCCGGGCTGCCAGACAACCCTCAGAGCAAGGACCACGCCGGTGCTGCCAGGACCCTGCCTGCACCCGCCTGGCCGGGGCGGGCAGGGATGGCCAGGGCTGCGGGGTGTGGGTAAGATGGGGTGGCAGCATGCGGGGCCGTACGGCTTCATGTTGAAGAAGTCCTTGATGCCCTCAGGGCTGACGGGGCTCTTGCTCTTGTTCTTCTCAGCAACAGATTTCTCCTTGGTCCAGGTGAGATGCACTTTCTCTGGGGCCGTCTCCACCTCGTCGCCAGGGGACTGGGAGCTGCTGGAGAAGGTGGTGGCATTTTTGTCGTGGATGAGTTGGACCTGCAGAGAGAGAGGGACTGTGGGCATGGGCCGAGGACAGCTGCCTGCCCTGTCCCTGTCCCGGTGCAGCCGCTCACCTCCTCCTCTGGCTTCTCCTCGCCATCGCCCACTTGCTCCTCAGGGACGCTCAGGCGTAGGCGCGTGTTGGCCGGGTTCTTGCGCCGGATGGAGCCGCGGGACTCGTCTGTGATGCTCTGGATCTGTGCAGAACAGGGTCAGCCAGGGGAGCAGGGCAGAATAGGGCTTGGCCGGGCAGACCCCAGCCTGCAGCCCCAGCTCCCCGGCAAGATGAGTGCGCAGAGCTGTGGGGCAGCTTGGCCGGTGGCACAGCCACCACGGGGGCCGGATCCCACCCAGGCTGTCCCGCATCCTCACCTCCCGCTCCCGCTCATTCTTGGTGAGGTGCATTTGCTTGAGGATCTGGGAGCGCTGCTCCATCACTAGAGTCTTCTCATAGGTGTAGGCGGAGATGTCGCTCTCGTGCTGCAGGGGGGGACAGAGAAACCATGGGGCACGGTGAGCTGCACCCACTGCTCCCAGCCTGGCCCTGCGAGTCCCTGTGGACCTACATGTCCCCACGGTGCTGTGTCCCCCTGTGGAGCTGTGTGTCCCCCCACAGTGCTGTGTCCCCCTGTGGCAGGACCTGCCTGGCTCTCCCATGCGCAGCATCGCACACCGTGGCACATGCCACCATCCCAGCACTCACCATCTCCACCACCTCCACCTCTGCGGTGATGCGCAGGTGGTACAGGAATGTGGTCAGGTCCTTCTTCATCTGGATGCTGTTGTCATCCATCTGCGCCACCGTGAAGATACGCATCTTGCACTTGCGCCAGACCTGCGAGGGAGGGCGGCATGGGCACAGCTTGGCAGGGATGGCCCCGGCTCCCTGCCCCACGCCACAGGACCTGAGCTACCTTGTGGTGCCTCAGGAGGAAGGGCAGCAGCATGAGCATCCCCCCATCGTGGACAATCCACCAGACATCAATGTGGCCTTCTGAGAACCGCTCCTGGTTGCCCGGGAACATGGCAACATTCTTGGCCACCAGCAAGGCCAGGTGCCCGGCCGTGGTCTCTCGCACCAGCTCTGGGAGGGGGAAGGACCATGTCAGCCGGAGTGGCTCACAGTTTCCCCCCAACCTGGCAGCACCCGCCCTCCGCAGTGCCTACCGATGAAGTTCCTCCAGGTCTGGTGGTCCTCCTTCTGGCGCCAGCTGCGGGGCCAGCCCACCAGCACCGTGTTGTGCTGCAGCCCCCCGAGCCCGCTGGATTGGATGAGGTGGGACATGCCGTCCCGCAGGTTGGAGGAGATCACCACCTGGCAAAAGCCCTTCACCTTCTCCGCTTCCATCAGGCGACGGATGGACTGGCGGCAGGAGAAGAGGGGTCAGAGACTGCCAGGGCCC
>NW_009661368.1:3739420-3741678 GCF_000708025.1 Charadrius vociferus
GGCTGCTCAGCAGCAGCACCCGGCCAGGTGCCGTGCCGTGCCGTGCTGTGCCGTGCCCTGCAGCAGCTGGCCAAGACTGGGACCAGTGCCCGGTTGGTGCTGGTGTCTCTGGCTTCTGGGGAGGTGGGCAGGGGTCTGGAGGTCCCCGTGATGCCCTGAGCACTGGTGAAAAGGGAGTCTCCAAGCTCTGCCTGGTGCTGTCCCAGGGCTCTCCCGGCCAGCCAGGGCCACCAACCCTGGCCATGGGGCAGAAACGCCACCAGGGATGGCCACGGGCACCTGCTGCTGGCAGCCCCCACATGGGAAGCTCTCACCTCCTCTGCCCTCTGCGCCTGCGGGTGGTTGTCCAGGAAGGTCCCTTCCAGCACAGAGGCCACGATGGTGAGGCCCTTGCCAGCCTTGAGCTGCGACGTGAAGGACAGGAGCTGCGGGTGCACCACGTTCTGCTCCTGATCCCCACGGACCAGGACCAGCAGCTGTGGCCTGGAAGGACGGTCCTGCAGTCAGCACCCGTGCTCTGGCTGGCCCCTTCCCCGGTCCCCCCAGGTCCCCTGGCCCAGTCTCACCTCCAGTTCTTGGTGTGGGGGGGACCCTCCTCCAGCCGCAGCAGGGCGTAGCGGGCTGCGCTCAGGGACAACCCCCGGATCCCGTCGCCCCACTCCTTCTCTGCCCTGTGGGAACCAGCAGCGTGTAAGGGATGCCCATGGCTCCCGCCATGGAGCACCACACCGGCACCTGGGAGGAGCAGCCCAGAAAAGCCTTGCAGCCCCTCCGAGGGGCCGAGGGGTGGCTGTCAGTGCTGGAGAGGGTCTGCGGCACCGCGGCCGCCCTTACCCGCGGTACTCGATGTATTTGTAGATGAGGCCAGCGATCAGCATGGCGACCAGCGCGTAGTACCAGGAGCAGATGAACATCAGCGCCAGGCAGAGGCTCATGCCCAGGAAGGACAGGGTCCTGCGGAGAGTACCGTGCTGTCAGCATGCCCCGGCCCCTGCAGTGGTGTCAGGGTCCCCAGCCTGGAGTGGCCTGGGGGGTGGCAGGACACCCCATCCCATCCCATTCCATCCCATCCCATCCCATCCCGACCTGTTCCATCCCATCCCAGCTCACCAGTGGTAGTAGCGGAAGCGGCGGCCGGTTGGGTGTCCGCAGCAGCGTCTGCACCGCGCACGCCAGGTTAACAAACATATAGCACATAAGAAAAAACCTGGAGGAGAAAGTGTGAGGCTGAGCCGGGGGCGCCGGGCTAGACCAGGGCTGCAGCCGGGCCCCACCGCATCTCCCAGCCCCGGAGTGGCCACCACTGGGGTCCGCCCCACCAATGGACAGGGGAACTAGGGCCGCTGAGCAACCAGGGCACAATGCCAGCCAAGGAGTGTCCCTGGGCTCCCTGTGGGGCTCCCCTCTTCCTAGGCAAGGGCTGGGGTGGCAGGGGTGCCCCCCCCTCACTGAGGATCAGAGACCCACATGTGCCACCCGCCTGGCCGGGACGAGGGGGGCCCGGGCCCATCCGCCGCTCGCGAAGGGGCGGGTGGGCAGAGCATGCTGCCTACATGGAGAGGATGGGAGCCACCTCGTCCAGGGAGGCGATCAGGATCCCGATCTCGCAGATACAGGCTGTGAGCAGCAGGGCCCACGTCGGCTCCCCGTTGGCTTTGCCGTGGCCGAAGACCTGGGAGTGAGTTAGGGGGAGAGGGGGGGGATGTCGGGGCTCTGTGATGCTGGTGTCGCGTGCCCCTGGGCGAGGGTCCTCGGCACAGCCTGATGGAGCTGGACCCTCCCATGCACCGAGCCCTGGCAGAGCCCACAGCCCTGCCTGCACCCACAGCAGCCCCAGTGCCCCCCAGGACCCCCACCCAGGGACGAGCCCCAGCTCAGCACGGCCACAGCAGGCATAGAGCGGGGCACCCCACGCGCAGGACGGACACGGTGCCGGTAGAGATCAGCTCCTCCTGCGGCTGTGGGGACACGGGGGGGGCTGGGCATGAAGGCGGGAGCCGGGGGCGCGTGTCCGGATTCATTAGAGGGTGCGGGCGGCGCGAGCGAGCGCGAGCTCGGGCTGGGGCTGGCAGGGTGAAGGAGGGAGGATAAAATTAGCCCACTCTTCCCTGGGGGGAGCTGTCGGATTGGATTTGGAGAGATGAGGCTGTGAGAACGCGTCTTCAGAGAGCAGATAAAATATGAAGCGGCACGGCAGCGGGGGGAGGGGATCCTGACCTTTCCCGGTACTCTTCTCCCACCTCCATCACAGCCAGACC
>NW_009661368.1:3741722-3742392 GCF_000708025.1 Charadrius vociferus
TAGCGCGGGTACCCGCCGGTCTCCCATGTTGATGGAAGCCACGGCCACAGTGGGCGCTCAGCGCCGGCAGTGCCAGGCTGGGGGGACGCCTACCCTGAGGAAGGGCACGATCCCATCCCTGGAGATGGCTTGCAGGAGGCGGGGAGCTCCGGTGAGGCTCTGCAGCCCAGCCCCACACGTGGAGAAGAAGGAGCCGATGACAATGACCCACGGGGACGGCCACGCCAGGGTGCCAACCACCAGGTTCCCGTTGACAGCTTCACCAAACCTGTGGGGCACCGGCATCACCTGTGGTTTCGCCCCATGGCTGAGCCCCGAGAGCGCCAGCATCGCGGCGACACAAGACAGATCCTCCCCCCAGGCAGGTCGGCCACCAAGGGACATCCCTCGGGGGGGACAGGACTGGAGACGGGCCCTGCCCTGGCTGCTGACGGCCCCCACACGCCGCGGGGGACAAGCAAGGGAGCGGGGTCTCAGGTAGCTGGGGTCTGTCCTCAGCTCCCACCCATGGCCGTGGGGAGGAAAAAGGGGGAGGTGTGGGATGGGGGGTCCCCATCGGGAGGAGGCTGATTAAGGCTGCGTGCGGTTGGATCCCGTCTGTGTTGGTGCTGGCGACCCAGAAGTGTCACCTGCCGCGTGCAGCGTGCTGGGCTGCCCCAGATAACGCAGG
>NW_009661368.1:3742639-3743708 GCF_000708025.1 Charadrius vociferus
AGTGCCCCCCCCATCTGCCCAGTGTGTCCCAGCTGCAGCCTCTCCCCACACCCCCACCTCTCCCCAGGCTGCCCTGCCCCAGCCTGTTCCTGGGGGCTGCTCCCGGGGGGCTGCTGGGGTCCCCCCCACACCTGCCCCCCACAGCCCCATGACACTCACTTGTCGCGCAGGACGACCCCCTCAATACATGCCCCAAAGAGGACAACGGAGCTGATATCTGCCAGGCGGTCAAGGAGAGCCAGGAGGATGTGGTGTCCCACTCACCCACCCCCTGGGACCCCCAGCCCAGCCCGGTGAGGCACCCGAATGGGTCTGCCCCACACAGCAAGCCCACCTGCCCTCAGCCCCACAGCTCAGGCTCAGGTGAGCCCTGAAGGATACAGACCGCAGAGGTGGTGGCGATGGCCAGGATGGTGCCCGTGGGAATGGACTTCTGGGCATCCCGCAGGTCTCCGGAACGGTTGGAGCCAGCCATGATGCCTGGGAAAAAAGGGGACAGTGCCACAGCGGGCAGAGCCACAGCCCTCGTCCATCCCAGCCGGCAGGACAGCTCGCACCGGGCACCAGCTTGGTGGCACGCCAGGACAGGGAGCAGCCACCTAGCACCCAAAAACCCCCCCAGAGCCGCAGTCTGACGCCATTCAAGGATTAGGCTCAAAACGCTCTTAAGTGACTTGTCTCATTAGCCCTTAATTAGCTCAAGCAGGGATGGTGACTGCAGCAGTGACAGGGATAGAGTCCGGCCCCGGCGCTGCTCTGGGAAGGCAGGAGGCCAGGCTGGGACATGGCTGACACCGGCAAGTCCAGCACAGCCCGAGGGATGAGGGATGACCTGCGCTCTGCTGCTGCAGCGGCCAGGGCAGTTGTCCCACCAGGTCCGGCAGGGCAGGACCCCGTGGCCAGGACGTGGCCACCTGTAGCTCTGCCGGCATCTCTGAGGGGACACGTACCACGCAAAAACCGGGACCTGCCGGTAAGCGGGCACCGTGTGGGAGGGTGCCGGGCACCGTGTGCCAAGTGGCATCGCAGGGCCCATCCGGGGCTGGACCCCGCCAGTGATTTTTACGCC
>NW_009661368.1:3744038-3745359 GCF_000708025.1 Charadrius vociferus
GGCGCCGCCAGCGGGGCGGTGGGTGCCTCCCGCCTGTGACAGAGGGGAAGTAGATGCCGACGAGCAGGGTGAAGTAGGAGGTCATGTCGCTGAAGACGTAGGGCTGGTCCATGTCCACCGGGGTGTCGGGGGGGCTCACGGAGGGCAGCCCCCGCTTCTCCACGATGACGCCCTTGGTCAGGTACGAGCTCCAGAGGTTCTCTGTGAGGAGGCAGGAGGCCGGGCGGTGCGACCGGCATGAGGAGGTGCCGGAGAGCCGCCCTCACCCCGCACAGCACCCTCTTGTCCCGGTGCCCAAAGGGACGGAGCATGGGGGCGTCCAGCAGTGCCTCCCCCCGCCCCAGCCTCACTAAGCAGCCAGTATAGCCGGCAGCCGGGGCCGCTGGCATCCAGCAGGCGACGGACGGGGCATCCCAAGCCTGTCAGAGATGTGCAGAAACACACAGCCTGGGGACATGCCCAGCAGCGCAGGTGGGTGACCAGTGCAGGTCCATCCTGCTGCTGGCATCATCCCTGCAAGATACTGGAGCAGCTGACATGGGATTGCAGTAGCAAATAATTAAGAGGGTAATATAATTAATGCTGATCAACACAGGTTTAAGGAAAGTGGATCGTGTCAAAGTAACTTGATAATGTTTTTGATGGGATTACGAGTGCGGGGCTGATGTAACAGACTTAGCGTCCCTCCACGTGCTGCCTCGGCCGCAGATCGCGGTGAGAAACTGGAGCAGCAAAGAGCAGCCAGCACCCAGGCATGGCAGGGAGAGGCTGACAGCCCTCGGGGCGGCATTGCAAAGGGGCTGCTGAGCGGGTCCAAAGTGGCCCCACAGGGACCAGCCCTCAGCACCGGGCGCTAGGCACCCCTTGCCACTCGCGTGACCTCCCCTGACTGCCCTCCAGCGATAGACGGGGCTGGCAGCCCCCACTGACACAGACCTGCCTGGCTCGTCCCCTCAGAAAGGCACGTTTCTCCCGCAGGGAGATCCAGTGCCTGAGGCACAGCCAGCCCCAGCCACGTCTGCTGGGGCCGCGCAGTGACATCCCGTCTCAAGACGCTGCCAGCCCAGTCGCCCTCACCACCAGCCAACCCAGAGCTGGGTCCTGGCTCTGTCCTGTGCTCGCCACATGCAGAAGCATTTGCTATCTGCTGCCCTGACAAAGACTGGCTGAGCTGGGGGGGGGTGTCTGTGTCCCCTGCCCGGCAGGACTGTCACCAGCAGGAAAAGGCTGTACCCAGCGGCCAGGGACTCCTTATCTGCCTCATGAGAGCTCAGCGTGGGATGCCATCGGGAGCCTCCCAAACACCCAGCAAACATTCTCA
>NW_009661368.1:3745667-3748559 GCF_000708025.1 Charadrius vociferus
AAGGGCTGATCCTGCTCACGGCTCCACGGGCAGGGATGCCCAACGGGGTACTGCACTCCTGAGTTTCAACACCCGCCCTACTGCGGGAATAGCCAGTGCAGGTCCTGCCGGCACGACCCCATGGCACATGGGGTCTGCAAACGCCCTCTGAGCGTGGCACGGAGCATCCACCTCCGCCGCCCACTGCAGAGTGTGAGCACCTGGCAAATGTACCAGCAGCTCTGGAAAAACAGGTCAAAAGTGGCTCCTCCCAGCAAATTCACAAGTTTTTCTGCGGCCCTGGCCACTCTCCCGGTACGGCTGCGGCCGCAGAAGCAAAGTGCCCCCAAGGGACGATTGCTCCTCACAAAACCTCAGATCAATACCAAAGAGGAAGCAGAGGGAGGATTTATTCCTCCCCAGCCTTCGGGCATCCTTCAGAGCTGTCCTGCTGTGGTCTGGCTGGCACAGACCACGCACAGGCAGCTGCAGCACCCAGCTCTGTTGCACGGCGCAGGAGTCCATCCCAGTGCCCAGCGTGGCCTGAGCACGGGTCACTGTGCCCAAGGGGCAGAGCAGACCACGGCAGGGATCACCTGCACACTCCCTCACCCAGACCCAGCACTGCCTGCTTGTGCCCACACCGCCTGCCTGGCATGCCCGAGGGGCCGGCCACCCACGAGCACAACAGACCCCACCACGGCACCAGACCCTCCATCAGCCTTGCCCGGCAGCTGCTGCACCGCCACGGCTCCCCTGGGACTTGTCCTGCACCTCCATCCCCATGCCCACATCCCCACACCTCCGTCCCTGCCCATCCATCCCTACGCTACCATCCCCATTCCTCCATCCCCATGCCTCCATCCCCGTGCCACGCTCACCTTGGATGAGGCCACTGGCAGCGCCGGGGATGCCCTCGATCTCTGTCACGTTGTTCATGGTGAAGTACTCGTCACAGGTGGCGTTGAGGAAGCGGGAGGTGCAGAAGAGCTCCCAGAGCTTGGAGCCCACTGTCTCATTCCCCTCCACCACCATCTTGGTGCAGAGGTCAAAGCCGTGGCGTGAGAGGGTCCTGTTGCCCAGGAGGCAGATCCTGGGGAGGGACAGGCACTCAGCCGTGCGCCTGCATGCCCCGGCCCTGCTGCAGCCCTGTGGGACACCGTACTCACGGGAAGCTTGGTGGGTCAAAGGCCGACTTGATGACACCGGCGTAGATGGCGAGGATGGAGAGGATGACACAGCCCAGGAAGACCAGGGCAAACTTGTTGACGTACTTGACCCCCACGAACACCACGGTGGCCATGCAGGTCAGCACGCAGGTGCCGTACACACGCATGTTGTTGAGCATCGCAGCCGCTTCCCCACTGGCATCCTCTGCCTTGAAGATGGCCATGGCTGGGAAGATGTAGGCCTGGGAGAGAGTCATGGCATCACCACCCAGCTAATGTCCCTGTGGAGTGTTCCCCAGGGAAGCCACAAGTAGTGGGCAGCACAGGCAGACGAGCCTGCCCTGCCAGGACCTGAGCCCTCAGCACTGCATGGGGAGAAGGACCAGTCACGTACCAGCAGGATTTCGATGGTGCCCAGGATGTACATGGCGCCGGCAAAGGTGGTACCCAGGTAGAAGCAGAGCCCCACAGCCCCACCAAACTCAGGTCCCAGGGAGCGCGAAATCATGTAGTAGGAGCCACCCGCTGCCGGAGAGAGCAAAGGTGGGTCCCAGTGAGACTCCAGTGGCAACCCCAGCTCTGCCAGGCATCCTGGCGGGCAGGATGGAGCCAGGGCAGCCCTGGACCCCACTCCAGGACAGAGCAGAACGCAGTCCCCAGGGCCCTGGTGCAGCGGGAGCGACTGTGTTGCTAGAGCCATTCCCCGGGAGCCCAACAGCCAGGTGTGATGGCCGCAGGGACACATGTCCCCTGGGATGCTAAACAGGCACTAGAGCCCCAGGGACATGGGCTATGCCCCTCTCCGTCCTCCCAGAGGAGCCCTTAGAGCTGGGCTGCTGGGATCTGTGGTCCCGCTGCAGCAGCAGGATGATAAATAGCTTTAATTACACCCTGCACTGGGGCTGCCAGTGCCATGCCCAGCCCGGCGGACCAGCTGGGCCGGCACATCTCGCCCGCTCCCAGCTCCCCGGAGCTCTGCGGGGCCGGGGATGCTCTGGGGGAGGTAGCCCAAGGGCATCCACATGACCAGACCCTGTCGGTGCCTCCCTGGGGCCGCAGACCGCACACAGCAGCGTCCTCGCTCCTGGCACGGCTCGGGGAGGCCGGCGGGAGAGGCGACCCCAACTGCCCAGCCCGCAGCTCCCGGCACACCCGGCTCCCCATCCTCCTGCCGGCATATCTCCCTGGCTCCCCCGTGGCCTCGCCAGTCTGGCAGAGGGAGGAGCCGTGGCTGGCGGCTCTCGCTGCCATCTGCACCTCGCGGCTCTGGGGACGGGTGACGGCTCCAGCTCCACGCTCTCCCCTGGGGCCACGGGGATCCCGTGCGGGCTGGTGGCAGAAGGCGGGGGAGAGGCTGGCGGTGACGTCCGCCCTCCCATGCGCGGCGCTGGGCAGCCTCAGAGCTCGGCCGGCACAGCCCAGGGAGCGGGATGTCCTCAGGGGATGCTCTCTGGGAAAAGCCCTTTGCCACACTCAGCCCAGCCCTTCTGGGGCACAGGGACCCCACAGGCACCCGACCCAGAGGGGAGCCAGCTCCCCTTGCCCGCGGCACACACACAGACACGGGCTCGGCTCTACCTGGCACCACGCCGTTGGTGGCAATCGCGCTCATGGAAATGGCCGTCAGCATTGTCTGTGGGAAGAAACACAATGTTGGCACCCATCAGAGCTCCTGCCTCGCTGGACAGGGGAGTGGGAAGGGGGACCTGGGGCCGTGCTGGGACATGGGACTCCCCGGGGGAAC
>NW_009661368.1:3749053-3749723 GCF_000708025.1 Charadrius vociferus
AGCCTGGCTGGTGACCCCCAGACCCCAAGCAAGGCCAGCAGGGGCCCAGCCAGCTCTGTCACTTACGCAGGAGCAGCAGAGGAAGACCATGCAGAAGGACTCCATGATGCCAGCGATCCCCACCACCCAGGTGAGGCGCAGGAAGAGAATGACCCCAAAGATGTTCTGAAGGCAGGGCAGGTAGACGCCCATGAAGGTGCCCATCCGTGGGGCCTGCCAAGAGAGCGGGCAGCCATCAGGGCTCACAGGTCTGGCTGGCAGAGGAGCGAGGGGTCCCACTCCTACTGCAACGCAGTCGGAGACCCCGGGTGAAACCGTTCCCCTGGCATTGGCCGAGGGACCCGGCTGTCCCCGGGGCAACCCGTGGCCTGGCACTGCACAGGCAGGGGCCGGGAGAAGGGGCTGCGTCCCTCCTGCATCCCTCACCTGCACCGGCTTCTTTTTGCCCCCATCATTGTTCTCAGCCTCCTCGTGCTCCCGGCTGCCCTGTGGCAGGTTGGTGTAGTTGGCCAACCCGCTCAGCAGGGACGAGACCATGGGGCTGGTGTCCATCTCCTCCTGCGGAGAGCAGAGCCCCAAGCTGTGAGGACAGTCCCTCGGGACCCAGGCCAGCCCCGGGACTTCGCCAGATGCCACCCCATCTCCACCGAGCATGGCTGGCGCCGCTGGG
>NW_009661368.1:3750586-3751643 GCF_000708025.1 Charadrius vociferus
AGGGGCCGCGGCTTCCAGCCGTGCCATCACCGAGGGTAGAGCTGCTGGGACGGGGCCGCGGCTGCTCACTGCATTAACAACCTCATGCAGAAGAAAACCCGGAGTCGGCTTAATAGCAAGGAAAACAGCCGAGCTGCAGAGCAGCAGAAATAAATCAGACTGGAAATGGAGCGGCAGCGGGGGCAGTGCTGCCGGAGCGGCGCATCCCTGAGCGGAGGCCCAGAGGGAGGGGGCCAGGGAGCCAAAAGACATGGTGCTGGGTGGAGGGGCATGGTGGGTGATGGCCCCCATGGCACAGGGAAACCCAGGCAGCCGGGTCTGGTCCCTGGCCCGGGGTTGGAGGAGAGGGGCTCCTCACCACGCCTAAAACACCAGGGCCCCGCGGGCAGGGCAATCACCCTGCCGGCGGCAGCAGCACCACCGGGCAGACTGCCTGCACAGGCACGGTTACAGACCTGCTCCGCACCCCAGGCCCGTTGCAAGAGATGTCCCCTCCACCGGCCTTGAGCATGGAGCTCAGGAGCACCCAGGGGCGCAGGGATGGTGCAGGGGACACCCATGGGCCAGGGCTGTGCAGCCACCCATGCACCGGGACAGACCTCGCGACCGTTTGGAGCAGTCCGGTCCTTTGAAGAACGCCTGCCTCCTGCCAGTTGACTCACATTTGGGATCCTGGGAGCTGGTTTGCCTGCGTGCGGTGGTGATTCACCATCTGCAATTTCCCCAGCAGACACACCGCTCCTGGCTGACCGGGAGGTGAAGCCCTGAGCACCGCAGGTGATGCCAACCCGCAGACCGGCCCCCCACCTCCTGCCAGTCCCTGGTCTCCTCCGGCGTGGGGCAATGGGACAGCACTGTCCCTGACGGCGCAGACAAACTGTGGGGCAGAGCTCACAGCCTCCTCCTGTGCGAGAATGGCTGTGGCAGCAGCACCGGGACACCCCAGACCACGGGTCTGGCCGGTCTCACACCGGAGCGCCCTCGGGTGCAGGACCAGGGGGGGTCTGTAGCCAACCTCCCCCCCCCACCGGGACCCAGTGATTCCGGGGGGCACCTT
>NW_009661368.1:3751712-3752253 GCF_000708025.1 Charadrius vociferus
CCTGGCGGGTTTCCCTGCCACGGGGGAGCCAGGGCCGCCTCGGCTCCCGCTCTTATGTAACGGCGCAGGCGACCGGACTCCGGCCCCGCACGGCACCCTCGCCCTGGCCCACCATCACTCGCCGGTGCCCCCCAGCCACAGCCTGCCCTGACCCCATGGGACCGGCACTGCCCGGTTCCGCATGACAGATGCCACCAGCACCCTGGGGTGCCCACGTTCCAACCCGCCGGCACCATAACAGCACCCACAAACCTGACAGACCCTCCACCCCCCGGCCCAGGGCACAGCGGGGACCGCGGCCCCTGTGCTGGGCATCAACCGGCTGCCAAGGCCAGCACGGGGCACAGAAGCCCTTCACCTGGTGGTCCCGCCGGGAGGACCAGCATGGGGAGAAAACCAGGGTTGACAGGAGGTGGGGACATGGGGACCTGCACGCAGCACAGCTCAGCATCCCCAGGGGAAGCCCGGCCACCCACCTCTCCCCTGCCCCCGCAGGCTGGAAGGAGTTAAGGGGCACAGGGTCCCAGGGGATGCTCCCCAC
>NW_009661368.1:3752624-3754815 GCF_000708025.1 Charadrius vociferus
GGGCGGCGTGAGGGGGGCAGAGCGGAGCCATGCCAGGCTTCGATCCCGGCGCTCAGCCGCCCCCCTCCCCAGGGATCACTCAACATGAATCGGCCTTTTAATTTGCTGCGGCGGCTGGAAGGGCTGGCGGCGGGATTGCTGGCAGGAACCCACAGCCCCGCTGTGGGCACTGCGCAGTCCTGCTCGCGGCAGGGGTTCCCACCGACCCTGCCTGCCCAGGGCCTCCCAAAACTGATCCTGCTGCCCACCCTGGCATCTCAGGGCCCCCTGAGACGAGGGACTGTCCCTGCGCCCCCGGGAGCTCACCTGCCCCACAGGGCAGCACTCGAGCTGCAGCACCAGCCACAATGTGATCTCCTAATGGCTTTTTACTCAGCCCTAAATTGGGTTGGGAAGCGTGATGTCCCTTATCCCAAATCCTCCCTAATCGCTTTACATGGCGCAGGGCGCTGAGCACTGCCTGGGGGGAGCCCAGGCAGCCAAACCCTACAGGCTAATTAACCAGAACTGCTGGTGGGGCTGCTGCCTGCTCCTACCCAGCCACAGGCAGCCTGTCCTCTCCACAGCGCACCGCGATGGCACGGCAAGCCCTGGACAGGGACATCAGGTGCTGGGACTGCAGTGTCAGACGGGCGGAGCAGTGGGTGAGGAGGGATGCAGCGCCCCAGGGCCCGCCGGGTGCTGACAGATCAGGGACCCCCCGCACATGTCTGGCCACTGGCCCCTCCTGTACTGCCCCCCCACACCAGTCCCACCAGCTCCAGGGGCAGCAGCAGTGCGGTGGCTGCTCACGGTGCTCAGGGACACCCCGGGGCTCCCCTGGAGGTGCACAGGGCACCTTGACTTCTGCCAGAGTGTTTGACAGCACCGGCTGGCGAGCAGCATCCTCCCGCTCCCCGGGGCTCTGCCCACAGCCAGCAGCAAGGGGCACCCCAGGGTGACCCCAGCAGCCCGGTGAGCACGCGGGTGAGCACGTGGCCCTGGCTGATGTCCCCAGCTGCTGCCGTTTTGCAGGAGGTGCTGGCCGAGGAGGCCACGGTGCTGTTCTGTCACCCTCAGCCATCAAGGGGACCTGGCTGCATGTCCACTGGCCTGGCCCTGGGCTGCTGGCCTGGGGGTGCCTAAGGCAGATGGGGGTGGCCAAGGGACCCTTATGGAGGCTGGCACCTGTGCTCCCACCCAGGCTGCCTTCTCCCCTGAGCAAGGGTATCTGCCGGCTGCCCCGGGTAGGGTAACCCTCAGAGAGGCTATGGAGCCCCCACAGCCTCTACCAAGGCAGAGACCACCCGTGGCCGGAGCAGCGCTGGCTCGTGCTGGCAGCATGAACAGCAGTGCTGGCTCCTGGCTGCAGCATGGCAGTGGGGTGGGGTATAAGGGTGCTCCCCCCACTCCGGGGCTGCGCTTTGCCCCTCCAGCCATCAGGCACACCAAGTGGCCTTTTGGGCTGGATTCTTTCACTGCCTGACCCAAATTGGACCAACTGCTACTTCAGACCTATCCTCTTCCTTCCTAAACCAGGGATTATCCTCCCTTTGATCAGCCGGCCCTGCAGGCGCAGGATTTCCAGCACAGGCGCTTTGGCTGGCTGCGTTCAAACAGCTTCCCGGATTCTCCGACAGCCCGAGCCCTGCCTTGGAAATGGCCATGGACACAAGCTCCAGCAAAACTCCCAGCCCCAGGTCTCCCCTCCTTGGACAGCCCGGTCCCTCCAGGCCAGAGCACCGGCACAGAAGCCTGCAGTGGGGCTGCATCTGACATTTCCACAACCCAAACAGAGCGGTGCAAGCTGCCAGCCTGGACACTGCAGGCAGCAGCCTTGCCTGCTCCCCTGCTCCCCACCACCTCCCCAGAGGGTCCGCCACCAGCCCAGCCCTTGCCGGGCTGACAGCACTGGAGCCCTTCCAGCCCTTGTCATGGGGCTCTCACAGGCTGTCCAGAGCAGGGATGCTGCACAGCCTTTCCAACAGAAATGGCCTAAGCGGCACCCAGGGCTTCAGCAGCAGCACTGGGCTTGGCAAGTCACTGGCTGGCCAGCACCAGAGCAGCCGGGATGCGTGGGGGGAGCCCCACTGGCATGCAACAGCTCTGTAACCCCCCAGGTTGTCCACAGTCCCCACAGACAGACCCCACACAGAGAGCTCAGTGCGACCCTCGGTGTGGGGGAGGCAGTCCCACCCCCCCCCCCCCACGC
>NW_009661368.1:3754865-3755820 GCF_000708025.1 Charadrius vociferus
TGGGTAGTCCCCCCCCCCCCCCAGCAGCCGCCCTCTGCACAGGTGGGGAGGGCGCTGCTGTGATGCTTCCCACAGACACTCCCCTGCTCCCCCAAGCCCCCCGGGGCTCCCGCCGCCTCCAGCCCTGTGCCCGCCGGCCCACAGGACACCATCTCGCCAGGCCCAGCTCCAGGGACAGTCTGCCTGGTCCATCTGTAGTGGCACTGTGTCCAGCCCTCCCGCTAGACCCCAGCAAGGCAGAAACGCCTGCCGCCACGCTGCCAGCACTGCTTCGATGGAAATGCAGCGAGTGGGATAGATCCTGGTGCTGCAGAGGGCAAGGGGAGGGCGAAAGCCCAGGGAAGGGCACGGCTGGGGGCAAGCACAGCTCCCCCCAGCCCGGCAAGGTGCCCCCAGAAGACTCCTGCCAGCCCTGACCTTGAGTGAAGCCGTGAATAAACAAGCAAATAAACAGGCTCAGGTCGGCGGAGCAAAGAGAACACCAAAAGCCTCGTCGTGGCTGTGCCCAAAGCCTCACTGCAGGCAGCCAGGGACTTCTGCAGCGACTGCCAGAGCCGGCTGTCCCCTCCCGTCTGGGGCTTTCAGCAGACCCTGCGAGGGGACCTGGTGGGGGGCTGAGGGGAGTCAGAGAGGCACTGCAGGTCCCCTTGGGCACATCGCTGCATTTCCCTGGCTACAACCCATCCCTGTGCCCGACAGACACACCTGCAGGAGAAGGTGCTGCACTGGCCCAGCTGCCTGGGGCTGGACATGGCCCCGCAGGGGCCCGAGGACCCTCTGCAGCAGCTCGTCTGTTGGCAAGTGCCCCGGGGAGAGCTCAGGCCAAGGTGCCAGCAGTCGTATGGTCGCTGCCAGGGCCTGGAGGCCCCACCGCCCGCGGGGCCGCAGCCCCGTCCCCTCACCCGCAGCGGCCCTGCCCGCCTGCCCTGCGCCGGGGCTGCAGCATGCCCGGCAC
>NW_009661368.1:3757765-3758233 GCF_000708025.1 Charadrius vociferus
CCTATCAGACCCACAGCGCAGTAGGTCCAGGGCTGATCCTGGAGAAGGGCCATGGGGCCCAGGGCCACCTTCGGGCCGGGGGGGCTGCTCACAGGACCCTGCGCTGACCCCTAAAGGCCGCCTACAGCCCCCCCCTTCTCTCACCCACTTAATCCGGGAGGATCCCAGAGCCGGAGCTGGCTGCAGCTCCCGGCATCTCCTCCGGAGCAGGCTGAGATCATGACAGCCCGCTGGCGTTAGTTACTTCTTGACGGCTGTAATTAATTGTTTACTTTCTCCTGGTACTGGGCCAGCTGCTCTGCAGCGCGGAGGCTCCCCAGCCCTCACCTTGCGCGCCGGGAGGGCTCAGACCCCTCACGCCCACCACACCGCCAGCCCCAGCCTCAGCCCCTGCCCGCTGCCGCCAGGACCCCTGAGCCTGATGTCCCACAGGAGCCACACAGGCGCAACCCCAGCCCCGCAGCACAC
>NW_009661368.1:3758728-3760567 GCF_000708025.1 Charadrius vociferus
TGGGACGGTGGGTGACGGACCCGGATGGGCAGCGCCAGAGGTGCAGGCAGTGGTGGGAGGAGAGGGGGAGCAGGAGCCATCCTGTCCCCAGGGAGAGGACAGGCCGGGGGCTGCACGGGGGCCAGCCACAGCGAGTGCCGAGATGATGGTTTTGCGCATGAGGCCGCAGCGCGTGGGCTCGGCACAAGAGGGATTTTCCTGCTAAAACAGATGGGGGGGAGGGAGCACGTGAAAAAACACTAATCCCCTAATCCCTGGATTATGGCTCCATTTCAGGGACTGGGATTTGCCAGCAGCGCAGGGGGGCTACACTATCAACTGCATTTGCTTACGCCATACACAGGGTCCCACCAGCACGGTGGGGGGGGCACATTGGGAGTGTCCCTGGGGCAGAGCCAGACTGAGGGGGCTCGATCCCCCAGCACAGTACAGACCTAACCCTGACCCGTGAGCATGATGTCCTGGGGCTGGGGTACATGGCCACAGCACAGCGGGAATGGGGAATGCTTGGGCAGCGCCCATGCCCTTGTGCTCCAGGCAAGTGCAAGGGCATGGGCAGAGGAGCTGGGGATGGAGAGGAGCAGACGGCTTTCCCTGAGCATTGGGGGGGGGATCAGCTGCAAGTGGCCCCCAAGCCCGGGCGCAGGCAGGATCCTGGCACGGGGCCAGGAATGGCATCAGTGCCCCACTTAACTGCAAGAGCTGCCCGGGAATGACGAGGGAGAGCTGTGCAGCTCCTGTCTCAGGCCAAGGGGTTGGCATAGCACAGCCGGACCATTTCTCAACGTCGCCTCTGCACCCCTCCCTGGGATGGAGACCGCTGAGCTGTGCGAGACCCCCAAAAGCCAGAGCCAGTCCAGGACACACAGCATCCCTGCAAACCGCTCTGCACCACTGCAGACCCCGCAGAGCCCCCTGAGCATGTCCCCACTCCCAGACCCCCTGCACGCGCCACGCCACGCAGACGTCGGGTGGGGGGAACCATCCCCACAGCCCTTCCCAGGGCAGGTGTCCCAGCAGCCGGCTGCACAGCCCTTGCCTGACCTGCCACCAGCAGCGGTCAAACCTCCCAGGAGCGAGACACGTGCCGGAGGCACTGGGAAACCTCCTGAGGGCACAGAGCAGGCAGCCTGGCAGCAGCCCGCCCTGGAGGCAAGGGTGGTCATGCCATGGAGATGCCGATGGGCACGCTGCACCACCTGCAGCGATCCCGGGGCACTGTCGGCAGCCTGCCCCAGCCCACACAGGGGGATGGGGTGGGAGTAACCCAATGGCGCAGCAAGGTGCAGAGGGCAGCAATGCACACACACAGCCAGGGGCTGTGCCAGAGGATTTGCACTGTGGTATGTGCCCCGCATCACTCTGTCCTGCTGGCCCCATGAGCCTGAGGGCAGCACGTCCCACAGCACTTCAGTGGGATGGACAGGTCTTCCTCATCCCTATCCAGGCAGGTCAGCGCCCTGCCACCAACACCAGGGCAAAAACAGAGCCTGGAGGCGACATGGGTACCAGCCTCAACCTGTCACCAGCTCCAGCAGCATGCAGGGAGGGACGGTGTCCTGTGGGGCTGGGAGTGGAGCCACAGGGAGATGGGAGCCGGTGCAGCTGCCCAAGGCCAAGAGCAGAAGGGCGGCAGTGGGGCAGGGCAGGAGGCAGTGGGACAGGGCAGGAGGACGTGAACTCCTGCATCACGACAGCCCCGCACCACATGCAGCTGCTGCGGCATCCCCAGCTGCCCTGCCCAGATGTCTTGCCCGCAGCAGGGCCATGGCAGCGGGCAGCCGGGCAGCCCAGCACAGGGATCAGCCCCAGAAGTGACCTCCTCCTGCTGGGCCCCGC
>NW_009661368.1:3761995-3762478 GCF_000708025.1 Charadrius vociferus
CCGGCACCGAGCAGCACGGCTGGCTGCAGCCCCCCCTGCTTCTGCCCCAACATCTGCTGCAAGAGCCCCGGGTCTCCATCACCCCTGCGCCGCTGCCAGCCCCGCGTGTGACACTGGGAAGCGCCAGGCAGCACAGAGCACCTGCATCAGCCCCGCGTGTGACACTGGGAAGCGCCAGGCAGCACAGAGCACCTGCATCGCACCCCATCCCTCCTCAGTGCCGCGCAGGCACCTCTGCCATCCCTGGCCCCACATCAGCCCCGTGGGCGCCCAGCCCCATGGCACCCCCTTCCATCTATCCCCCTGGGAGGCCACATCCACAGCCCCAGGGCCACTGAGCCACACAGGGCATGAATCACGGCAGCCCAGGGGGGCTGCAGCACACTGCCCTGACCCCTCCGCACACACCCTGCCATGGCTGCGGCTGACCCATAGTGCAGTGTCAGTCCTGGGGGGCCTGCTGGCCGGGCCGGGCCGGCGGCG
>NW_009661368.1:3764639-3767255 GCF_000708025.1 Charadrius vociferus
GGGGGATGTTGGGACCGAGGGACATCCTCCTTGGTGGGACCCAGTGTCCCTTAGAGATCCCAGAGCCCTCAGTAGAAGGGGGGACTTGGCAGCATCCCCCCTGCACAGCGCCCCCTTCCCTACCGAAACTGGCTCCCCAAACCCTGAAGGAAGATGATGCCCCCCAGCCCGGCACCTCGAGGCTTTGCCACGCCATGGCCCCACACGGTTGACAGAGCACTTGGAGGCAGTGTCCAAAGGATCGTCTTTATTAAAAACAGGCAGATGGAGGTTGGCAGAGTGGGCAGCAGGCAGGACAGAGGCAGAGCCCCGCGTCCCTGCCCCGGCCGAGTCCCTGGGCACCAGCTCCCAGCGGAGCCTGGCCCGACCCGACCCGGCTGGCTCAGGAGAAAGACAAAGTCGTTATAAATCCATGTGTGGTTTGCACCAGGCAAACGCCTCTGCACGGCAGAGCTGGTGCTGGCAGGGTGAGAGTCCTGCTCTACAGCAGGGGCTCCCCGGGCCGGGCAGCTCCCGAGGAGCGACCCCAGGACTCCCTGTCCCTTCCTGCTGGGGAGACGGCAAAGCCCCCACCTCGTCGGGGACTGCCCCATGGCCGCAAGGCTGTGCGGTCCCCGGTGCCCCGGGGGATCAGGCTGCAAGACAGGAGCCTGGGGGTTGGCAGCAGTGGGCAGGGAGCAGTGTGCCGGTCTGGTCCTCAGTGCTGGGGACACTGCAGGATGTCGTACTTGACGTAGCCTACCCGGTCCACCTGATAGCGTGGTGTCATTCTCCAGTAGAAGCTGCCCTGGCAGAAGTGGTACTTGTCTGGATGAAGAGTGAGGTGGAAGGAACGGAGGGTGAGCAGAGACAAGGACCCGTCCCAGCGGCTGCTCAAGCAATGCCGGCACATGCGAATGTGGCGCCAGCACACGGCCCTTGCTGGAGCCCAGCCAGCCCCACCACAGGGACCTGCCAGGACCGATGGCATGCCCTGCACCGGTGCCATCCCCCACAGTGCATCCCCTGCCCTGTGCCAGGCACAGAGAGGCAGCCTGGGGGTGACAGCATGGCCCCCGCCCACCAGGTCCACACTCACCTTGGTAGAGGAAGACATTGCGTGCATCGAGGGGGACACCGGTGAAGACATCATCGGTGGCACGGGGGTAGCCCTTGTCCACCCTCTGGACCTTCACGTCCAGCCTGCGTGGCGAGCAGAACTGTGCTGAGGGCTGCTGGGAGCCCTCCATCCAAGCCCCTCGCAGGGGGAGCCAGCAGGCACCACTACAGCCGTCTGGACCCACTCACCTCCAGTAACTCTCCCCACTGAAGAGCAGCACTTTGCCGCGGCCCCGCTGCAGGGCCCCCGAGATGCGGCCGGCTTCCTTCCCGATGCCCAGCTTCTCGATCCCTCGGGGGCCCAGCATGCTCTTGCCAGAAAACACCCAGAACTGCCGACCTGCAGCCAGGAGAGAGCACGGGTGTCAGCTGGCCCTGAGAGCACCAGAGCAGGAGCGGGCTCCTCGTGATGCCAGCAGCACCGGGGCCCAGGGCGGCAGGGGCAGAGCTCACCTGCAAAGAAGAAGACCCTCTTGGTGAGTACGTCCTGGAAAGCGGCGTCGATGACAGCCGGGAGGCCAGGCCAGGTGTCTGCGATGGAGAAGGCGCCCTGGATGCCTGACTTCCAGAAGGATGAGTGGGTCCAGTATTTCCTGGTGGGGAAGATCAACTGCCCTGGTAACCTCAGCATGGCACAGCCCTGTGTATCCCCCCATGCCCCCTCGTCGCCCCGGCACTCATCAGGGCAGGAGGCGTTGGGCGCTGCTGCTCACCCATCCTTGAAGAAATGCAGCTCCCCATTGATCTCTGTGATGGCATCAAAGTTCTTCTCCATGCAGGCGTCCCGGCTGGGGTCCACTGGAACAGGATCAGACGTGGGCTCTGGTGTCTCCTCCTCCTCCTCCTCGGTGGTGGAGGTGCTGCCGGCCTCGGTGGGAATGGGTTGGGGCTCCTCAGTGGGCACGGGCGCAGGGGCGGTGGGCTCGGGGCCGGAGCCACGACCTGAACAAATACAGGGGAGGGTATGAGGCTGGGGGCTGGCCCAGCACTGCTGGGGGCTGGCCCAGCACCGCGGGACCCCCAGCATGCCTGGCCACGGTGCAGCTGCTCACCATAGAGGTACTGGATGCCCTGGACATCATCTGGGTCCAGCTGGAAGTCCTGGACATAGCTGTACATGGGGTACATCAGGGCCTCACGCACACTGGAGTGGTCCAGCCCCAGCGAGTGCCCGAACTCATGGGCAGCCACCAGGAAGATGCTGTAACCTAGGGGAAAGCACTGGCCTCAGCGCCCGGCAGGATGGGACACACGGGCCAGGGACTGCAACCCCCGTGGGGACCACAGCAGCACTGTGTGGGGCCGGAGGGTGCAGGCAGGGGGGCTGGTACCTCTGTCTGGGCAGAAGCCCCACTTCTTGTCAGTGTCATAGTTGCTGGTGGTGGCACACCAGAGCTTGCCATCCTGCCGGCCCTGGCTGGTGCAGGTGCTGTAGGACTGGCCCAGGAAAGTGAAGGGGAAGACACACGGGTCCCCCTGGGAGTTGCCGCCGATCACCGCTGTGTCTGCAGTACAGCG
>NW_009661368.1:3767270-3767831 GCF_000708025.1 Charadrius vociferus
AGACAGGCTGGACCCCGGGACAGCCCTGAGACCCCTCAGATGTCCACCCTGTGCACCACGGCTGGGATCCAGCCAACAACATGCTCCCTCCCCGTGTGTCCCCTCCCCGCTCGCACCTCGGTTGGGGCAGAAGCCGTATTTCTTGTCCTCGTCAAAGTTGGCGGTGGTGGCACACCAGCGGTAGCCGTCGGAGCGCCCGTCCGTGGTGCAGGTGTTGTAGGAGGTGCCGTCAAAGATGAAGGGGAAGACGCAAGGGGACCCGTCACTGTTGCCACCATTGGTGTAGAGGACTGTGGGGCAAGGAGGGGTGAGGATGGCCCCAGGCACCCGCGAGGCCAGGCAGGGGCTGCAGGCCCCCACACTCACGGCTCGTGGGGGTATTTCTTGTCCCGGTCGTAGCTGGCAGTGGTGGCACACCAGGGCAGCCCATCTGTGCGCCCTTCCGTGATGCACCGGGAGTAAGAATGGCCCTCGAAGACGAAGGGGAAGTGGCAGTTGGCCCCGTTGGCATTCCCATGGCTTGTCTTCACCACTGCTCAGGAGAGGGGTGGTTCAGTGATG
>NW_009661368.1:3767871-3771954 GCF_000708025.1 Charadrius vociferus
GGGGTGGGCCCCTCACCCCCCCTGCCAACCTGCCGGACCCTGCCCTTACCTAAGCCGGTTCCCAGTGTCCAGAACTCATCGTCATCGAAGTGGGCATCGCCCTGGATCCCCTGGCCCGGGGGAAAGGCGTGGGCCAAGAGCCCGTCCTTGCCATCGAAGGGGTACCCATCTCCATGCTCTGTGGGAACAAGCATCCTCAGAGCCAGCCCCACCAGAGGACCCCCTGGCGTGCGCATGGACCCTGAGGACGCGAGCCCTGCGCACTCCCTGCGTGCCCACATGCTCCTGTTGGCACACGCAGGGGTGGAGGGATCCCACACACATGGGAACACAGCCCGGGGAGATGCGGGCTGATGGTCCCATGGGCAGGGCATGTCGCCGTCCCTCTCCCCACGGCTGAGCCGGCTCCCGGCTCCCTGCCTGCCCGCGGGATGTCACCTTGGCTGCCGAAAATGATCATTCTGTCTGCCTCGCCGCCATATATCTGGGTGAAGGTGAGGGGGGTCACATCGCTCCACACTTTGAACGCCCGCTTGAAGGCGTCATCGATCACAGCACGGTCCAGGTCAGGGGAGTAGTTCATCACCCTACGGGGAGGAGGCAGGGGGTCAGCACTGCCAGGTCCCAGCTCATGCTGCAGGAGTGACCCTGCTCCGAGTACACAGTGGGGACATGCCCTCACCCCGGGAGGGGACAGCAGCTCTGGCATGGCTGGGCAGAGCAGCTGGCCACCACCCTCAGGCCAGGGCTCAGATGCTCTCCCGGGCGCCGGGGAGCAGACGCTGCGGCTGTGCCGGCTTGGCCCTGGCTGCGCCGAGACCCGGCTGTGCCAGCAGCGCCGAGGCATGGTCAGCGGGCTGGGCTGAGGCTGCCGTCCTGCCTGCGCCCTCGCGCCTGTCTCCATCCCCCGGGGACCATCACTCTGTGGGCACAAGGCTCGGTCTCCTGGGGCAGAGACTCACCGGTACGTCAGATCCATGTGGTCCCACTTGAGGTCCCCCTCGAAGGTGAGGAAGGTTCCCACATCAGGGACTCCACAGCGGGGGGCTCGCATGGCCTCCAGCGTGCCGGCGTCCAGCTCCCCTGTCTCCTGCAGGCCCAGCTGCTTCTGCATCTTGCGCAGCGCCTTGGCCAGGGACACATGCTTGATGCCCGTTCTCGCCTCCGCCTCCGTGGTGTAGCCGAACCGCAGCAGGTAGCTCTGGGGAGGAAAGGCAGCCGGAGGGGCTGAGCGAGGCAGGAGGGGGCTTGGGCAGTCCTGGGTACCACAGACCCCCGGTGCCTGACCCCAAAACCTGGGCACCTCCCAGGGCTCAGGGAGTAAAGCAGCCCCGGAGCTCGGCCGGCAGCCCCACGCTGCCACCGCGGGAGCCCCTCAGGTTCCTGGGTGCCAGGAGGGAGCCGTGGGGCCGCGCTCCCCTCACCTCCGCCAGCTCCAGGTCCGACAGGGTGCTGACCAGCTCCCCCGGGAAGGTGACAACCGCCTGCGGTTTGCTCTGGAGAGGGGCCGCACAGCAGGAAAGTGCTAGCAGCCCCACAGCAAGTGGGGCCAGGAGGATGAGTGCCATGGTGTGGTGACAGCAGGAAGGCTGTGGCTGTGCCGGGTCCCTGCCGCTCTGCTCTGGGTGCCGCCGGGCTCCCGCTCCTATTTATGGTGTGGGGAGGGCAATGAGTCACCCTCAGACCCCTCAGCCGCTGACTCGATCCCTTCCCACGGTGACGAAACGCACACTCAGGCTCCTCCGTTCTCTGCCTTAACTGTTTCATCACCTTGTTTACTAAACACGCTCGGTCCGGCGGCCACGCGAGGCGTGAGAACGGGTGCGAGGGAGAGCAGTGGGGTAGCTGCGCTGGGGCACGGCACAGCACAGCTGCCCTGGGGCTGCCCCATGGCGGGGTGGGCGGTGGCGAGGGGCATTGCCCTGACAGCCCCAAAGCCATGGTGGCAGCGGGGACAGCAGGAGGTCCTGGAGGCCGAGGGACAGGCCGGGCGCTCGGGACCCTGCAACCATGTTGCCGCCCCGGCTGATGCTGAGCTTGGCCAGGCCAGGGCCGATGCCACCAGAGCCAGACCCGAGGAGACCTCGGTGGGCACCAGGGCTGCGCAGGCAGAGCCAGCAGGAGAGCCCCTGCCCAGAGTCCCAGTGCCTGCAGCCCACCTGCCTGACAGCCGGACACCAGAGCTCGGACCCTCACTGGGACGCAGCGTCCATCCCCATGTCCCCCAACGCAGCTGCATCACCCCTGTGGGGCAGAGCATTTTCAGCACAGGAGGTCCCCGTGGCTCACCCCATGGATGCTATAAACCTCACTCACTGGCAACCGCCTGGCAGAGCCCCATGGGACTGGGGGCAGCACCTTCCCGGGAGCAGCTCCATGCTCAGGGACACTCTGGCCAGTGCTGTGGGACACGGGGGTGCCCCATCCTCGCTGCCTGGTGCTCGGCATAGCGCTGCTGACTCAGGTTCCCACCCAGCACAGCATAAACCTTGCCATGGGACGGTGTTTTCCAGCTTCTCCCAAAGTGCCGACGCTTGTGGGAACAGGAACACTGAAGAGGAAAGCAAACAGGGATGAGGAGCGAGAGGAAAACAGATGGCAGAGCAGAGAGAAAGGCTCAGCGTCAGCCGGGGGAGGCAGGAGGGCCAGTGCAGCCCAGTGATGCTGCCCAAGACACACGTCCCAGGACAGGTCCCCCTTCCCCAGCTCTCGCTAAGCCCAGGCTGCACCCCCGCAGCCACCCCCAGCTCTGCATCACCCCGGGCTCTGGCTGAGTTATGCTAGGGTCGAGCAAGGCTGTGGTACGGTGAGAAGGGACGCACCGTGCTTCCCTGTGCCCTTGCAGAGGAGCCCCGATGCCGGAGGGAGGACTCATCCCTGGGGGACCATCACCCACGCAGACCAGACGGGCTCACTGACCGGGCTCACCCCAAGTGTGGGCTCTGCTCCGGACTCCCTCCCTGCCCAGCCGGGGTCCCACAGCCCCACTCGCAGCCCAACCACGTGCAGGGGAGCTGCCAAGCGGTGGGTGCCCGGTGCCGGTGGGATGCGGTGCCCGGTGCCAGTTGGATGCGGTGCCAGTTGGATGCAGTGCCAGGGCCGCGAGCCGGGAGCGGAGCGCATCTGCCCCCCACAAGCCCCACCGGGAGGAAGCGGGGCTGAGAAATCATGAGGTTGCCTCACTCCTTGCCACAGTCCTGCAAGAGCAGCCCCACTCCCCAGGCAGAGGAAATTGCTCCACAAGCAGCTGCCATCCTGCTCCCCGGTGCGACAAACACGTCCAGCCTGCGGTGCTCACACGCAACCCTCTCCCAGCAGAATGCAAGCCAGGGTGCCCCACAGCCAGGCCACCCCCACCACCCCCCCTCTCCACAGGGTCCAGCCCACCACCCCTCACCCCTGTGCACGGCCCAGCTCTTTGCAAGGCAGGGGTCAGTGGCTCACATTGCTCCCTGCCTGGCCAGCAGCCGGGGCAAGGACAGGGCTCTACCAAGGCACCCTGAGGCCCCCACTGCAGCCGATGGCTCCTGGGGGGCGCGGGGAGCAGGCACCGCTCCATGTCCTCCGCTCTGCAGCCTGCCAGGACCTCAGCCCGCAGTGCACAGCGCTGGTGCCAGAGCTAAACGCAAAAGCATCCCTGGGAGGACGCACCCCTGTGACAGCCAGTCGAGAGGACGTCTGATACAGGCTTCAGGGTGCAGACAGGGGGACCAGATCTGGCTCTGGCCTCCCTGGCGCTGTGGCAGATCCCCGGGCCTTTCCCATGCTATTCCCATCCCTTGTTTCTGCCACATGCAGGAGCCGCAGCTCCCACAGCCTGGGCACACCGCCACGGCACCGCCTGCACCACCACAGCACCACTCGCACCGCACCACACTGCCTGCGGCACCCCTGAGGGCAGAGCCAAATCCCAGCAGAGCAGAGCAGCACTGGCAGGGATTGGGGCTTGGAGGAGAGTGGGGGCTTGGAGCAAGCAATGGCAGGAGAATCCAAGAGCCGGGGCCCTACACACCGCACAGCCCATCCCGGCAAGCCCACGCTTGCCCAGTCCCCGGCTGGCTCTGGGGTGCACGGGGGGGGGGG
>NW_009661368.1:3772218-3776761 GCF_000708025.1 Charadrius vociferus
CACCAACCCCGAAGGCCGGCCCGGTCCCATGGGGGGCCAGGCCAGGGAGCTGGGGCAAGGCACGGGTCCCTCGGCATGGGCACATGCAGGGGGATGCTGGGAGCAGCTGCTGTTGCTGGTGGGAGAGGAGGGCAGTGGGGAGCATGGGCAGTGCAGCAGGCAGCAGAGGGCTTTTGGCTACCAGGGACCCCCAAAAGCATGTGGGTGCTGTGCCCAGAGCGCATCTGCCCCCGGGCACCGTTTACACCCAGAGCCCCCGTAAGAATGAAGGATATGGAAAAACCCATGTGGACATCCTCCATCCCAGCCGGCTGCCCGAGCCACGAGGCTGCCTGTCACCACCGCTATTGCCAAAAGGGGAAGGAACAGCCACCGCAGCCCCTTCCTGCACCCTTACTCATGGCCACCCTCATGCAGGCGGCCACCGTGAGAAGCAGGTCTGGGACCCTGGCTGGGGCCGGATGCCTGCCTGGTTCCCTGCCGGTGGGGAGGGAGGCAGCAGCCCTGCCCAGGGCAGAGTCTGGCAGGACGTGTCGACACCTTGGCCAGGATGCAGATCTCCCGCCGAGAGGCGCTGGCTGGGCCAGCAGTGAGGTTTGGGGGGCTGGACAGAGCCGGGTCTGGACCCTCCCCAGCTCCATTCCCCCAACGTAGGCAAGCGGGGTGGGGGCCAGCTGGGGAGAGAGCACAAGAACAGCTGGCCAGGGAAGAGATCCGACAGCCGCGGCCATGGGGCGCACCAAGGTGGCAAAAATGGCAGGAGAGCCAAGGAGCAGGGGGACAAGGGGACACCTGGCTTCCACAGTCGCTGCCTCACACCTGAGAGCCCAAAGATCCAGGCATGGGACAGAGGGGACGTGGGTGCGAAGGGCAGGCTCAGGCGTGTGGACAGCATCAGACGCCCTCCTGGTGCGAGGAGCCAGGGAAGAGCGCGGCAGAGGGGAAGCGGGGCGGGAGGGAGTCAGCATCTTGTGCGGATGAGACAGCGCTGGGTTGGGAAGAGCACAGCGTCATCCGCCGCGGGGAAGCACGGCCCGTGCAGAGGGCAGGGGGCCCAGCCTTATCACGCCGTACCGGAGGGCTCCAACTCCAGCCCTGCTCCCATCCCATGGGTTCTGCAGCATCCCTGTGCCCAGGGAGCAGAGCTGCCACCCATGTGCCAGCTGCCCTGGCCAGCACCAGCCCGCCATATGGCACGGTGTCCCAGGCACGGGGACACTTGGCATGGGAGTGAGACCAAAGGCAGCAGGAGCAACTCTGCGTCAGAGGCTTGGAAGCCCCATTGCTCCTGCTCAAGGGCTCCAGACAGAAACAACATTCCTGCACATGCTTCCCGTATCTGCTGCCGCAAAGCCGGGCCGCGCGTGGGCTGGGAGCGCGTCCTCCAGCTGGGCCCAGAACCCTTCTTGGCAAACCGCACCGCATGCCATGGCCCCACAGTGCTCCCAGCACCGCTGCTCCCTGGTCCCACACGTCTTCCTCGCCTGCCCAATGCTCCATGGATGCACCTGCTCGTCTCCCTGCCCGTCCCTTCCAGACCCTGCCTGTCCCTTCCAGACCCTGCCTGTCTCTTGCCTCACCTGGGGAACTCCCCACCCCCTCAACACCAGCTTCTTGTGAATCCTTCGCCTCGGTTTACCCAGGCAGGAGGCGGTGTCCTGCCCCCCAGCCCCGGTGCTGCTGCTCTCCGCAACTTCTTGTCTGGGTGAGGATGACGCAGCCGGTGTCAGCCGGGCGGATCACCTCCACCCTGCAGGCACTGAAACCAGCAGCGCTCCAGTTTCATCACTCAGCAGCACTGATCCCAGCTGCAAACCACACATGACGGATTCCCCCTGGCTGTCACACCGGCTCCAGGCACCCAGGTGGGTGGCACAGTCACCTCCCCACCTCAGGCTGGGACATCCCCTTTCTACACCTTCCCAGGCCCCTTCCCACCATCTGTTCTGGTCCCATCGGGATGCTGGAACAGGAATCTTCCACCCAGTGCTCTGCTCATCCAGGCACCAGGGCTGGCAGCAGGCACAGCGGCACAACCTGTGTCGAGGCAGCCGGGCAGCCTCCCTGCCAGACACAGCCATGCCAATGCTGGGAGGGGACCCAGCACCTCGCAGACCCCCAGGCAGAGCTGTCGCCGCACAGCACAACCCCTGGGCTCACCGGTGCCGTGGGATGGAGAGGAAACCACGCTCCTCTTTGCTGGGAAGCCCACAAGGTGGGAAATCCAGGAAGGGTTTGAACAAACAAGACAGCCTCTGGCAGAGGCCTCCAAAGTTGCCTTGGTATTCAATCCGGAGGGAAAACAGCCCAGACTGCTGGAAAGTGGCACGAAGAGCCCAGCAGCCCCAGGTAGCCCCGGGGCCATAGGAAAGGAGTGCAAGAGCTCCAAACGCCGCAGGGCTCTTGTTGTGTTTTATGACTTGCTTTGCTGTAAACTTATTCTCCATCCCTTGAACCTCATCCCATCTCAGGTTTTGCCTCAGCTTTGATCAACTTTTATTCTACCAGACCTTCCCCACCTGCCAGGAACGGGGAGCACGGGGCATTCAGGCACGCGAGACCGGGACTGCCCTGGCTCCCACGAGCTGCGTGGGGCAGCGATGAGACTTTGTCACCTGCGATGGCTATGGGAAGGAGTGCCCACAGGCAGCCCTGCTGCTGTCATCCCCTCAGCCAACTGGGGCTGTCCCCCCTGGGGTGACCTGCAGGATCAGGCCCGTAGAGGCCACCTCTTGCACCCCACGGGGGTAAGGCAGGGGCCGGCAGGGGACGTGGGCAGGACAGGGCTGGGTGGCCGCAGGCTCCTTGAGGCACAGCTGCTGCACAGGACCGTCAGCCGACACGGCACAGCATGGGTGGGCAGCGCTTTGTTCCCCGGCGGGGAGACGGGCACAGCAGCTGCCTGCTAAAATGGGAAGGGCAGCAATTGTGACAATGACGATGAACCTGTCCGGCACGCGGAGGGGACAATGCGGCGCCAGGAACCCGCTGGCAGTCAGCAACGAAGCGGCTCAGAAATAAGAAGCGGGGGTTTGTAGAAGGTGAAATATGGGCAAAACTGGTTGTATTTAATTGTAAACTACAAGAAGCAGAAGGAAGAGTGGTAGATGCAACATGCTCGGATTTCAGTAAAACATTTGACAACTGTTCTAACGCTTGCTGCCAAATTAATTCAGAGCGGCTCAGTTGTCAACACAGGCATATGGACAAAAGCCAGGCAGCCCGGGGAATGGCAAACGGCCTGGCCGTCAGCCGGGAAGCTGCCGGGGCTGCACGACCCTCGGGGCCTTTTAAAACCTCTCCTGCAGGCATCAGTGCCACGGGAGGGGAGGAAGGCAGCCGCTGGGCTGTGGGAGCGCTGAGCACAGGGTGAACTGCCGTGCTGCTAGGGGACGAGAAGGGCTGGAGAGCACCCGGGCAAGAGCCACCAGCCCTTCGGGAGCTGCCGTGCCCCGAGCACCACGGATGCGTTTGAACACCACGTGGCAGAGAGCAGCCCTGGAGCCTGCTCGCTCGGCCCCAGGGTCTGGTGACCCCCTTCCATGGGGCAGTGGGGACTGACCAGACCAACACCACAGCCGGTCACTGCTCGGTGGGGCTCAGGACCACCATGATGTGAGAGCCTCTGAGGGGGTCCGGCCACGGGCAGGGCTGTGGGGCTGGCACAGGCAGGGAGACCCTGCCGAAGCGCCAGGGTACCAAGCTCCTGAGCTCCACGAGTGCTCGGCAGGGCGATGAGCGCAGGCGATGAGAACGGTCCAGCACAGCATGTGTTTAAGGCCTCTGGGGCCCTGCTACACACACAGTTCTCCTGCCCACCTTGTTTATTTTACTTATATTTCAGTAATTTGCTGATTACCCTTTTTTAACTAACCAGCACTGATGAATCAGCAGCACAGGAGAGGGTGGAAGCCAGCGGCCTTGGACCATGGCTCCGAGGTCTCAGGTTCTGGGAAGGAAGCCACAGGATCCCTCCAGAAGGGGAAAAAAAACAACCAGCAGCGGCACTTCTGGCAGGCGAGGAGGGGCCAGGCAGGGCCGCAGCCGCGGCTGTTTGCATTTCAGCAGCTCCAAACACATCCTGGAAAGGCCGTCAATGGTCTCGAAGCCCTGCAGGAACGGCAGCCATGGCTCCGACCCGAGCACAAGACGAGACAGATGGGACAGGCAGCATACGGCACAGCTCAGCGCTACCCTCACTCCAGCCTGCATGCAGGACGTCGGTGCCCGGATGACCCAGGAGGCAGTGGGACACAAGGAAGGCACCCTTGGGCAGGCAGAAGCACCCAGCAGAGTGGTAGCGGGGGTGCCAGCAGGGAGCTGGGCTGTACGCTCCATCCAGAGCCAGCCCGGCCACGCAGGCACTGCCTTGCCCCGAGGAGAGCCCCTCTGTGCCCACAGCACAGCTATCGGCAGCATGGTCCGACTGGTCTTGGCACACCCCAGGGCCAGCAAACCACCTCCTGCCAAGGGGAGCTCGCGAGGATATAAGTGGCCTCGCCACAGGCTTTCGTTGGCTCCTCCAAGACCCTGGGGCGCCGCT
>NW_009661368.1:3776861-3780091 GCF_000708025.1 Charadrius vociferus
TCCTGCCTGTCTCGGGAGTGCCCTGCCTGAGCCCAAGGGTGGCATTACGGCTGAGGCCACGGGGTCAGCCGCAGCCTTGGTGGCCACAGAAGAGAGAGCATTAGCCTATGACACTCCCACCCGCACCAGCGCCCTGCGAAGTGGAGATCCCCGCAGGAACAGCCGGCACCAGAGGGAGACTGTTTCCCGCAGAATCGCCAGTGGCCTGGCAAGCCCTGGGAACATGGCAGAGGGGCCAGAGCGGTGCCCATCGGGAAGCTATCCCGGCTCGCTGCCATCCCAGCACAGAGCAATCCCCCGGGAGAGCCCCAGGCGCCTGCTTCAGGAGCCGCTGTTGCTGGGAAGGAGCTGAGTGGTGAAGCAATCTGGTGTGAAGAAAAACCCATTTCCTGCAGCAAGGGCTGTTTTGCTCAACGTTTTACAAAATGTGCTGATGCAACTGCCCTTCCCAGGTGGGATATAAATATGAGCCTGGTTGATGTGGATTAATGCCCTGCAGCTACACAAACATCACCAGCAATGTTTTCTTTAAAAAGAAAAAAGGAAACAAGGAGGAACAAACAGCACAGACGACAAAATCACTAACTGTGGAAATCCGGGGGCTCGGGTTGCAGGGAGGCTGGAAGGGCACGGCCCTGGGCACCATGCTCAGCACAAGCCACCACCTATTCTGGGACGCTGACCGAAGCCATTAGCTCATGGAGAAGCTATTGCGGGAGCAGAGCAAACCCATGAGGCAGGTCAGCACACTGAACAAACCACCGCTGGTGATGGGGCAGACCAGCACGGCCAAGGAGGGACAGCAAGAGCAGGACCCTAACCAGAGTCACTCGATCAGTGGACTCTCGCCCTGCCCTGAGCAGCAGCTTGTCTGGCTGTAGCTCCTTCCAAGAGCCGTATCCAGGCTGGAAAGCATGGAGCTGAGAACACTTCCACTGCCTGGGACAGCCTGTCAGTGCAGTTGATCAACCAGCCTGTTAAAAATCAGCTTTGTATCCCACTTGAGTCTTATCTCTTTATTCTCCAGGCACAAGCATGTGTTGTCTTCTCAGTCCGTTCCCCAAAGGCCTTTAACCTGGCGCTCCCCCTGCTAAGGTATTTGGACACACATCCAATGCGTGCTGCATCCATTTTTGGATTCTCTTAAGCCTCTTGCCGAGATTTCTTTGTTTTCTTTGGCCATGAAATCATTTCAGTCACGGAGACCGCAATGGCAGAGCATTATCAGAGAGGAGCTGTGCTTTGCCTGGCTTGGAAATTCTCCACTCACCCCTGCTCCGGGGCATGCGGCGTTTTCAAAAATAGCAGGTTACCCATCTCAGCAAAGCTCCCACTGGTACAGTCCTTTGAGACAGAGGACATAGGGTATCTCTGCAGGGTAACAGGGAAGCTTTAAGAAACTTTCCATCAATCGAGCCAGCATCAGGAGGGTCCACACTAGCCCCTGAGGCTCCCAGAGGTCAGGCTGCTTTGCCCTGGAACCATCAGAAACATGGGCCTTCCCCCAAGAGGAAGCACACACCCACCGACAGAGCTGGCCCCGTGGCTGGTCACAGACAGCGCCAGGCGCCCCGGCGAGACTACAGAGAGAGGACATCAGGGAGGGGACACTGCCCATAGGAGCCCCCTACATCCTCCCTGGCTCCACTTCCCACCCAGCAACTGCGGAGCTATGCAGGATTGCTTTAAAAAGGAGCAATGGGGGAAAAAAGAAAAAACCACCCAACCCCTTGGTCTCTGGCACGACGGTGATCGCAGCAGCCGGCTGCACTCAGGGACTCAGCACCCAAGCCACTGGCACACAGTGCTGCTGCAGCAGGAGCGCTCATGCAGCCAGCCCCTTCTCAGCTCACACCAGCCCAGGGATGGATTGCATTGACGCTGTCGCCCTGTGATAGACGAGGGCATAAACCTTTCAAGGATGTATTTAATTAGCTTGAAAAAGAGCCGGAAGATGCAGGCGCACCAGTTCAGCAGCAGCTCCTCTGCTGCCTCTACTGACGGGGCCTCTGGGAAGCCTCACCCGAGGAGGGAGGTGCCGGACAGACACGAGGGACCCGCACAGCCCCATGGACGAGCTCCAGACCAAGGAGGGATGAATCCAGCCACCGCCCTCCTTGTCCTAGACCAGAAGCACCACCACCAAATGATGCAGAGTACTGATCCAGCCCACCCTGCTCATCCACCACCCGTCCACTCGGATTTCTGGCAGGCTAACTCCGCACTCGCAGACTGTGCCAGATGAGACACTGTCCTTCTGCAGCTGGCACCACGTCAGCTCTGTACTGGCCGTTCTGGCAAGTGAGACAATACAACTGCCTGCCCAGACCTGCTCTGGACAGAGCCGCACTGCGGGCTGACTCAGTCCTAGTGGCCCCGGGACCCGTCCAGGATGCTAAGCCTTGGTCCCCTCACCCAGCCAGCATGTCCCTTCCACAGGGACTGAGCAGCCAGGTTGAGCCCAAACATGTCCCAGCCTCAGAAGAGCACAGGCACAACATGGCTGGTGCCTGCCAGAAAACACCCGGGATAGAGGCGGTCTCAGTAGAGCACTGCAACATGAGAAAAGATCAGTGAGAGCAAGGAGCCACCCAAGCCAGGGGTTCATTAAAGACATCAGCGCAGAGCAGGGGCTGGCTGGGCCAGGGGCCATCCCTGCACTCCTTCCACAGCTGAACTCAACTAGAGAAGACAGTACACCACCGTGCTCAATGGCGCTGCCGGAGGTGCCACCAAAGCTTCACCACCTGCAGCGTGCTGGGAGCACCTGGCCAGAGCAGAGCAGCCCCCAGCTTGTGCAGCTCGAGCACAGGCACTGGAAGTACTGCCAGCAGCCAGTGCAGCTGGCCAAGCCTGCCAAACCAGGTGCCCATCACCATCTGCACCATTGGTGTAAACCAATGCAAATGACAGTTTGGTTAGTGAGAAAACAGAGGAAGACGGCTATTGTTCAGCTGCAGAACTGCCATGAGAACAGGCAAATTTGGCTTCTCTGAGACAAAGCAAGCCTACAGCACTTGTCAGGCACCATTCCCACACTGGATAACAGAGGGAAAAAGCACTTAACAGTCTGAGACTGTGCAGTCACTGGGGCCAATCACGCTAAGGCCCCCAGGCTCCCAAGGGAAGGGCACGGCAAAGGCCCCCACAGCTTGGCCAGGGCCACTCCGGGGAATGGCGGCCCCAGCGGGGCCCACACAAGCGACCACGAACCGCGCCGGGCTCCGTGC
>NW_009661368.1:3780174-3780451 GCF_000708025.1 Charadrius vociferus
ACTGGGGGGCAGGGGCAGAGCCCGGCCCGCCACTGCAACTTCCGCTTCCGTCTTCTCGTCACGTGACGGGCGCAACCCGGCGCGACGCCGACGCTCAGGGCCCGGGCGCCGCTTCGTGACGCCATCACGCAGTGTCGCAGCGCCTTCTCCATGATACCTCCGCGGAGAAAGTAGTCCCTCGGCGGGGGGCTGAAACCTCCACAGCCCGCGGGCGGCTAGCGGCACCGCTCGGTGCCGGGAGGCAGCGGCGACGGCCGGAGCGAGGAGCACTTTCCCG
>NW_009661368.1:3781090-3791555 GCF_000708025.1 Charadrius vociferus
CCCCCGGCCCCCTCTCCCGAGCGGATGATTCCGGCGTGGGCCAGAGCTCTGACAGCAGCGGGGTCTCCTTGGTAGGAGCTGACGGGGAGGGTGGGGCAGCAGTCAGTTTGGGGAAGGGAGAGCACCTGTGGTTCTGGTTCCTGAAAATTTCTCTAGAAATTTCTGGCAAACAGCTTAGGAGCTAACTCTGTAGCTCAGCAGCCTTAGCAGGCACTCTTAAACCAGTCAGGTGTGTGCTTGCCAGTCTAAGGAGATCTCTTCTTGGTAGCGAGAGGAGCCCTGGAGTTCCAGGGACCTTGGCAACACCAAAGGAATTGCTCTGATGCCTTTCCTGGCAGTTCTGTAGTGATACACCAGTGTTGTTTGCATGTGCTTTCTTCCCTAAGGGCCTGGCCCGGGAAAGGTCTCTCAGCTGAGCTCTTCTGGCCTCTTTTTTTTCCACCAGGAAGAGGTGTCGGAGAGCAGCTCGAGCACAGATGCCATTCCCCGGATTTACTTGCCAGATTCATCCTCCATTGCCCAGTCCACCTTGGTCTCCAGTGTCTCCACTGTGAGCCAGTCCATCATGGTGTCAGAGTCCCCACAAGTCCTGGTCCACTCCAGTGTCATCACTGACGGAGCCACAATCGTGTCAGACTCTACCGCATCTACTTCCTCAGACCTAGGTTCTGCCATTGACAAAATCATCGAGTCCACAATTGGACCTGACATCATCCAGAGTGAGTGCTTGCTCCCAGCAGCTCGTGCGTGTGGCAGACCTGCCTGCTCTCCCTCTGGAGTGCCCCACATGCAAATGGCTCAGGGTACTGGGGCTGGGGAGGGGAGCTGCTGGTGTGCCAGATCTTGGGAGGTTAGGGGGAACTACATACATGCGTATGTATGCACCTCGATCAGTGGGGTTTCTCTTCTTGCGTTGCTGCAGTAGCTGGAGAGTTTGAGTAGGAGCTCGTGGCTTCTGCAGCTGCCGGACAGCCCTCCCTCTGTCTGGCTGCTCCTTCTGCCACGGTGCCAGCAGCCCAGGGCAAGCTCCATCCCTGGAGCTGGACCTTCCTCACCCTTTTCCGTTTGTGTCTGAGCCTGGGAGAGCCCTAGTGAGCCCTAGTGACCATACAGTGCCCGCGTCTGGCAGTTACCACTCTGCTGTCCTCTTCCTCCCAGGCTGCATTGCTGTGACCAGTGCGGAGGATGGCGGGGCAGAGACTACGCAGTACCTCATTCTGCAAGGCCCCGATGATGGTAAGGGTGTGCCCTGGGGTGTCTGGTGGTGGCTGTCTCTGCCTCTTGAGTCTGTTCTGCAAGAGCAGGGCCTAAAGTGGGTATCCCAGCTACATCAGCCACAGTGCCTCTATCAGAGTCCCTGTGGATGTGCTGACTCTTGGGAGCTTGTTACTGAGCTCGTCTTCAAACCTGTGCCCCAGGTGTGGGTGCAGCCTGGATGCACGGGGGGGGACTGCTCCTTGACTGAGCTGATTTTGGCGTTTCAGGTGCACCCATGGTGTCCCAGATGGCCACCTCTGCTCTGGCCAATAGCTTGGCGATAGAAGCTGTTGCTGATGGACCTACCTCCACATGCCTTGACCAGCCCGGCCCTTCGGACCCTTCGGAGCAGTTGGAAGTGCTGGAGCTGCCTGCACAGCCGGATCAGGCCCGAGAGGTGGATGGTGGGGAGGAGCTGGACCAGCCAGACATGGAGACCCTAGAAGAGATGATGGAGGTGGTGGTGGTGCAGCAATTCAAGTGCAAGATGTGTCAGTACAAGAGCGTCTCCAAGAAAACGCTAATTAACCACATGAAAGAGCGACATTTCCAGCCAGGTGTGTGCTGAGGGCTGAGGAAAACTTACCTTACTGCAGACAGGTTCCACTCTCTCCAGGAAAGAAACAAGGGGGAGAGTATGAGTGTAAGGACCTGCTCCATAATACAGTCTGATAAAGAGTTTTCATTCTGTTCTCTGTGGCAGTGGGTTCAGCTCTGGCTTTGAAGAAAGGACGTCCACGAAAGGGGGGATCAGCTCCAAAGACTGCGGAGGAGGACGTCCCAGAAGAAGAAGAAGATGATGATATCATGGACGCTGGTGCTATTGATGACCCCGAAGGTAGGACTCATCCTCCTCACATGTTACGTAGCTTAGTCTTTTCCCAGTCTCTCTCTGATGTTTTGGGCCTCTTACCTCCAGAGGACAGTGACTATAACCCAGCTGAGGATGAGCCCCGTGGGCGGCAGCCCAAGTACAGCCGCACTGTCCCCACATCCAGTGAGGAGAGGCCGCGTCGACGCCCAGGAAGACCCCGCAAGTTTCCTCGTCTGGAGGACATGCCCCAGGATATGCCTGAAGGTGAGGGAAGCGGGAGGCGGCAGCCCCGTGCTGGGCTGGAGCAGGAAGCAGTACATGAGCTCCTGGGAGCGCACAGGGAGGGTGTGTGACAGAGCTGCGCTGTGTCCTCTCAAGCAGGAGGGGAGGTGGAGCCCTTGGTGACATCCCAAAGCACACTGAACCGTGAGCTGCAGAACTCTGAAGCAGCCAGTTCCTCTGGCCTGGAGAACGGGAGCAGTGAGAGCCTGGCGGAGCCCAGCATCAGCCAGTCTGACTCTGAGAACAAGGATCCTTCCTCCAACACTGGCCCTGAGGAGGCAGACGTCATCCCCAGGAGGCGAGGGCGGCCCTCCCGCCGCTTCCTGGGCAAGAAATACCGCAAGTACATGGGGCGCAGGTGAGGGGTGTGTGCTGAGCCAGCGCTGGGCCCTCTGGCCTGTGCCCAGGGCCGGTCCAGCCCCTGTTTGACACCACAGCTCTGAGCCCCAGTCCTGTTTCCGCAGGTACTACTACAAGTCGCCCAAGCCCCTGATGAGGCCCTACCTGTGTCGGATCTGTGGCTCACGTTTCCTCACGCACGATGATCTGCGTTTCCATGTCAACTCACACGAGGCCAATGACCCGCAGCTCTTCAAATGTCTACAGTGCAGCTACCGCTCCCGGCGCTGGTCCTCCCTCAAGGTGAGCACTGTCTGTCCTGCGCTGGTACCCACGAGGGTGGCTGGTAGCCACAGGTCTCACAGCCTCCATTCTGCTCCTTGCAGGAACACATGTTCAACCATGTGGGCAGCAAGCCGTACAAGTGTGAGGAGTGCAATTACACCAGTGTGTACAAGAAGGACGTCATCCGGCACTCCACAGTGCACAGCCGGGACAGGTAAGGGAAGCACAGTCCTAAAGACTGTCTTGCAGCCTGGCTGAATGGCACTAACACTGTTCCTCCTGCCCTGGGAGGGCAGCCATGGCTGCCCCTTCTGACCTCTATCCCTCCCCAAACCGGGTAGTTTCAGTGTCTGGGTACAAGGGAGCTCGGACTTGGGATGTGGCTGACACAAAGGGGTTTTCTTCTTTCTTTTTCAGGAAAAAGAGAGCTGATCCGGTGAGTTTGAGTACCCTGTTGGCTTGTCTCTCAGCACTATTATGTGGGAAGAGGCGTGTCTGGGTCTTCCACAAATTCTTGGTGCCTTGTTGAAGGCAGTGTTTCTGGATCACCTGAGGAAAGGCAGCCCAGGTCCTGCAGTGGGGAGAGGGTACGGAAACTGGTGAGCCCCTGCCAGGTGAGCTCATCTTTGTGCTCTCCCTCCAGCCCCCAAAGCTGAACTCCTTCCCATGCCCCGTATGCAACCGTATCTACCCCATGCAGAAGAGGCTTACGCAGCACATGAAGACACACAGCACGGAAAAACCACACATGTGTGACAAGGTGAGGCGGGGGACACAGCCTGGGGAAGGGCTGGCAGCAAGTGAGGCTGAATGGGAGGTGAATGCTCCTTTTCTTTGTTCCGTTCCAGTGTGGGAAGTCCTTTAAGAAGCGCTACACCTTCAAGATGCACCTTCTGACACACATCCAGGCCATTGCCAACCGCAGGTAGGAGCCCGGCAACAGCCTGTGGTGTGCCCTGGTAGAGCCCGTGTCCCAGCTCCCCCTCAGAGGGGAGGGCAGAAGGTCCCTGCCACCCATGTGACAGGTGGCATTGTCCTGGCAGGTTCAAGTGTGAGAAAAAAAATGCTGAACCACCAGCTGTCGCACATGAACGACAAACCCTACAAGTGCAGCTTCTGCAAGTACTCCACCTTCCGGGAGGATTTCCTGGTCTCGCACATGGCTGTCAAGCATACAGGTGAGAGGAGCTGCCTGCCTGCTTGCCAGGTTCCTGACTTCCTACACCCCCACTTCTCCAGGAGGCAGTCAGAGCCTGTCTGCTCTCCCTGCTGTCCCTTGGGAACCCCCTGTTTGATTCCCACCTCCCTTGTCCCGCAGGAGGGAAGCCGTTTGCTTGCGAGTTCTGTCACTTCACCACCAAGCACAAGAAGAACCTGCGCCTCCATGTGCACTGTCGCCACGCCGACTCCTTTGAGGAGTGGGCACAGAGGCACCCCGAGGAGCCGCCCTGCCGCCGCCGCCCCTTCTTCACCTTGCAGCAGATTGAGGAGCTGAAGCAGCAGCACAGCCAGGTGCAGGCCCCGGCTGAGCCGGAGGCTAGTCCGCCGGTGAGTGCCACTGCCCGTGCCCCAGCTCCTCCTGGTGCTCACTGGCCCCAGCCGCGCTGTCAGTGCTCTCTCTCACGCAGATGCCTCTTGGCCCCGTCACCTACCATGCGGTCCAGGCCGTCCCAGGAGCAGAGCCGCCCATCCTCTCGCAGGATTCCCTGGGAGAGGCCACCATCATTTATGAACAAGGTGAGTGAGCTCCCAGGGAAGGGGGTGAGGATGGGGAGCAGGTGGATGAGCATGTGCCTGACCTTCTGACCCCAGCAGATGTGGCTGGATCAGCAGAACTGGCCACGCAGACAGCCCTGGATCTCCTAACTGAACATGAGCACACAGCGAGAGCTGGCCACGGGCTCGCTGCAGGTGAGGAGGGCTAAGGGGGGGCTGTGCCTGCTGGGGGGGTGGCAGGGGGAGGCTTCCCAGCTGTCCACAGTCCCCAGCCCTGTTCTGCTTCAGCGAGTGTCTTGCAAGACCCCTGCCTTCCTCCAGCTGAACTGCTGTTCACTCCCGCAGGTGGCAGTGGTGAAGCCGGGTGATTCAAGAGAAGCACAGGCCCCCTGTGAACCACAGGCACAGGAGGAGGGGACAGAGATAGTCTCTGAGGAGCAGCAAGAGCAGAAGTTGGTGACGCTGCACATGGAGGAGCCTGGGGAGACGTTAGTGCAGGAGGCTTATGAAGAGGCGACCCTGGGTGGCTCGGAGCTGCAGCAGATCACTATCCCCTTTGGCGGGACGACGGAGTACAGCATTATCACACCCATCAGCGAGGAGATGCAGGCTCCAGGCACGCTGTACAGGTCAGCTGTATGGGAGGAGTGGGGAGACAGAGGCAGTTCTGACCTCAAATGAGGAGGCTTTAGTGGTGAGGAGGATGAGGCAAATCCTCCCTGACCCTGTCCTTTCCAGCAGTGAGGAGGAGAGCCCTGCAGAGACCTCCCATGCAGTCGTGGTGAGTGAAGCTGTGATGACGGAGGAGGCTCTGAAGGACCATAACAATCACTATATCATGTCATCCAGTATTCCGGGGAGCCAGTTCCATCACATTGAGGTAAGGAGCTGAGTTTTCTCCCCGTCTCGGGCAGCAGTGTGAGCAGGTGTGACTGGGTGTTTCTCTCTCAGCCCCTCAGCGGGGACGCTGCCTTTCCCTCGCCTGCGGAGGGCCAGGAGGCACAGCCCGCCGGCGTCAAGTGGCCACTGGTGCAGTGTGTCACCAGGCAGCTCCAGAAGGACTCGTCTTTATCCCCAGCATCCGAGGGGCAGGAAATCTCATCCCCAAAGGTCAAGTGGCCTGCGCTCCAAGGCGTGGCCAAGAAGCTCTCGTGCAAGGTTTCCACAGCCAAGAAGCTCTCGTGCAAGATTTCCACAGCCAAAAAGTTTTCATGCAAGATTTGCACAGCCATGTTCACAGGGAGAGCAGAAATGGAGAGTCACAAGAGAGCCCACATTGGGCCCAGCACCTTCAAGTGTCCTGACTGTCCATTCACTGCAGCCCTCTGGCCGGAGGTTCGGGTAGGTTCCCTGGCACAGAGCAGTCCTGGGAAGAAGAGGTTTAGAGAAATGGGAGCTTTCTGACCCTGCACTTGTCTTTCTGCCCTCAGAGCCACATGGTCCAGCATGCCAGCCTTCGGCCACACAAGTGCACCCACTGCAGCTTCGCCTCCAAGAACAAGAAGGACCTGCGCAGGCACATGCTGACGCACACCAATGAGAAGCCCTTTGCTTGCCAGATCTGTGGGCAGAGGTGAGCGAAGCCTGCTAGTTTGTTGCTGCTTTGAGGGATCCTCTAGAACTCTCTCAGGCTCAAGAGAAGATGGGATACTGGCAAAGAGCTGACTGCCCTGACCCTACCCCTGGGAGCAATCCATGTTAGAGGGGACTGTGCCCTTGAGAACAGTTCCTACTGCAGGTGAACCCAGCTTCATCTCCAAGGAAATTCTGCATGGGGAGGTTCAGTACTTAGGCCTGATGGAGGCGTTTTGGGAGCTGGGACAGGCCATGTCGTAGGATGTGGTTGTGGTGCCCGTGGCCTCAGTCTCTGCAGAGAGCACAGAGGCCCTGTGCTGCCCGTGGCATACTCCACCTCACTGTTGTTCTTCCCATAGGTTCAACCGTAATGGGCACCTCAAATTCCACATGCAGCGTTTGCACAGCTCAGAGGGGAAGAGACCAGGGGCGCCTGCAGCTGCTGCCCAGCAGACCATCATACTGAACAGCGACGAGGACACGCTGGCCACCCTGCAGAGTAAGACGTGTCCCTGTGACCAGGGGTGACCTGTGGGTTTCTTATGGCCAGAGCCCCGCGCAGGGATTCAACCAGCTTGTGGGCTGAGCAGGGCTGAGCTGGGTCAGGGCTAGGAGATTCCAAAAAAATTCCGGCTGAAGGTCAGGACTGCCAGCAGTAGTAGAACTCGGTGGGTGCAAAGACGAGGAGTCTTGGTGCAGGGAGCTCTCCTGGTGAGGTGCTAACTGTTTTTCTGTGCAGAACTAGGGGTCCACTGTTTCCCCCAAGCAGGTCCCGATAGATCAGTGTGTTGCAGGAGGAGCAGTGCAGTGAGCAGCTCCTGGCTGAAATGGGAAGCGGAGTTTGCGGTCTGATGGGGAGGTTGTGTTTTGCCCACAGTGACCTCTGGTTTCCTTCATGTTGGGAGAGTTTGCTCACAGACAGCCAGAAGCTAAATCAGAGCTGAGACTGTTCTGTGCTCCTCACTGGGGTGGGCATCTGGCAGGAGCCACTCGGGAGTGGGCCTGGCTGGCAGCCCCGGCAGTGTCTGCACTGACTTTCTCCGCATTCCAGCGGCTCTGCAGTCCGGCCAGGCGGTGCTGGCTCCCGAGCGGCTGCAGCAGGCCCTGGGGCAGGAACACATCATTGTCGCACAGGAGCAGAGCGTCACGAGCCAGGTGAGTCAGGCCCATCATTCTCATCCTCCTGCCCTATGCGACTGCTCCCCGTGAGCTGTGTGGGTTCCCTTGTCAGAGGGCTTGCGGTCAGGCCCGACCCCACTGAGCGCTGGGCTCTTGCTGGTCTGCAGGAGGAGGCTACGTACATCCAGGAGATCACAACTGCCGATGGACAGACAGTACAGCACTTAGTGACCTCTGACAACCAGGTGAGGGCAGGGGGCACGTCCCAGGAACTGAAAGGTTCCGTGCAGCTGGAGCAGGGAGAGCTGGGGACAGTGGGGAGAGGTGAGGTGGAAACAGGCACAGAAGATAGACAAGAACCAGCCTTGTTATTGTTTGGGGGTGGGCACTGGTGACCTTTTTTGGGTCTGAATCCCTGTGTTTGCAGGTTCAGTACATCATTGCCCAGGATGGTGTACAGCACTTGCTTCCCCATGAGTATGTTGTTGTCCCAGAGGGACATCACATCCAGGTAAGCTTCAGGCTGTCTGCTGCCTTTGAGTGAGGGTGGGGCTTGTGAGGGTGTCATGTGTGGGACTGGGCCTCCTCCTGCTCCCTGTGGCTTGCTCTTTTTCGAGTCAAGCTTTGTTCAGGGGCAGGGATGCCCGCTAGCCCTAACGCAGCCTTACTGTGGCTCTTGTCCCCAGGTACAGGATGGGCAGATCACCCACATCCAGTACGAGCAGGGCAGCCAGTTCCTCCAGGAGCCGCAGGTAAGGCACCAGGCGTGGTGACTGGAGCTGATGGGGCTGCTGTGAGATGGAGAGGGAGGGATGTGAAATAGAAGGTGTGTGCAGCAGCTGTGGCCAGATCAGCACTGCAGGAGGGACCCTCCCCAGTCCTGGACTCTACTATTGTCTCCTCCCTGCAGATCCAGTACATGCCTGTCTCGCCTGAGCAGCAGCTTGTCACCCAGGCACAGCTGGAAGCAGCTGCACACTCAGCAGTCTCAGGTAGGACCAGGTCCCCAGGGCTGAGCTCTGGCATCGCTCTGGCAGTCCCACCTCCCTCCGGGTCTCGGGATGCCAGTCCTGCCCAACACTTTGCGATGGCTGTTAGCAGCCGCTGAGGCACTGTGGTTTCAGCCCCTCTCTGCCTGCAGAGGCTGCTCGTTTGCTGTAGCTGGCAGGGTTGGCAGGCAGCCCTGCAGCAGTCCTTGGCAGAAGGGCCAGGGTAGGCGAGGCTACATTGCCACCTTGGTTCCTGCATCCCTGTAATTCTGGGACGTGGCCAGCCTTGGTGTCTGAGGGGAGATCTTTGCTGGTCCCAGCATATCAGTTCTGGAACAGTACCAGCTCCCTTCCCCTGGAGGCGATTTGCATGCTGGGTGGTGCAGCAGCTTCCACAGAGTGGAGACACACTGATGTGTGTTTACAGAGTTAACCAGAGCCAGACTCCCTGCTGGAGCCTCATGTGAGGTGCGGTGGAAATTGTGCTCATGTATGCCTGCCCCTTCCTCTGGAGGCAGGTGACGAACGTGGAGGGGGGCTCTGGGCAGCTGCCTGCTCTCCCTTGCCCTCGGACAGGGAGGCACTGACCCTCCTCTCCTCTGCAGCAGTGGCTGATGCTGCGATGGCGCAAGCACAGGGCGTGTTCACCGCTGAGGCGACGGCCGAGCAGATCCAGCAGCTGCAGCAGGGGATCCACTACGATGTCATCACGCTGGCGGACTAGCGCTGGAGCCAGGCCCGGCTGGCGCTGGGACACCCGTGCTGAGCAGGACAGCTGCACCAGACAGAAGCCTCCTCAGCCAGCAGTTGCCTTATTGCTTCGGGGCTACAAGGGATGTGCCTGAGCATGCCGCGGCAGAGGCGTGCTGTTTTCGGCCGTGCGGGTCCTGCGCATCCTCCCCGGCACAGGCAGCTGTCTCCAGCAGAGACTGCTCCACAGCCAAAGCGGTGGCAGCGCTCTCACGTGGCCGGTCTTTTTGCCTGTTGCACTTGATGGTCTGAAATCCCTTTTCCCGAATCATGTCTGTGTGGGCCAAACTGGGATCAGCGTCTGCCTGGCACACGAGGATCCTGGGAGAGAGCCGTGGGGCCGAGCAGAGCTGCACAGGACGGTGTGAGAGGTGTGTGTGCAGCTGCAGCCGCGTGCTCCCCGCTTCGGAGCTGTGGAGCGTGCGGTCCTGGTGTGAGGGCAGCTGTCCCTTCCTTGGCTTCTCCGGCCTGCAGGCAGGCACCAGTAGGGCTTTGGACTGGAGGAACCCAGAATAGGAAGAAGCATAGGTGGAAGATGTTCTATTTTTCTTCTGAAGAGGGATGGACTCTGGAGTTGGTCCGTAGGTGGTTGGGGGAGGCGTTTGATTCTGACGTTCTCAAGCTTTGACTATGCTTATGAATAAAAAGGGATTGAAACCTGCGTGAGTGCTTGCCTGCAGGGTCTGTGGTCCTGTGCCAGCCCCTGCCCAGCAGCCAGCCAGCGGGGATGGGCAAACCCAGCCTTCCTGCTGCCTCCGCTGGGGCTGGGGCGCAGGGGGCCCAGGGCCTGGCACTGGGGCCGGGCAGGTCGCTGCTGGCAGATGTGGCTGCCCTGTGCTTTTGTTTTCCTCCTGCCTGAGTGACCTTGACTTCTGGGAAGTGAGCCGGGCATCTGGTACAGCGGTGGGTTTGGGGCTGGGGTCATGAAATTAATCGAGTGGTAAACAGCCTAAATCCCGTGTAACTCTGTCCCAAACTACACACGCCACCCCTCCCTGAGCGGATTGTCTGGAAGTATTTACATGTGATTATAACAGCTAATCTCAGAGTTTTAGTTCTGTGCTTTTGCATTAAACTGATTATCTGCAGAGGGGGGAAAAGGCCTGGAACCACCCAACTTCAGCAAGAGCATCCATGAGGCCGGAGCCCTACGGCTGTGGGACTGATGAGGTGTGATCACTGGCCCTTGCAGGGGCCAGGGACAGCACAGGGCTTTGTGCTGTGACCACAGAGCCCGTGCTCTGCCCAAAATGACAGCAGCACCCTCCCGCCCTGACTGCTGGGGGTGCCCGCTGTCCCCAGGGACCCCACTGCTCGTCCCCTGCCTGCGCAGGGGACA
>NW_009661368.1:3791716-3792842 GCF_000708025.1 Charadrius vociferus
TGTCCAGTCGCCATGTCGGTGACTGGCTGTGGCCCTCCCTCTGGCCGCGGCACAGCTGGAGAGGGAGGGCCAGGGCCAGCTATCGACATGGTGAACGGACACAGCTGGACGCCGCAGCAATCCACAGGCGCTTTCCTAGATTACAGCCCCATTATCTAATAAAGCGGATCCACTGCGCTGCCGGCGTCGCTGATTAGGGCTGGAGGAGTCCCGTGGGGACAAGGTTACGGGGCTGCTGTGGGGCTGTGGCCAGGACTGGGCCTGGATGTCCCTTCCCGGCCGGCAGCACAGGCTCCCGGCTGCCCCGTGCCCTCCATGCCTGGGGCTGCTGAGAGCACGGGACCAGCCCGAGGTGGGGACGGTGCTGGGCTGGACGGGACCAGGACACCTGAATGCTGCACATGAGATGCTCCGAGGACTGCTGGGGCTCTGGCCACGGGGCACAAGGGAGCTATGGGGGCTCAGCGCCCCTCAGTGCTGGCACCTCAGCCCTGGGACTTTCTGCTGTCACCAGGGACCTGCGGGGAGCCCAGGGATGCAGCAGGGCTCATTAGCACCGGTGACCTTCCCCTTCCCGTCCCCGGCCAGCGCTAAGCGGGTTTGTTACATATTTAATATCCTGAGAGCGTTATTAGTCGGTATTTAATGACGGATACAACCTGTGGGATAATCCCAGTCTGAGCGGGGAGGCGCAGCGGCAGGAGCCGGGCAGCTCGGGGGGTCGCAAGCTCTCGGTGCCCATCACCCAGTTGCCCACCACTGCCCTGTCTGCCCACTGTCCCTGCTCCACCAGCAGGCAGGAACACCCCAGTGCCTGCAAGGCCAGGTCCGCACCCAGGCAAAGAGTCCCTGGGGCTGCGGGACCCCTTCCCCTTCACCCCTCTCCAGCTGCAAATCCAGCTGCAGGCATGGCAGCACTGGAGCTTGGGCAAGGACCTTGCCAAGCCAGAGGAGGAGCGGGCTCTTGGGCAGCACCTCGCCCTGCTGGCATCCTCCTGGGCTGTGCACAAGTTCTCCCCCCAGCCCCTGGCACTCCGACTGGACCCACCATGATGTGGGAGGGTTCTGCCGACTCCTGCCCTGGGGACAGGTCAGGGCTGGGGTCAAGAATGGGGACCGATGGCTC
>NW_009661368.1:3794028-3803171 GCF_000708025.1 Charadrius vociferus
AGCCCCAGAAGCCCAAGATCTGGAGCGTGGCGGCGATGCTGGCATCTCCCCCTGGTGAGAGCGGGTGCCTCCCAGGGGTGCCAGCAGTGGCAGAGCAGGGGGAAGGCTGGAGCAGTCATGCCCTGTCCCTGAGGGCCAGGTGGGGACCAGGGCTGTGGCCGTGGGGAGGGGAGGGGACAGCCCCATGGCCAGGCAGGGCAGGACAGACGGCCACAGGACCCGGCGGCTCCCAGGATGAGGAGAGCGGGAGGTGTGAGCAGGGAGGGACGTGGGGCACTAATAAACGTGACTATGTCTTGGACACCATGGTGTTGCCTGTCAGTGGAGGGGATGCCAGTGGGGGTGTGGGGATGCTGGTGGGGATGTCAGCGGGGCTGCGGGGATGCCAGCGAGGGTGCGGGGATGCCGGCAGGGATGCAGGCATCTCCACTGCCAGCACTGCTCTGGTCGGCTCCACCACTCCCCTGGGAGCAGGGCAAGTCCTGCCCCGACTCCCTCAGACTGCCCGAACCGGGATCCTCCTGCGCACCCAGCCAGGTTGCCGGGGGTTCGCTGGCCCCATCACCAGCTGGGTTCCCCGCAGGGCTCCCCCCACTCAGCAGAGGAAGACCCACAGCATTTGCAAGTGATTTCGGACCTTCCTAATGCCTCTTCCCCTTTCGCCTCCCTGGATGTCCGGGATCACCTGTAGGGTGGGCTCATACATGGGGCACAGGGCTGTGGTCGCCATGACCACCAGCACAGCCCTGCACCATGGGGCAGCACAGGGAGGGACACGCATCGACAGGGACATGTGGGAAGCACCGCACAGGAGGAGTGTGGGAGGGGATGGTAGTGTCTATCCACTCGTCAAATGGGACATCGGCTGCCAGGAATGGGCTCAGACCCACCAGGCTCCCCACGGTTTCCCAGGACCAGGCGGCTCCACACAGCCCCAGGGTGACAAGCAGAGCCAGGGGACAGAGCTGGGGAGGGGAGAGGGAACCAGGAGCCCCAGGAAGGCACAGCCATGGGGCAGAGCCGTATGTGGGCTTTCAATGTTCCTAAGAACTAGGAAACAGAAATCAAAAATAGACTTTGCTCTTCTTGATAAAAGTAATAAAATGGTTAGCGGTGTTAAATTAATCCTTACAAAACAAAACCCAAGGAGGTTAAATAAAGCCCGGAGGCTCCGCATAAAAACCACAACGACTACAAAACAGCTGCAAAGACGTCTTTACACACCAAAGAAACTCCTCTTCTCCGCTCCTCCCCTCTACGGTACACAGCGTCGGCGAACACGGGACTCACACATGGGGGAAAGAAACACGGATGCGATGGGAGCAGCCCTGCGAGGAGCACAGGCGCCACGGACAGAACTATTTACACTATGGACACGGAGCTGTGCTGGTGCCAGTCCGGCCGCAGGAGCCCCCGGGCTCTGCCCGTCCTTCTCCTGCCGATCGGGCTGTGGCCACAGCTGCCGGGCCCCCGCCAGCCACGGCGCTAGGCACCGAGCACTCGCGCTTCCCTAGTTGGGATTAGCCTCCCGGCTGCTGCTGTGCTCTCTGCCCAGGTCCTGCTCTTTGTCTGCTGTAGAGGTTGATGAGGAGGAAGACGAAGAGCTGAGGGTCCGGCCCAAATGCTTGTAGGCTGCAGTGAGCTCCTGCAGCCGCTCCGGCGTGGGCTCGCACTTGGCAAAGCCTGCACTGTTCTGCACGGGAATCATAGAATCATATAATGGTTTGGGTTGGAAGGGACACTTAAAGGTCATCTAGTCCAACCCCCCTGCCATGAGCAGGGATATCTTCAACTAGATCAGGCTGCTCAGAACCACATCAAACCTGACCTTGAGTGTTTCCAGGGATGGACCATCCACCACCTCTCGGCAACCTGGGCCAGTGTCTCACCACTCTCATTATAGAAAATGTCTTCCTTATATCTAGTCTAAATCTTCCTTCTTTCAGTTTACAGCCATTACCCCTCGTCCTCTCACAACAGGCCCTGCTAAAAAGTTTGTCCCCATCTTTCTCATAAGCCCCCATTAAGTACTGAAAGGCCGCAATAAGGTCTCCCCGGAGCCTTCTCTTCTCCAGGCTGAACAGCCCCAACTCTCAGCCTGTCCTCACAGCAGAGGGGCTCCAGCCCTCGGAGCATCTTCATGGCCTCTTCTGGACCAGCTCCAAGAGGTCCATGTCCCTCCTGTGCCGAGGGCTCCAGAGCTGGAGGCAGCACTGCAAGGGGGTCTCCCCAGAGCGCAGCAGAGGGGCAGCATCCCCTCCCTCGCCCTGCTGGCCACGCTGCTGGGGACACAGCCCAGGATGAGGTTGGCTTTCTGGGCTGTGAGCGCACATTGTCAGCTCATGTCCAGCTCTTCACCCACCAGTACCCCCAAGTCCTTCTCAGGGCCGCTCTCCATCCCTTCATCCCCCAGGCAAACAGCCACTGAGCATCTCCCTGTGGTCCAGGCAGACCTCCACACTGAGGTTCAGCCGTGGTTCAGGGAATACCTGTACCCCAAGGGACAACACTCCAAGGTGCCCAAAGCCTCCCTGGTGCGGGCACAGAGCTCAGCCGTTGCAGAGTCAGGAGTGGGGGAACCCAAAGACCTCCCGGCACAGACACTGGCAGAGGCTGTAGATGATGCAGAGGAGGAGGGTGGAGGGCACGAGGCTGACCAGGACAATGCCCAGGCTGTGGTGCTCGATGAGCAGGAGGTAGATGCCAAAGGGCAGGGAGCTGAAGTAGAGGAGGCAGAGGACACCCAGGATGAACCGAGGAACAGCTCGCCATCCCCAGGAGCGGCACTTCTGCCCGGGGCCATGGCAGGGCAGCACGCCCAGGCTGGCGGGGCGGTACAACCGCACCACCTCCAGCCCACCCAGACCCTCTGGCGGAACCACGTCCTCCGGCACCTCCAGGATGGTGACCACCAGGCAGTCAGGGCCGGCCGTGGGGTCCAGTACACTGGGGCAGAGGAGGACCTCGGGGGACCGGGGCGGACCCTGCTTCTTGGCCGGCTCACAGCCTGTCAGCAGTGACAGCACCTCGCCGTCGTCCTGAAGCTGTTGAACGTCCCCACCGGGCACCGGGCTGTGCTGGCGGCAGAAGGGGCAGCGGAGCTGATGGGGAGACGTGTTCCCCAGAACCACCATCTTGCGCAGGCACTTGGTGCAGACACGGTGGCCGCAGCGGAGCAGTTTGGGTCTGCGGGCGCGGGCATCGTAACGGCTGTAGCAGATCTTGCACTCCAGCTCGGGGGCTGCACGTAACGGTGGCTGCAGCCCCAAAAAAAGGAGGGCTGGCCAGGGGCTGTCTGGGCTGGGGGAGAGGGAAGCCACTGTGACCGAGGGCTCGGGGGGCAAGTTCCAGGCCCTGCTGTACCCCACAGGCTGGCTACTGGTCAGCCCCTCGGGATCTGTGACAGAGCAGCAACGGGGGAGTGGGACACCAGCAGCAGCCCCCTCCCAGGGCCAGCACAGCCCACCTCTAACCACCGGCTGGTGCCACCAGTGCTGGGACTTATCCCCTCCACATCTGGGCAAGGAGGGATACATCTTTCCCAGGGGACAAGACTGGCTCTGGAGCCCCTTCGTGCTGTGGGGGAGTGGGGGGCGAGGGTCTTGGCTGGAGCTTGTCCCTCCCAGTGTGTCCAGTTTTCCCGAGGCCCTGTGGCTCCAGACATCGGGCTCTGCTGGCTGCGGGGACTCCCCCTGTCCTGCAGCCCCCCCTTTCCCTTCCCTTCCCTTCCCGCGCCCCCTCCCCCAGCTCCCCGTACCGTACCTGCCGTCTGCGCCGGGGGTCGCGGGTGGGACGCAGCCGTGGGTCGGTCTCCGGCCCCTCGGCCCTGTCGGCGGAGGCATCTGATTTGTGAGCACCACTGAGAAAAGTAAAGCCTTGCAATTTTTGCCCTGCGTGACATCTCAAGGTTTCAGCTCCCAGGAGCACCAGGTGAGAAGTCAGACCTGCATCAGAGTGACGCAGAACAAGTAGGTCAGCAGTCTGGTTGCATGCATCTTGTGTGTGTCTGTGCGCGCGTGTACGTGCATGCGTCTGAGAAAATGGAAAACCATGGCACTGAATCCTTAAGTTTCTGCTCCGTCTTTTCTTTAGGCAGAAGTCTCACTGACCGTTTCATGTCCAGTTGAATAGGATCAGGGCCATTTTGGCCTCTCGTTGCAGTAAAACATGTGGCAGCAATATGTGGAAGTGGGCGGGGTCCTGAGGGTCCCTGCAGCACGGGCAGACCCTCTCCCATCCCCTGGCCTGGGAACGGGCGGCTCCTGCAGAGAGAAGCTGCTTCAGGCATGAAGTGCCCAGCGGGGAGGGCTCTGCACACCCATCCCTGATGGAGCCCAGCGTGTCACCCACAGGTCAGGGATTCCGGGGTGCCAAGAAACGCTCAGCACCACCAGTGCATGCCTGTCCTCCTCACCCCACTCCTGTGCCCCGGGGAGTCAGGGCCAGGGGCACTTGGGGGCCACAGCACTTCCCAGAGCCAGGCTGGGCACAGCTGAGCCCTTGTCACATCCCTCTCTGCACTGGGTCTCCCCAGCCCGTGCCAAATCCCCCCCCACACTGGCTGCAGACCTTGCAGGGGTGTTTCCAGCAGCCCCGAGAGGCAGCAGTCGCCAGAGACCCCGTTGCTGCCCAGGGCTGACGGCAGGCTGGCAGCACAGATCCCTCCCCAGCACGGACCGGGCAAACCTCCCTCCCACTGCGCCGCTGGCCAGAAGAGCGGCAGTGAGCACCCACCACGGGTGGCAGCGCTTGTGGGGGAGATGATGGGGACCCTCATGCAGCAATGGCCAACCAGGGGAGACACCTGAACCCTGACAGTACCAGGGGTTTCCAGCCCCTTGTCACTGCCAGGGTCGCACCATGCTGCTCTCAGCCCCCTCGGGCACAGAATCAGCTTTCTATGACAGTTAACAGTTACAGTTTTTTTCTCCACACAGGGCTCTGCCCTGTTTGCTGAGCTCTGAGAACTGCCCAGGTAATTATTGCCCACACCCTGACGAGCACAGTGCTGGGCTACAGCTCTGTCCTGCACCAGAGCAACCACTTGGGTTGGAGCTGCCCGGAGCAGTGTTAGCGAGGGGCCACTTAATTCAAATCATCAAGGTTTGGCAGAGTCTGAAGTAGCCTTATTCTAGGGGACCAGGCAACATCCAGCTCCCGGTGTGACTGCTGACCTCGTCCCCCCAAGTCCTGCTTGTCCCCCACACCCGTGTGTCCTGGCTGCCCCCACCACCGCAGCCCCTCGCAGAGGTTGGTTCAGCCTCCGTCACCAGCCCTTGGCTTTGCCCTTGGTACAGGCTCGGTTGGGCAGGGAGCAGTCCTCGTGCCGCGGGACGGCCATCGCCGAGTGTCTCAGTGGAAGTGTTGTGTCCCATCTTGGCACCGGGCTGATGGGGGTGCCCCGTGCTCTTTGGTCTCGTTGCCTCGAGGATTGGGCAGTTGAGTCCTGCGAGCAGAACCTGCTCCTTGTCCCGGCCACCCACCCCTGGCCCCGACCCTCTCACCAGATCCTCCACCAGCTGTCGCTTTGTCCCTGCGGTCCGCCAGAGCCAGAGCCCACCGACCTCTGCTGCCAGGGCTCCCAGTGTGCTCCAGCAATTAAACACATAACAAGTTAATTGGCCATCACCCAAGGGAGCAAGACAAAGGACTCGGCAGGACAGACAGACCAAGGAGTAGGCCCTCTGACAGTTCCCAAGCATCAAGGTGTGTCTCTGGTCACCTGCACTTCAGAAGCACCCAGCCTTGGCTCAAAATAATGAATAAAAGAAAAAAAAATAATAAAGGCTTTACAAACTGCTGCTTTCACTCCCAACTGTCCTGAGTGTCATTAAAGGATGTTAATGATGTCCTTTAATCTCATCTCTGTTCTTGAAAGCATCCCTGGAGAACTGGGAGCAGGCTGAGCAGGCAGCACCTGGGGTTGGACTGTTCCTGCCCACCGCAGAGCAGCACCACCACTGCCGCGACACCGGTGCTGCTGGCTGCAGAGTGCCATGTGTGCAACACGGACCCAGGATTCATGGAGCTTCCTCAGCTCCTGGCTTTTAACTAATAAACCTCAGGACCTGTTTGATCCGTGCTGAGAAATGCAGCCCCACAAGGCTGCAGAATTACAGGCTTCCAGGTAACGCCAACCCACCCCAGAGCCCATTTCCTTCGGGACAGCAAAACCCATGTGGGGAGGACAGGCTTCCACGGTGCCTGCAGGCTGTCCAGAGGCAGAGGGGCTCTAGAGGTAAAGCCAGGGAATTCCCAAAGCTGGGTCAGAGAACTACCACTGCTTTCAACCCCCAGAGCCACCCTCACCTGTTAGACCAGAAGACGCTGGTGGTAGTAAAGGAAGGGACAGGGTGACATCAACGACTTGAAACTGAAGCAAGACCGGTCCCACCGGCGAAGGTCTGTGCTTCGAGAGTGCAGTGCATCGACCCCAAGGCGGTTCTACTCAGGAAAGGTCCCCGCTCACCCCGGACACCCCCCACCAGGCCCACTTGAGGGTCTGCAGCGAAGCCCAGCCAAGCTCTCTCACCACCCCATCAGTTGCTGCTCTCTGCCGATGACGCTGGACCTGCAACACTGCTCCGCCTGGGCCTCCCTGATCAGGGGGCAAAGGGCCACCAAAGTGCCGAGACCATGCAAGGAGAAGCTGGCTTGTTCTGCCCTGAAGAGGTTGAAGGCGATTACAACTACCTGCACTTCTTGGAGGGCCGTTACAGGGAAGAGAAAGCCAAACTCTTGACCGTAAGCAGCAGATAATGAACCAAGAGGATAACGGTCAGGTTGCTTTAGAGTTCACATAGGTCATTAGGAAAAAAAAATTCACCAGGAGGGCACCGCAGCATGGAACGGGTCAGATGACAAATTGTTCTGAAAAAAATAACCACAAACCCCAACGTTTTTCAGTATTTCAGCCAGAGTGAGACAGAGGAGAGGGCAGGAGGTGACCAAAGGCCCTTGGCCAACAGAGAAGGAAAGGCATGGACACAGTGCAGAGCTGTATGCTGGTTTTTAATGTTCCTAAGAACTAGGAAACAGAAATCAAAAATAGACTTTGCTCTTCTTGATAAAAGTAATAAAATGGTTAGCGGTGTTAAATTAATCCTTACAAAACAAAACCCAAGGAGGTTAAATAAAGCCCGGAGGCTCCGCATAAAAACCACAACGACTACAAAACAGCTGCAAAGACGTCTTTACACACCAAAGAAACTCCTCTTCTCCGCTCCTCCCCTCTACGGTACACAGCGTCGGCGAACACGGGACTCACACATGGGGGAAAGAAACACGGATGCGATGGGAGCAGCCCTGCGAGGAGCACAGGCGCCACGGACAGAACTATTTACACTATGGACACGGAGCTGTGCTGGTGCCAGTCCGGCCGCAGGAGCCCCCGGGCTCTGCCCGTCCTTCTCCTGCCGCCGCCGGGCTGTGGCCAGCTGCCGGGGCCCCTCCAGCCACGGCGCTAGGCACCGAGCACTCGCGCTTGCCATCCGTCCCTCCATCTGTCCCGCCATCCTTCCGCCTGTGCATGCATCCCAGCTCCAGCTGCCCCTTCCCTCGGTGCTCCAGCATCGAAGGGGCTGCCTGCTCCTCCTGCTGCGCCACGCTGGGTTCCCTTGCCCTCCGGTGAGGGCTGCAGCCGAGCCTCCTCTCCCCGCCGGCGGACGGGCGCTTCCTGGCGCTCCCGGGCGGGGGTGGCATGCAGTTCGCAGAGGAATGCAGGTGCCGTGGAGCTGCTGCGCACGAGTCCCCCAGGCCAGTGCTCTGCAGCCAGCAGTCTCTCCACTGCCCCGGCAAGCCTCCTTGGGGCCGCCGGCACCTCCCCTGCTGCCTCGCACCTCTGCACCTTAGTTGGGATTAGTCTCTCGACTGCTGCTTTGCTCTCGGCCCAGCTCCCGCTCTTTGTCTGCTGTGGAGGAAGAGGAGGAGGACGATGACGAGGAGGAGGAGGACGAGGAGCTGAGGGTCCGGCCTGAATGCTTGTAGGCTGCAACAAGCTCCTGAAGCCGCTCCGGCGTGGGCTCCCACTTGGCAAAGCCTGCACTGTTCTGCAGGAAGAGGACGGCTGTGTTGTGCACAGCCTTGTAGTACATCTCCTCTCTGCAAGGGAAGGTAACAGACACTCAGCATCTCCCCTGGCCCACCTGCCCAGAAGTCACACAACTGCCACCAAGATACACCTCCTAGCACCCGCCCCTCCTCTTCCTGCAGGCCCCGTTTAGGACAAGTATTCATCTCTGTCCTTTTCTCTCATTATTCTGAGGAAAAGAGCAGGCAGAGCATAAGGCAGTTCTGAGTAAAGGCAGAGGCTGGCAAACTTTCAGAGGAGAAGCACTGATGCTGTATAGCCACGTCACTCTCTACCAGCATGTGCATTGGGACATTGCTGTCTCTGAAGGATACTGATCACAGTCAGGCACCAACCGTAACCAGGTACAGAAAACTTAAGTGTTTAAGCACTTGTTGCTTAAACAGCAGACCAATGGCCAACTTGCTCCACTGAGGACCAAGATCCCACCTGCCCCTTGCTTCTGCTTCCCCTCAAGTGACACTGAATTGCTGTGGCATTTGGCAGCTCAGGAAACGCTGCTCAGGGGGCTCACCAGATCAGAGGGCTGGCAGAGGAGCACAGGCGATCACCGCAGCACCACATGTATGACCTTTTCAGACTGGACTTGTACCCACGGAATACACCCCTCACAAGCTTTTTGTTAGTGAAATACCTCAGTAGTCACTAAACGAACGTGAAATTCACAACACACTGTATGCCTGTCTTAAAAATCCAGGGGGATTATGCGCTGCGTTTTATCCTCGCCTGCTCCCTATTCCCCATTGATTTCAACTTGGGATGGGATATTTCTGTCATACGGCTTCAGAAACACATTCCCAGAAGGACCCGAGAAGAAGGCCTACTTTTTGCAGACATGCTGAGACCCACTGCGGTATTCGTGATCAAAGGCTGGCAGGATAAGCTGGTGCCGCTTGAACTTGCTCTGCTCCATGCGGGTCAGGGCTGGTGTAGGAGGGTCCCGCCACTCGGGGATGAAGACGATAAAGGAGAGAGGCTCACTGGAGTTCTCCAGCAGTTTCTAATTCAACAAGGAAGTGAACAATCTTAGCGCTGGCTGAGAAATGACACGTCT
>NW_009661368.1:3803186-3813238 GCF_000708025.1 Charadrius vociferus
GAAAACATTCCGGCTTCTAGGGCAGTCCCGCAGCAGCCACCGTCCTTTGCCTTCTGCATTTCAGCCCTGCTGTGAGGGTGCAGGAGCAGTGCGGAGATGAGGACTGACTGCACAGCTCCATTCAGAACAACTACACAGGTGAGCACACGTACCTCAAAGTGAGACACCATGGCATCCATCAGCTCCTCACAGAATGGAGGATTTGCCTCAAAAGAGCCACTTATAGGGAAGAAATCCAGGCACGGGCTGGAAGAAAAAGGCAAAGACCCCCTATCAGAGAGGCTAGAATTCTAATTTTCATACCTTAAAAAGCAACCGTTTCCTCAGAAAAGGCAGTCATACTCTCAGAAAGCCGGAATCCCCAGCAGCACAGGGCCTGCTGCTTCTAACAGCAGGACTCGTCACTGGGGACACACTCCATCTGTAGTCACTGAAGGTGACTGCTGACTCAAGCTGACTGCTTGAGGGCCCAGGTCTCCCATTGTTCAGAACAAGGGCAAGCGCTGGCAGACTATAAAACTGCATTACTCCAGGGACCACAGCCCTCTAACTAGACCAACGGCACACTCGTGACGGTTTCACAGCCAGCCTGTGTCCACTCATTGCCTTTAGGCAGGCCTGAAGTCGACATCCTGAGCAGACACCACACAACCAGGTACCACCCTGAACACACAGACACGTCAGCCTGTCTTGAGTCATCGCACGTGCACACACCCACACAGAAATGCAGCAAGGGCACCGGAACGTAAGACTCACCCCCTGGATCCAAAATACCCGTCTGTATCCAAGAAGGCCGAACAGTACTGTTTAAAATAGCAATTCAGGGGCGAGGCAAAGCATTCAAAACTCACTCCGAAGAGTTTGTGGAGGGCTTCGAAGACGTGCACGGGAAGTGCCCCCTGCAGACCAGTTCCTTCGTACAGACCCACACCGAACATCATCTGAGGAGAGCAAACCCCGGTGAGCTGTGCCTGTACTCGCTGTTCCTGCTGCTCCCTTCACTGACCACGGACCCAGGGCCACACGTCCATGCACCCACTCCTCTAGGTACGCAGGGCCCCCTCGTCCTTTCTCAAATTCGTGTAGGTCCCCTGCATGTACCCAAGAATGCTCTTTAGATATTTCATCCAACTCAGGCCCCACAAATGAACTGTCAATTTTCACATATATCCCCCATGAACCTTTAGCTGGCACTCAAAGTCAAGAAGTACTAAAGGTTTCTTTCATAAAAATTTATCTTTACCACCCCTGAGGTCCCCTGTCAAGATCACAATTGCTCCTCAGACCACAATCCTATCTCAAAACACCAGGAGCAGACAATGGACCAGTCTAAGCCCTACTTTGCATCAGGCTCCCAGAGCTGTGGACCTCCCCCAGAGCAAAGACAAGTTCAGTTCCCCACTATTACTAAGGCTTTCTGATGTACGACAACTGTGAAGAGACAGTACCTGATATCGACGGAGAAGGCACCAAACCCTGGGCAGAAACTTTTCAAAGCCAGAGTCATCAATGCAACTGTACCGATAGAGAAGCCACTGGAAGAGAAAGCCCAACCATTAAACACAAACAGAACGAACAAAGATAAGACAGTACACAAACATACCATGACATGGAGAGGGACACTGATGAACAGGAGCAGGTGGGGGTCTGCATGGAGGCTTTTCAGCACATCTGCTTTTACCATGTGAGCAAACCACAAGCTCTTTACTAGCATGAATGAATGTCTCACATCAGCAAGTGTCTCTCAGCAAGGGCTGCCTTGCTGTGAGTACAACCGTTCTTGCAGCACAGTATGTATCCAAAGCACACACGCAACACCTTGTAAGTATTCCCAGCAGAAGCCTGACCCTGCCTAAGGTGAAAGTAGCTGGCCTCATTTCTGCTACTATTAGGGCAGTGTCTGACAGCCTCCGCCAGGTCAGCACTCTGCCCCTCTGCACACTCCCTCCTCTCCGAGGACAAGGAGAAATGAAACCACCCACCAAAGAGCAGTTTGTGACAAGTCATGCAGGACTAGCAGTCAGCCCTTACCAGCTTGCTGAAGTAGTTGCGGCTCACTTTCACCATCTCCCCTTTGTACCGCACACATGCCACATTGTTTTCCATGTGCATTTCCACGCTGGGGAGCGGTGGGGAGGGGATGGCCAGTCTCACTGGGTAACAGTATACGAGCCTGTCCTGCACTTCAGGAGCTTCTATCTCAGCTACGGAGAATAAAGAGAAAGGCAGCCCATTAGAATCCAAGTAGGTCTGAGGCAGATCTTCCTTCTACCTCAAAACATGCAGCGGCAGGAATAGGGCTAAAGAGCAGACTGGTCACCCCAAAAACACTGTGGTAGTCCTTCATAGATCTTGTAGGCAGCTACCTAGGTTCAGAGCCGATTCCCCAAATTAATTCCATCACCCACTGCCAGAGCAGAGAGAGGACCCATTTCATAGTATTACTCCATCTCTAACACAGCAGACCTGTAGACTGTACACAACCATTCCAGCATCGTGAGGCATGTTCCAGACGAGTAAAACATGTTCCTTGTCATTACTGCTGTTATTTCAGTTTGCACCAAACCCGTTCAAACCACAATAAACATTCCCAGGCTGTCAAGTGCAGGAGGCAAAGGAATCTTCCTGCCACCTTGTGGTAATCCACCGCAGACAGCAGCTTAGCATAGGCTGCAGCAGGAAAAAAAGAGAGCTCACGGGAAAGATCAATTGGAAGGAATCACAGATTCAATAGGGTGGGAAGACAAGCAGGAAAAACAAGCAGCAAAAGGCAGACACAAGGATCTGAAGGAGTCTGAGGAGAGCTGGGACCCAAAAAGGAAAAGGACTAAAAGAATGGTGGTGATGAAAGAAGCAGGGACCATGGAAGAAGCAAAAGGTGACTAGAGGCAGAAGTATAGACATAAACCAGGAAGAAAACAGAGAAAAGATCAAGGAACATTAATCCTCTGCTGGGAAAGGAAGAAGGGTGCACAGTGACTCGCTGGGAGGCAGAGGAGTGCAGAAAGTGCTTAGAACCCAAGAAATGTGGCAGGGAGGAGCGTGTACTTGGCATTAGGAAGGGGAGCATCAGCTGTACCCAGGAATTCATGAAGAAGCAGAACAAAAAAACATGGTCCAGGGAAATGAATTAACACCCTGTTCAGCACGGTCAGCTCCTAGCAAGCTACTTAATCCTGACAAATCATACATTTATATTTGATGTTACAGCCAGTAACAGTACTTGATGGAAAGACACCTTGCCACTGCACAGGCACTGTGTGACTCTATCAGCTAAGATCTACGTGGGACCGGCTATTTCTGACTCTCCTAAAGCCAACCCTGTGGACTCAGAGCAGCCCTCCCAATAGATAACGCCATTTGAATGGGGACAGGCCAGAGTACATCGCCTTTATGTTGCAGTGCTGTAGCTCTATATAGCTCTTCAGAGCTGACTGCGTACCAGATATATTGTTCTCTTTGAGGATGGCAAGATGCTTCTCCCGGATCCGTTTGACGTATTCAAGGGATATGTAGTAAATCTTACTGCAGATGCCTTCAACGGAGTCCTTTGCTGCAGCAGATACATGGGGCCCACATTGTTTGCGTAAGTGCTCCAGGCGGTCCTGCAGAACCAGAGAACCAGAGTCCCTGACACAACGTACCACTGGACTCCCCAGAGGTATGCAGAGTCTCCACGCTGCTGTCATTCCCATTTCACAATGCTAAGGAAAGCAATCGAAGCCTTCTCCAGAAGGACCTTTATCTGGCCCCAACACGCCCCCCATCCTTTCGCAGGCTCCCTCTGCTCAGCTGCATGACCAGAGGGATACTGACCATGTAGTCCTCCTTAGAGGCAGAATGGTCCCGTCGCAGCCAGCTGAAGGTGTCCTCCACGTTCCACTTCACCACCTTCCTGCTGTCTGGTGAAGCACTCCTGCACAAAACGGAGAAGCAAACTTTAACCCACAGCTGCATGTTCCCTCCCACCACAACGGTCTTCTGTCAGTGGGGGAACACAGCTGCTGACACTTCCTCAAGGCTTTACCCTGTCACTCCCCTCCAGACCTCCTCTAGAAAGTGCATCCAGACATTTGTATGACTGCCATGCTTTCTCCAAAACACAGCGTGGCTGTCTGCTGTCCTCTCTGCAACAGGAGAGGCAGATAAAAGCATTTCTCTATCGTGGAAATGGTCCACTGTGATCTTGCCTCTCATTTTCAAATGCAGCCACTGCTAGGAGCTTGTGACTCTGAGAAAAATACCCCATTAACAAGCTTTTTATTTCCCCCACAAGGCTATCTTCCTTAACTCTGTCCTGTGGCAGAACTTGTCAGAAAAATCATACATGGTATAATAAAACCACTCCAAGCTTATTGCTCTTTAATAGCAGTGAGTACCCAAGTCCTCTTGTCTTCTCAGGGATAAATGACAGAAAGCATTCCATATCAAGTATTTCACAGATTTTCACTTGTCTCAGCATACATTCAGCTTCCCAACATCAGACTTTACTGTAACATTACTGTCGAAAGACGCCTCCAGCACGATTGTTTTTCTTCTGTACATTCCTAACCTTGCTTTTCCTCAGTAAGACAATGACCAGCGCTGAATAAGGTGGGATGGAGCAGGCCCTTCTGTAAGTCGCTATGACCTTTTTCTCTTTTCTGAACATGACAGCACTCTAAGAGGAACTCCCACCTGGATTCAATCAGCCGTTTCGCAGCCTCAGCATACTTGAAGAGCAGTCTCTTGGCTTCCTCCCGGAATTTGATTCTGGATAACCTGAGGTAAGTATAAATTCACATGCATCAGTTCCACAGCTGCCACGAAGGTATGGAGGCCAGGTCCACTTCCCAAGCTTTACATCACCAGCACCCTACCACTTCATCAGCGAAAGTAAAACACAAAAGCACAGAACCGCAGCAGGTAAATCACTGGACTAGCCCAAGACAAAAACATCCCAGCAAGGTGTCCTGCCTTTCAACAGTACCTGATGGGAATGTCATTCATGATCTCTCTGAACATGGAAGGAGACACTACTGGCTCGCAGTCACTTGGTAAAAGAGGATCTGTCCCTTTATCAACCACCTTCCTCTCCAACATCCAGCGATTAAAGGACTCCCTTGGGGGGTCAATTCCTGGAGAAGCACAGAAAAAGGGTCTAATCAGTATGATAAAGAGATGCCCACAAGCTCTGATAACGATCACCACATCGGAGTTCTGCCTAATAAGTTCACAACCAGCAATATCACAGAGAGTATAACCATCACAAAAAAAGATCACAAGGACAAGACAGACACAAACCAGAAGAATGAACCCTACAGTACTGCAGGATTGAGAAGACAAATAAGGGGAGCCCAATAGAAACTTACCTTCTCGCTGCTGGCAGAGCTCACGATAATGTTGCCGTAGCTTGAGAATGAGCTGGGATCGAAGCAGCTCCACCTCAGGGTGTGGAGAAAGCACTTCAGATGGTGCTCTCTGCTTAATCACTGCATTTGTCTGAATATCCAGGTCCCAGTATACTCTACGGCAGAAGCAAATGTCATCAGAATGGCCAGATCATTGGCTAATTATCAAATGCTACTTCTAAAGATGGGCTTCCTTGGGCTGTTTCACCAGCCAGGAAACTGAACTATCAAGACTCTCTTCAAACATGGGGGGGTGGGGTGTTACATCCCTCAGGTTCTTCAGAGATGTCTGGAAAACCAGGTGTCTCTAATCTACACCAAGAAAAGAACAGAAGACAAATGGAGACAACTCACTCAGTTGGTCGTAAAAGAGCTGCCTGCTGTTTATCTTCAGGTGAAACACACCACGCCTTCAAGACAGAGGTTCCTGGAATACTGGGAGAGCTCGGGACTGGCTGAGCAGCTGGGTTTGCTGGGACATCCGCCTGGGTGTATAAAAGATGGATTACTGCCCCACAGAGACAGGTAAAGGGGAAACAGCCCAGTACACCTAACAATCCTACACCAGTACACCACTCAGGATAGCCCCGTGAATTGCTAGAGCACATTTTGCCTGCTGTTGGCATGTTAACATGGAATGCAAGCTACCATGTTTCTCAGTCATAATGTTATCTCCCAACTCCCATACTCCACCTCAAGCTGTAAGAAAAAAATAGAAAGTTGGCAGGACCCGAGTCTGCTTCCACTTTTGTACTTTCTGATTATCGGCTGCCACAGCTCGAGTTCTACATGGGTGGCATGACCTTGCCATTAAAAAAAAAAAAACAGGTCCAAGCTCCAGACCCTCTCAGTTTCAGTTTGAACAACATTCTTAAGCCTGTGTTTCACAGCACCAGACTCACCTTGGGCTTTTTCACACTGTTGCCACTTGGTGGAACCTCCTCAGAGAATCTCCTCTTCCTTTGCTTGCTCTCCACAGAGGTATCTATCATCCCACCTTCCAGTGGCATAGGAGCCGCATTCAGTCCCAGAGGGTCTGACTGTGAGTGTCCAAACAACAACAGCACACATTAGTTCATCAGCTGCCACTGCAGAATCCCAAACAAAGGTAATAAGCCCTCTTAATTTCCCATTTCATCACCCCAGGCTCCCACATGGATGGAAATAAGGACACCAGTACTCACACCTGCAGAAAGCTAAAAAATTCTCTTCTAGACCTGCGTTTGTATGCTTTTTTTAAGACTTGAATGAGAAAAATGCAACACAGCTCCACCAGGTTGAGTGTTCTTCGAGCAGTGCACTACACTGAAACAGCACTACCTCAGCATGCACCTGAAGGATTTCATCAGAACCAAGCCAGACACTGGACTCAGCAAAGAGTTCTGAAGGTAGAGAACACCCTCCCACATGTGCAGTCTGAAGTCCACAAGATCATGGCATCTTCCCCTGCAGAATATCCCAGTATTGGCATAGCCCCTTGAGACAAGTGTTTACTTACAATGACATCGTGTTGTCCCAGAACAGGCATTTCCCACAGAGACTGGTTGGTGAAGCGATTGAAGTAGTAAGGGCGATTCTCCCGCTTGCTCCAGCACTTCTCCCAGCCAGCCTGCACCAGCTCATCTGAGAATACAGTGAAGGAGTCAGGACAAAAGCAGCCCTGAACAACAGCCCTACCATTCAGGTCCCATTACTGTTACAGTGCACTCCGAAATATGCATCATTCCTAGCCTCCCTTGGCAGCCCCGCTTCACCTTCTCTCCCCTGCTACCAGGGCCCTGCAGAACTCTGTGCTGAGCCTTCCCCAAAGCAGAGTCAGTACCTGGCAGGTCCTGTACCAGTCGCATAGGTTTAGGGGAGCTGGGCTGGTTCTGGTTGGAGGTGCCAGGTGAGTGACTCATGAGAGATGCTTCTTCCGCAGGGCTTCCGTGATTCTCATTGGCCATTTCTCAGCAACTGCACTAGAAAAAAAAATACGCATAAAATCTGTGTTACAGCAGGAAAGATCCCAGATCCACTTGGCCCACTCAGCTGTAGCACTAGAAGTTCATTCTGACAATAAAACAGGGTTTGAACCAGTACACACAAAACAGGAACTAAGCCCTGAAAAACACCTGTTATCCTAGATACAACTAGCTATGAGGAATGCTGAGCTTTAAACGGTGTCAACCAGGGAGTTCTTAAGGCCAGCATTCAAAATACTCACTTTTCAGCTAGATCTCTCCTAAGAGTGCAGCATCTGGTCCCATACATCAGGACTGAGAGCATAAAAATAAAATACACTCTTCTGTGAACACGTACCACCTTCTGCCATGCTACTACTACTAGCCATATCTGATCTGTTATCCTCAGAGACAGTTTAAATCAACATTTATACACAAATAACTGCACGTAATTTAAACAAAAGGCTTTTATTTTAAAAAAATCTGCTATACAAAATAGCCCTAGTGCTTCACTAGTAACAACTTCTGTGGTTCAGAGAACTCCTGAATTACTTTCCTCAGCATGTCCCAGGCCCAGACTAACTAAAGCCTCATCCGGGCTGTTTTAGCTTTTGGTACTTCTTCATCTTCATAACAACAGTTATGCAAAAGAAGGTTTGTTGAAACAATAAAGCTCATCTTAATCATAATTTAATGTTGCCAGCTGGAGAGAAACAGCCTGGCTTTTCCTCTCTTAGTCACCATTCTTGCCCCCGGGGAAGTTTCTGTAACAGCGCTGCAGACTGCTCCTCTCCGGCAGCCCTAAATACAGTGGCAATGAACTGAGGGGAAACAAGGCATTTTAAATAATTACCCTCTACCTCAGTTACTTAACTCTATTCAGGCCTTTGGAGACACCCTACACAACAACTAACTTAGGGCCGCAGTAGCACAATTGTATACAGAAGTGTGTTTTTTAACTGAACACCATAGTAGTATACCTAGCAACAGGCTTCCTTGTATATCGTCTCTTAAGTAAAAACTCTGGTTTGGTTTGCATGCTAAGTTACTTTGGATTTATTCACCCCTGTTCCCCTCCCTGTCCATAAAAACGCTGCTGGCTATTTCAGAAGAGCAGAACAGTAGGAGCCAGCAACGATCAAGAATTAGCAGGCACTAGCTGCCTATAGTACCAGCTGTGGAATCAGTGATGCAGGCCAGGGCTGAGGAACACTTGACCCGTCCAGCATCTCGGAAGATGTTTCCACCCTTCAAGCAAGGGTAAGCAAAGAAAGGTGTGGGACACTGCAGAAACCTGGAGTTTCGGTCTCTGCTTAGAACTAGGCAGATAACAATAACCAAGCCCACGGGCAAAAGTGTCTGCTGCAGAGTGTGCCAATGCAATCATGGACATTTAATTGCCTCAGCAGGTGAGTGTTGTGCAATATTTGTTTACTCACACTTCCTCCTGAACTCCAACCCCATCATGCCCTCTAGTCACTTCACTTCAGCTAGCTGCCAGAAAGGCAGCAAGGTTAGCCCAGCCACCTCAAAGAGACACAGCAGCAGCTCAGACTCACATCGGGGCTGTCAGTGTAAGGAACCACGCCAGAAGCTGAGGGGCAGCAAAGCACGAGCCTCATCAGGCAGTACTGCAGCTGCAGTAACTCTAGAACGATGTGTTTAGAGACCCTCCTCCTTAAACTAAAAACACATTTGCACATGCAGTTGCTGATGTGTCCTGCACATTACACAGACAACACATTATAAGGAACTGGTAAGTACTGACGGGACCAAACCTCCCAAAGTGAGCCGAGGATGTATTTCAAGAAGTTACAGATAGTGCTGGGTACCAAGATCTTCCTAGACTGGGTGGCACACACCAGCTGGAGCAACTTGCCAGTGTTTTTCACCACCGATCACTGAAAACAGCTGTCAAATAGGGTTCATTCTTTTTGCCTTATCCCATTTACAGCTAAACTAGAACGGGGGAAATAGACAAGAAGCTTTATCACTTGATCAGTGTTGATGACTATTAAAACCAAGTACCCTTAAGGTCCGGGAAAAGGAAAAAAGCAAACTAACAGGAACCCTGACAGAAGCAACTCTATTTTTATGTAACTAATATTGGGACTTAAGACAGTGAAAGGGATCCAGAGTAAGCATTTTATGGTGATTATGGTATTGTTTTTATACACCATGGCAATGCATACAGTACTTCACAGACACAGTAGAACGCTGTCCCTGCCCAGAGAGCTTACAACCTAGGAGCAGCAGCACAACCAGAGAGACCACAGTAAGGCAGAAAAAGACACAAAGTAAGGAAGTACAGCAAACAGGATCATTATTTGTTTCCATTTCACCGAGGTAGGATTTTACACAAGACAACAGCAAATGCAGACAAAGGAGAGCAGCAACAGCCCCCTGGGACACAGTAAGGTTCTCCCTTATCCCAGAACCACGGCTGCTTCAGGAGGCTGGAAGCCAGGCCACCGCCTCTTTCCATCAGTGTTTCTCCCTTTCCTGAGAGGCAGCCCTTGCGCCTGCCTAGGCGGGACAAGGGCTGAACAGAGCACAGAGCTCCCGAGGCGGCACGCACACGTGCAGCGAGTGCGCTGGGGACCAAGGGACCGTGTCTGCCGAGGGAAAGCGTGCTGCCGGGCAGCGCAGAGGCAGCTCCCAGGGCTGCGGTGATGGGACGGAGCTCCTCGGCGCGGCGGGCCGGGAACGGCGGGCAGCC
>NW_009661368.1:3814873-3815533 GCF_000708025.1 Charadrius vociferus
CGGCTGTACCCCCCAGCGTGGCTGGACACGGGCAGGGGCAGCTGTGGGGCTGTCATCCCCAGCTGCCAAGCCCTTTCCTGCCCTTTGCCTCTGGAGCATCCCCACTGCCTAGCTTTCTGAGGGGCTTTCAGTCTGCCTGGGCAGCAGCCCGACCTGGTCACTCTCCCACAAGTCGTGCCCTCTGCTCTGAGAGCACCGGGGTCAGTTTAATGAGTTAATGCTGGCGAAGCAGTTCTGGAAGGATAAGTGCTGTGTAAGCACTAAGCCTCCCAAGTCTCCCTGTGTTTGCCGCACGAGCCCCTCACAGCCCGGCTCTGCTGCCCTACAGCACAGATAATCTCCCAGAGCGCAAAGTGCTGGCTCAGACCAACCCCTCATTGCACGGCCGGGGGTGGGGGGGGAGAGGGGACACTGTGGAGGGACAGCGTGAAGCCTCCATCCTTGGAGTGAGGAGGCTCAAGGGGGTGGTGACAGCAGGGGCAACCCCTCGGCTGTGCCCCTGCAGCTTGCTCAGGCAGGGCCCTGGGGAAGAATCCCCGGCCTGAGGAGCTGCCTGTCCTCTCTGTGATGGGTGTTTGCATGGGTGGGATGGAGCAGTATGGCAGCATGGGTGCTGCTGCTGCTGCTTCGGCAGTGCCCCTCACGGTTCCACGAGCCCCG
>NW_009661368.1:3816148-3826623 GCF_000708025.1 Charadrius vociferus
TGGTGGGATATATAAAGGCAGGGGAACCTCAGCCAGCTCAAAAGCAACTCCTGGAACTACTGGTGTTCTCCCTCCCTCCTTTCACGTGATTCAGCTTCCCCACACCAGGGGAGCCGAGGACAAGCCTCACTGTAAGTACCCGAACTGAGCCAGCATTGTGTAGGCAAGCCCCTGGTCCGTGCATAGCCTTGGGGAAGGATGGCAGCTCTGGACCCTGGGCAGGAGGGTTCCCCGTCCTCTCCCTTGCAGAGAATGGGGGGAAAACGCTGTGGGGGGAAGCCGTGGACCATCCCCACAGTCTTGCAGGGAGCTCTGCCTGTTGCTGCTGCATGGGAAGGCTCCAGGTCCCGTCTCAGCCCAACACCCAGAGTGTGGGGGGCTTGTGGGCAGGCAGCACATCTCCATGGCAGGGGGCAGCCGGGGCTGCCCCATGGGGCTGGGAGGGCTGTGGGGTGGCCTGGCAGGAGAGGGGTCCCTTCTCTGTGGGGTGCTGGGATTTCTGCTGCAGAAGCACGTGCTGGGCTCGCACTTCACCATGCAGTTTTGGGATCTGGGTGTGTTCAGGGCAGGGCGGGACGCTGCTGGGGCTGGCAGGAGTTGAGTGGAGCATGTGTTCCCAGGGGATGTGAGACCCTGTGGACCCTACAGGGTCTGTGCTGGGAGCTTGTGCACAGCACACTAGGGTGGGGGCTGTGCTACTCGTGGGCTGCTGGTCCGTGGGGGTTCAGGTGGTGGCGACCTGGGCATCACTGGGGGGCTGTGGGGTGTGGGAAGCAGTGGAGCCATGGGGTATTCCTCGGGGCCAGCCCCTGCCCTGAGGCTGCGAGCAGGTTGGGCATCAGCTGCCTCCCTCATAGGCTGGCCAGGTGTCCCCTGTGTGCCTCTCTGGGCCAGTCCATGCTGATCCTGCTCTCTACTTCCAGGTGTGAGATGGCTGCTGGCAGCTGCTGCCGCCGCCTCCTCCTCCTCCTCCTCCTGCCCTGGCTGGTCGTGGCCTCGCACAGCCCACCTGCCTGCAAGATCCGGATTACCTCCAAGGGGCTGGACCTTGGTAAGGGGCCGGCCAGGACCCTGCTCCTGGGGCCTGGGTAAGAGGCAGGTTGGGATGCTGCTCCTGGGGTCTGCACCCGGGTAAGGCTGTTGGCTGGGACCCCTGCCTGCACTGCCCACGCGTGGGCTGCATGGAGAGGAGCTGGGGGACTGGCCGGGGGTGATGCTTCCAGGAGGGTGGTGCAGCCTGGCTGTGGCCAGCCCAGGCTCGCTTTGCTTTGCAGTGAAGCAGGAGGGGCTGCGCTTTGTGGAGCAGGAGCTGCAGAACATGACGATGTCAGACCTGCATGGGAAGGAGGGGCAGTTCCACTACAATATCAGCCAGTGAGTGCTGCCTGCTCCCCACGCACGCGGCTCCCGATGTCCATCTGTCTGTCCCACCATCTCTGTCCTCTCCCCTGCAGGGTCAAGGTGATGGACCTGCAGCTGGCATTTTCCGACCTGTACTTCCAGCCTCAGCAGCACCTCGTCTTCAACATCAACAATGCCTCCATCAGCCTGCGCTTCCGGAGACAGTTGCTCTACTGGTTCTTGTGAGCTACCTCCTGCTCCTGTGGGCACCAGCCTACCCCATGGCTGGGCTGCAGCTTGACCGTGCCTGCTGGGTGCCTTGCTGTCCTGCCCTGAAGCTGGTAGGAGCTGTGTGAGCCTCTCATCTGCTCTCCCTGCTTTCAGCTATGACATTGGGTCCATCAATGCTTCTGCGGATGGCGTCTATATCCACACAGTGCTGCAGCTGGCCAAGGACGAGGCTGGGCGCCTGAAGATCTCTAACATGACCTGCAATGCCTCCATTGCCAAAATGCACGCAGGCTTCTCTGGCACACTCAGGTACACCCAACCCCACAGCAGCACCCTTGTCACTCCACTGGGCCAGCTCCTCCTGCACCAGGGTCCCTGCCCCCCCTTTCTGTGCCCTCGGGACTTCTCCAGCCCAGGCTGTGTTCTCACATGGGGATGGAGGGGCATGGCTGGAGCTGCAGGGGAAGGCAGGGAGCTGCAGAGCTGCTGTTGTGTCCTGCAGAAAGGTCTATGAGTTCCTGAGCACCTTCATCGTCACCGGGATGCGCTTCCTCCTCAGCCAGCAGGTATGGCTGAGTGGTGACAGGCGACGGAACCCCAGGGAACCTGGCCTTGCCCCACAGCAGGAAGGAGGGTCCAGGTCCTCATACACACCTGGAGCAATTCCCCTCTTAGCCCAGCCCCTTGCCTTTCAGATCTGCCCATCCCTGGAGCACGCCAGCCTGGTGCTGCTGAACTCCGTGCTGGACACAGTGCCAGGTGAGTCTTGCCCTGAGGGAAGGGATTGGATCCTGCTCACGGTGGGGAGGGCAGAGCTGGGCATCGGGCTGCCAGGTAGCCCACAGGCTTGGTCATGACAGCACATCTTCCCTGGCAGTGAGGAACTATGTGGATGAGCACATTGGGATTGACTACTCCCTCCTGCGGGATCCAGTAGTCTCCACAGATACCCTCGATCTAGACTTCAAGGTGAACACTGGGTCCTGCCCTGCCAACCCTACCAGTCCCCATGGGAGTAGCTGTGCCAGCCTGCACGCTGGGCACAATGGAGCGAGCAGGGTTGGCTGTGCTATGGCTGCAGAAAACTCTCCCGTTCTTGGCCCAGGGCATGTTCTTCCACCGTGCAAGAGAGGACCAGGAGCTGGAGAACCACGCGGTGGAGCCGGTGATCAAGGAGACCGAGCGCATGGTCTACGTTGCCTTCTCCGAGTACTTCTTTGACTCAGCCATGCACGCATACTTCCAGGCGGGTGTGCTGGCCATAGAGCTCGAGGGGGAGAAGGTAAGCAGTGCCAGGTCACCCGGCTGTGCACAGGCAGCTCTCTGCAGGCAGGGGCCTGCTGCCAGGCAGGAGGAGAGCTGGGCTCTGCCTGCTGAGCAGAGGAGGTGCCATCCAGGGAGCAGCTCTGCTGGGATCAACAGCAACTGCTTGCTTACCCAACCGGTGGTATGTCCTCCCTGCAGGTGCCCAAGGACCTCGAGGTCTTGCTGAGAGCTACCTTCTTTGGGACCATCTTCATGCTGGTGAGAGGAGGACCCGGCTGAGGCGGGAGGGACAGGGGAGCCCCTGGGGCAGAGCACAGCCCTGCTCAGCTCTGTGCCTCCGGTTCACCTGCCCTCCCTAGAGCCCCACTGTGGACGCTCCCCTGCGGCTGGTGCTGCAGGTGTCAGCTCCTCCCCGCTGCATCATCAAACCCTCGGGCACCTCCGTCTCCGTCTCTGCCTTCCTCAATATCTCACTGGTGCCCCCAGGCCGCCCCGCTCAAAAAAGGAAAGAGCATTTCCCACCCCGCATGGGAAAGCTCCGCTGTCCCAAAGCAGAGGGACAGCTGGGCCCGCAGAGCAAGAGGAGCAGCCAGCCTCAACAGCTGCCTGCCTGCAGTGGGCACAGCAGGGCTGTGATTCAGCCTTCTCTCTCCTTAGGAAACAAAGCTGAGCGCCAAGGTGTTTCTACAAGGGAAAGCGCTGCGCGTACAGCTGGACCTGCGACGGTACGGCCCACGATGGGGTCCCACAGAGGCTGCGGGGAAGGTCCCCCCCGCGTCTTGCTCACGGCTGCTTTCTCCTCTGCAGGTTTCGCATCTACTCCAAGCAGTCTGCGCTGGAGTCGTTAGCGGTGAGCAGACCCCGTGCCAGCCCAGGGGTTTGGCTTCCCTTGCTAGTCCCCAACCACGGCACGGGATAGGCTCGGGAGGGGCTGTGCATCGCAGGACACCCCTTCTAGTCCACCCAGTGCTAAGTGCCAGCACGCCCTGCCCAGGCAGGCAGGTCTGCTGCTGGTGTGCTCACCCACACTCCTCTCTCCCCAGCTGTTCTCACTGCAGGCCCCACTGAAGACCCTGCTGCAGTTGACGATCATGCCCATCATTAATGGTAGGCACCACTGCTGCCCACACACAGCCAGGCTTGGGGCAGGGGCACAGTGGGACTCTGCTTCACTGCATCTCTCCCTCCCTGCAGAGAGGACTAAAAAGGGGGTGCAGATCCCACTGCCAGAAGGCATGGACTTCACCAAGGAGGTGGTCACCAACCACGCGGTACGTGGCAGGATGGGGACAGCCTAGGTCCCCCCAGCTGGCTTAAGAACCATGTCCTTCATGCTGGGACAGGGTACAGTCACATCCAGCCTTGTCCTAATCCTCTTCCCCTTTGCAGGGATTCCTCACAGTGGGAGCTGATCTCCATTTCTCCAAGGGGCTGCGGGAGGTGATTGAGAAATACCGCCCAGTCCCTACTGCCCACACCTACCCCAGCTCATGGCCTGCAGAGCCCAGCATGGCACCCCACCAGCTCTAGCTCTTCTCCCCACTCGCTCCTTCACCCCGGACCGAGGGCAGATCCCGGGCTGGACCCGTAGACTCTAGGTAGGAAGCAGCTTCCCTGGTACCACTGGCATGTCCTGCAGGGCGCCCGTGCCCTGGTGGGGTAGCAGCAAGGCGGAGACAGCTGCTCTGGGAACCCCTGCTGCACCCCTTCTCATTACACTAATAAACCACGCGACTCCAACCCACATGGCCTCGTTGCTTGAAGGATGTGCCCACGCTGGACCACATGGCTGCCAACATGTGGGGAGAGATGGGGAAGGAAGCAGACACCACTGCTCTCCCAGCTCAGGTACTCGGGAGGCAGACACAGCTCAGAGCAGTGGCAGAGGGGCTCAGAGCAACTGTACTTCCCCTGCTCTCGCGGGTGGCTTGTTTCCAGGCCTCAGTAACTCTCTGCAGAGAGGGGGGGCACAGACCCCTGTGGGTCCTGGCTCCCCAGCACAGCACGTCAGCACTCACCTCTGCTGGATCCTCAGCCCATGGTGTTATTCCTCAAAAAGCAAAGGAAAGCAAAGCAGAGGGTGGCAGAGCGGTGCGAGGAGCTGGGCAATGAGGAGCAGAACCACCTTGTTCAGAGAGTTTATTGCGAGTTCCCAAGAGCACTGCGTGCCCCAGGCAGTGAGCAGGTGGTGGGATTGTCTTCGTGGTAAGCCTCCTTCACCAGGATCAGATGTGGGAACAGTTTGGAGAGGAGCAGAAAGTCCCTGCAGGAGCAGTGCCCAGCTGCCCGCAGCCACCACATAAACTGTGCTTTCCTAGCAGGGGGCAGCTCCCTCGGAGCCTGCCCAGGGCTGTTTGCGTGCAGGGGCTATGGGGCAGGGAGGAAGTGGTGGGGACTGCTGCCTTCCCAGGAGGGAAGTTGCTGCCACCCCAGACAGGGGGGAGGCGAGACAGGAAGCCACAAGCGAGGAGGCAGCTGCAGCAGGAGTACGACTCCTCACCCAGCAAGGACAGAGCCCCAGGACTCTTCACCCCCACCCACCGCAGGCAGCCCCATCCTCCACCCTGTCGAGCTGGGCACAGTAGTGCAGGGCTTGGCAGAGCTCCTGGGCTGGAGGGAGGAGCCCCACCAGCTGCAGGAGTGACCCGTTTCATGGCGCAGGGAGCCCGGGCACAGCTGAGCAGCAGCGAGGACGGGCTGTCCGGGTGGTGCCGGGTGGTGAGGGCGGCCGGGGCATCAGGCGCTCCCTCCCCAGCTTCTAGTAAGGCTCATTCTTAATGAAGCGGCTGAACATGGTGAAGGCAGCGAGCGGCCGGTCCGTGGGCACCATGTGGCCGGCTCCCTGCGGGAAACAGGCAGCAGCAGGTCAGTGCCAGCCATGGGGCTGACGCTGCCTTGCGAATGCCTCCAGCCCTACACCATCTGCAGCCCAGCCAGCACCGCCCCACTCCAACCACAGCACTGGTGTCTGGCACTCCCGCCTGCGCCACAGCCCTGTCCCCGTCTCCCCGGAACCCCTCAGCTCTACCTTGACAGTGAGGAAGGCGATGTTGGTGAATTCCTTCACGAAACCTCCGATCTGGTTCTCACCCCGATCAGTGTAGAGCCAGGGCCGACGAGCCACCTGCACCTGGGACCGGCAGCAACACCCTCAGTGCCCCGGGTGCCCGAGGGCAGGCAGCCAGCCCTGCCCGCACTCTGGCCGCAGCCAGCCCTGTTGCACAACCAACTGCACAGTCTGGAGCTGGTGACCAGCCTGGCTCAGGCCCTGTCCTGCCCATTTACCTTCTGGCACAGGGAGTCCACAAACCACTCGTCCCCGAGGAAGTTGCAGGCCATGTCGACGTCCCCGTTGTACACCAGGATCCGGTATTTCTGCAGAACAGAAGGAGGGTGAGCGTTTCACATGGCAGCAGCCCCAGCCAGGCAGGAGGCTGATTTGACAGAGCCGGTCCCAGGGCCCGGTGGGCTCTCCCTGCACGCACCGTGGCTCCGAGCAGCTTCAGGTACTGATCGTTCATCTGCATGTACAGGCGCTTGTAGCTGCGGTTCACCTCAAAGCTGCAGAGGAAGCGTTTGCATCATGAGGCTGCTCGCACTTGCAGCAGTCCCTCCCCACCTGGAGCTCGCTCACCTGCACACCTGCCACTCCGGGGCATCGGGGGAGATGTGAATAGCCTTCTTCACCTCTGGGGAGTTTAGATACGTACTGAGGGCCGTGGAATTCGTGCAGGGAGGGTCCATCCGGACCTTTTTCCGGGCTACCGGCATCCGGAACAGGTTCTGGGAGAGAGTTGGGATAGTCTCTGCCACAGCAGCACCTGGTGCCACCCCACGAGAGCAGCCACTCTCTGCCACCTCCTGCCCACGGGCAGCACCAATGGCCGGGCAGAGGATGCTCGCAGCCTGGTGGCACAGCACCTGGGCTCACCTGCCGCCAGGAGAACTTCATCGGCATCCGGATGAAGGAGTTGCCCAGGTCATGTGTGATGAGATAGTCACCCTCGTACCTGTAGCCGGAAAGAGCACGGGGACAGGCTGAAAGGTCTGGAGGAACAAGGGCTCAGGGTCCTCCTTGGGGTAGTCCTCAACAGCAGCCAGACATGGTCCACCTGTCCCAGAGCCTCTGCACAGCTCACCACATCCCTCTGCCAGCGGGGACCCCACACACTGCAAACCAAAGCGAGCCAGCGCCTGGAGACCTGTCTGCCCTGTGGCCGCTCTCACCTCATGCTCCCAGGGACACCGCCATCACATGGGGCGTAAAGGTTGTAGATGTTGAGGCCGGATTCCTCTACAATCTGAATCATCTCCTCCATCTGCAACGAGCCGCAAGAAGGGTTTGGGACTCAGGATGCTTGAGGGACCGTGGGCCCATCCAGAGCCAGGTAGATGGGTGCTGCTCACAGACATTGGTGCTGGGCAGGTGCTCAGTGGCTCTGGCTCCTCTCACCTTGAGCGTGCAGTTCAGGTTGGAGTTGTCGTGGAAGTTGCACTTCCCTTGGGAGCAGCAGAAGGCCTGCAAATCCCTCCACAGCCTGCGGGCAGAGACCAGGGGACTTGGACCGCACTGCCCAGATGGCAACACCAACACAAAGCCAGCGGCCACGGCTCCAGCCGCACTGCGGGCTCCCTGCCCAGCGGCTGCATGGCACACGGCTCAGCCCGGTGCCCTGTGCACTGCACAAACAAATGTGCCCAAAGGAGCTGCCCAGGATGAGGCAGCCCCATGCGATGCCGTATCCCCGTCCTGCTCGCACAGGGATTTAGCAGTAGCACTCCCCCCTCCTCTTACTCAGTCCCCAGCAGGCCGTGGTAATAGGCAAAGTAAACCAGGGAGTTGTCATTGATCTCGTAGGAGGAGAGGCCATTTCCCACAGCGATTCCCTGCAAGACAAGAAGAAAACAACTCTGTTGTGTTCCAGCTCCCCACAGAGCAGCCACAGCAGCAGCAGCGGCAGGCAGGAAGCAGATGCGGCACTGTTTACTCCACAGAGGGAACAGGAAGGGTCGGGGGTGCCTGAGAACGCTCCCCTGGTCCCAACACGGCAGGGATGGACACGTCCACCAGCAGCTGCTGCCAGCACCCCAGGAGAAGATGAAAGGCCGCGGGGCCAGACCCGCCCTATGCTCTGGAGGGCGGCCCCGCACGTCGGCTGCACAGCCGGTCCCCACCCCAGTGTCTGCTCGAGAGCCCCAGTGAGGCCGTGCCAAGCCCTTTGCTCCACAGCTCAGCCCAAGGCCGGCGGCAGAGCACAGCCGCTCACCTTTAGGTTGAGACTGGGGTCCTGCATCACCCACTCTGCCAGCGTGGGGATATAGACCCCCCCGTAGCTCTCCCCTGTGAGGAAGAGATCATTCTTGGAGTACTCAGGGAAGAGCCGGAGGAAATCCTTCAGCGCCAGGTAGTTGTTGTGAGCAACCTGGAGGCAGGAGGAGATGGGCGTCAGGCAGCAAGGCAAGACCCCCAGCACCCAGGCTGGGCCAGGCAGGAGGCAGGTCCCTCCCAGCAGCCTGGGTCACTTGCCTCAGTGTCGTTCGTGACATACTTCTTGTCCTCGGAGTATGAGAAGCCGACGCCAGCGGGGGACTCCAGGTAGAGCACATTGGCAATCTGCAAGGGACAGCAGAGGAGGCGGAGGTCAGGGGATAACCCCGTTCCTGGCTCAGCGAGGCAGAGGGCTGCCGGCCTTGCCGGTGGCAGTACCCATGGCTGGCTGGCCTGCCCCAGGGCTGTGCTGGTGGGGCCACATTCCTGCCCGGCTCAACAGCAGACTTGAGAGGAGGGTGTGTTGGGCAGGGGGGGTGTTGTCTGTGGGAGGCTCAGCTCCATGGAGAGGGCAGGAGGAACTGGCTCAGGGCCACCCTCTCCCCACAGCCGTGGAAGGCTGCAGCGCCTGCACCCATACCTTGTTCCAGGCATAGTCGTTATACTTCAGCGTGGCTCCGTCGGGCTGGATCTGGGGAAGCACAAGGCAGTGACCAATGGGCACAACCAGGCTGGCCCCAGCAGGATGGCACGTGCCATGCCGCCTGCCAGGCCCTGGCAGCCCTGCGCCACGGGACAGCCATGACTACTAACCTGGAAGGGGCCGTGCTCTTTCAGGAATCCCTCCATGGAGCTACACCCAGGGCCCCCCATTCAGCCACAGCACCAGGGGGCTGCTCTGGGGGTTGCTCTGGGCCTCCACAAACCTACAGACGCACAGTTATCAGTGCCCAGCCAGGCCACCACCCCGGCTGCTCAGGGTGCAGCCCGGCACCGGCCCCGGTACCGGCACAGCCCAACGTACCAGTAGTGCAGGTGCTTGCCCGGCCCGGCGCAGAGGTAGCCCGAGAAGTGCCGGAAGGAGGGCTGCTTGGTCAGCCCCGGCAGGAAGGTCACCTCGTGGCCCGGGGGGGCGGCCCGGCTCAGCCCCAGCAGCAGCAGCGCGCACAGCAGCACCGGCCCCATCTGCGGGGGAGCAGGAGGGGAGGGCGGGGCGCTGCTCGCTGGGAACGGCCCCGGCCCAGACCCCACCAGCGCCCCACGGCTGCCCCGGGCCCTCCCAGTCCCCCGGTCCCGGCTCGGTGCCGCCGCCCCCCCGCCCGACCCCGTCCCGCTGACCTCGGCCGCTCCCAGCGCGGCTCTCGCAGGCGGCGATCCCCGCGGGCACATGACACCCGCCCATATGACCTCCGGTGCCCACGTGAGCGGGGCGGGGCCTCGCCGTGGCCAATCAGCGCCCCGGGGGCGGCCGGTGCTTGCCCCGGTCCCGTGCGCGCACGTGGAAGCGGCTCCGGTCCCGGTCCGCGGGACGGGACACCCCTCCTTCCTCCCGGGGCGGGGGGGGAGAGGACCGCAGGCGTGGGGGTCCCCGCTCCCGGTGCCACTCCGTGCCCTGCCCCGGGACACCGCGCGGGAACCCCCACCGTGCCCGACCCTCACCCCTTGCGGGCACGGCGGCGGGGCTGCGGTGCCCCGGTCCGCACCGATGGGCACTTCCAGGTGCCACCAGTCACAGCAGGGACGGCCGGGCGCCACCGTTTACGACTGGGTGTCACCGGGCTCTGCAGCAAGCGGCACCGGGCAGGCAGTGCGTGGAGCACCTGTGGGCCCAGGGAGCCCGATGGGGCCCGGTGGTGGCCCAGCAGACGTGGGGGCCCGTCCCACCCTCCCCCGCGGCACTAGGACCCCTCTGAGCCAAGTCCCCAGGGGCTGTCACCGCCTGGCAGCAGCTGTGACGGGGACAGTTAAAAATAGCGGTGTCGGCGATGGCTGCCGGGTGCCGCCTTGCCGCGCGCTTCCCCCGCGTCCACGGCACCAATGTCCGCCTGGACGCCTCGCGCACGCGGGCCACCCGGGTGGAGAGCTTCGCCAACGGGCTCTGCTTCAGCCAGGAGCCGCTGGCGCCGGGACAGGTCTTCCTGGTGGAGATCGAGGAGAAGGAGCTGGGCTGGTGTGGCCACCTGCGCGTGGGGCTGACGGCCCACGACCCCCAGAGCCTGGAGGTGGTGCCTGAGTACTCGCTGCCAGACCTGGTCAACATGGGGGACACCTGGGTGTTTGCCATCACCCGGAGCCACAACCGTGTCACGGAGGATGGGGAGGAGGCACGGCCACGGGCACAGGGTTCCCCATGGGAGCCCTTCCTGCT
>NW_009661368.1:3826643-3829313 GCF_000708025.1 Charadrius vociferus
ACGTTGGTGGGGCGCAGCAGGCCCGGGCGCTACAGCCACATCCTGGACGACCTGTACAAGATGAACGTGCTGCCCGCAACTGCCCGGCGCAGCCGGATCGGCGTGCTGTACGCCCCACAGCCCGATGGCACCGCCGACATGCACATCATCATCAACGGAGAGGACATGGGGCCGAGCGCCAGGCGCCTGCCCACCACCCGCCCGCTCTACGCCGTGGTTGATGTCTTCGCCTCCACCAAGAGCGTCCGGGTCATCCCAGTGGAATATGGCTGTAGGTACCTGCCGCCTCCCTGGGGCACATCATGCACAGGCCAGGAGCTTGCGGGGGGAGGGTGGGCTCCAGTGGGGTCACCTCATAGTCCCCAACAGTGGGAGCATCAGAGCACACCACAGGACAGAGGGACAGGGGGTAGAGAGCACAGGAGAGCCCCCGGCCCCTGCACAGCGCAGGTGGGACCCCACACTGCCACTGACGGGTGGTGTCTCCCAAAACCTTTGCTGTGGCGGATGGGGAAGAGCCCAGCCTGGTCGCCCTTCCTGAGCGGAGAGATGGGGGTGGGTGTTCTGGGCTGCCCTGAACCCAGGACTGTGGAGCTGTGTCCCTGCAGCACCACGCTCATCCCCAGCCAGATGGACACCCCTGACCGGAGCCCAGTGCTGGCTGTCACAGAGCTGTGTCACGGGGGCTGACGAGCCCTCGCCATGCCCAGCCTTGTCCCACGGGCCCGAGGCAGCCCGGAGCCAAGCAACATCCTGCCCTGGCATCAAAACATCCGGCTGCGCCCCACTGCTCACCCTGGCCCACATGCCATCGTCCCGTGCCTGCCGCATGCCCCTGCTGCGGGGTGCCCTGGGCAGACACCCCGTGATGCCATCGGAGATTGGGCAATATCCAGCATCCCTCAACTGGCTGGGGAGGAGGCGGGAAGGCCAGTGCTGGTTGCTGGGTCTTGTGAGGAGTCAGGCTAATAAGTGCTAATTAGCACCATACTTGAAAAATCAGGAGATGCTGAGAATTAGGTGAGACAAGAGGCAGAAGAGGAGCTAGCGCCTGGGTGCTGCCTGCCCCCCCCTGCCGGGAGCCACCGCTTCTTTTGCTGGTGCAAAGTTCAGCTGCTTCTGTCTCAAGGCTGAAATCCAGGATTCTCCCTGCCAGCTACTGTGAGCTGGGTTATCCAAACAGGGAGGTTAAAGGTGCCCAGCCACCCAGGACCCCCTGTCCCAGCAGCGTGCTGAGGGTGACCAGCCAGAACATGCTGCAGGAGGCCACAGAACTGCCTCGGAGGGCCTGTCCCCTGCCGCTCCGTGAGGAACTCGCGCTGGCAGCACGTACCTGTGGGAAAGTTGCCCCCTCCTGCCGTGGCCACGGGCTGTGGGCCTCCATAAACGCCATGGCTGGCACAGGCACCGCTCCAGAGGTGCAATCTGGCTTCTCCCCTCCACTAAGACTTCAGTAGCTCTGGTTTCCGCAACACTTCCGCAGGGTTGAAAACTCAGTCTCAGTTCTGTTCCTGGCTGGGGTCTGGCCAGTAAAGTGAAAACCAGAAGCGAGCAGCTGAGCTGCTGGTGACACGTGACATGGCGTGGGGGGCTGGGGACAGTAGAGGCAAAGGGTATCTGCTGCCCATCACCCAGCACTCGGCACAACGAAGGCCCACGCCGCCGAGGCAGAGATAAGCATTCCAGCCATCCGAAAACAGCCCAAGGTCGGGAGCTGGCTGGGCACGGCGTGGTTGTTCTCAGCAGATTGTTCTCCCTGCTCTGCCAGATGCCGGTGTGAGCCCCCAGAGGCACCGGCCCCGCAGCTGGAGAGGTGCTCAGCCGTGTGCGGGCAAAATGGCGGGGTCTCACCCGCAGCTCCGCTCCGGACGAACGCAACGCCCTGGGGTGCTCTCCTCCGGTTTGGCTCTTGGAGGCAGCGGATGAACCAAGGCCCACAAGGGCCAACCGAGGCTTGAGTCAGCTCTCTTAAAATCTGGGGAGAGTGCTGGCCGCAGCTGATTGCAACCACACTGCTGAGCCACCAAGGGCTCCGGAAAGAGGGATCCCACAGGGGCACGTGTCACAGGAGCAAGAACCGGGCAGAGCCTGTGCGGGCAGCCATGGGAACGGCTCAGAAGATGGTTGTCTCAAAGGCATCGCGGGAGCTGCCTCCGCAGGCGGCACAGCCCCGGCCCACAGGCGCCCATCCAGCAGTCTGGCACCGGCACCAGTGGAAGCAGACCAAGGGAGCGGGATCAAGGGAGAGCACACAACGGGCATGGGAGACCCCGGGGAGCTGCTCCACAGCTCCCAGAGAAAACAAATGCAAACCAGCCATGGTAACGCACAGCTTGGGTACATAACTGTCCTCCCAACCTTCCTCCCAGTAATGGAAGAGCTTCACTGCCCTGGGCCCTTGGGATCCCATCCCAGCCGGAGCAGCTGGCTCAAGCCTGGGGCAGGACGATGCCTGCTCCTGCCGCAGAGCAAGCTCACCCACTGCAGTCCTAAAACATGGTGCCCCCGGGGAGCCTTGGGGCCCGACTCCTCCACACCCCTCTGTTCTCAGCCTCACTGGCAACTTGGCCAGCTCAGCTGCTTCTTTCTGTTCTTTTCCAGTTCCCTCCCTGCAGACCCTCTGCCGGCTGGTCATCCAGAAGCACATCGTCCACCGCCTGGCCATCGACG
>NW_009661368.1:3829327-3831065 GCF_000708025.1 Charadrius vociferus
TTCTGCAAACACGAGTGAGGTGTTAAGGGCACTGCCCTGAGCTGCCCCCCCTGCCCACAGCCCCACCAGTGACAGCCAGTGGGCTGCCTAGGCAGGATCTGTGCCCCAAGCTGCCCACTCTGCCTCCCGGGGCCTGCTGGCACATTGCCCCCCGTGCCCTCGCCCCCGGGGTGCCTGCGTGCGTGACATGTGCCATCGAAGGGCTGACATGAGAGCTCGAGCAGCATGGCAGAGCATCAGAGGGACTTTCCTCCACGCAGACAAGTGCAGTAGGGCCGGTGCGTGGGCAGGAGGGTGGCGCAGGTCAGAGTGAGCAATAAAGTGCTTCCAGCCAGAAAGCAAGCGTGCTGTGTGGGGTGCTGGCACACAGAACAATGCAGGGGGAGCAAGGATTGCTGCCCGACCCACTGCTGTCGGGGCTGTGCTAACCGCCAGCACTGCCCACAACGGGAGGCCCTGCGTGCCAGGGTGCCGGTGGAGCTGGGCTGGCTGGGGCAGAGCCCCTGCAGCCAAGAGAGCCGTCCCTATTGGCAGGATTAGCACCCCACAGCACAAGGCTTCAACAGAAGCCCAATTCCAGGCCAGTGCTGAGCAGCTCTGGGGGCTGGTGTGCTGCCCAGCTAAGGGAGGAAGCCGTGGCTTTGGGCTTGTTAGTCCCCAGCCAAGGGGACTTTCTTTCCTTCCATGTCGGGGCATTTCATGTGGCTTCAGGGGAGCTGCCTTACAGTAAGATAGTCCTGTCAAAGGAGGGCTCGGGGGCGCTGGGACCCTGCTGTGCTCCAGCAGCCACTCGTGGGAGCACCTCCCCCTCCAGCGAGGAGCAAACCTACTCTGTGAGCCCAGCTCTCAACCCTGCTGGGCTCAGGACCAGTCCTTGGCCCAGGAACAAAGCTGGGATTGCCCGGATGGATCAGAGCAAGGGCCAGGCTGGGTGGAGCACAGGAGGGCACGGCACGACACTCACGTGGAGGGTAAATTACAGCCAGGCGCTTGTCCCGGCCAGGCAGTTTCGCTCTTGGGAAAGATGTTTACCCTGAGAGCAGGGATGAGTTATTTCCTGTGCTCTCAGCGGGGAGGGGGACGGGGTGGACGCTGGAGGGAAACCCACAGCATCCAGGGAGCCGCACTGGCAGCAGCCATTGCTCACGCACGTGTCTGTGACCATGGAGCCGGTTGTGGTGACCTGACGCAGGGTCCGGCTATCCCGCCTTGCTGGCTGAGGAGGGGAGTCCAGCGCTACCCAGCTCCAGCAGCCAGCACCGGGCCCTCCTTCAGACTCCTCATCCTCTGGCTAGTGGGGATGGCGGCTGGCTTTCCTGCAGTCCCTGTGCCAGGTTGGGAGGGGAGGCCGGGTCTGAACTGTGCAGAGCAAGAGGCAGAGGGAAGAGCCCTCTGAAAATCAGAGGGGTGCCCACAGGCACCAGGAAGAAAGATAGTGAAGGGAGCCAGCAGGAAGGGCTCTCCCAGCGTCTTCTGCAGCACGGTTTGAGGGGTGAAACGAGCAGCTCCAAGTTTACTGAAAGGTGTTTTAGGAAACACTACACTATATTTAGTCAGAGAGATTTGATAGTATCAGGTAATGTTACAAAACCCTTGATCAAGAGGAAATCCCCAACTACTCAGTAGTCCTACTCCTGTGACGGGCCAACTCCGCCAAAATCAAAGTGTTAACGAAGGAAGCGCCAACAGGGTGTTCATGACTAAACCACAGCGATGAGTGAGGTCTCCAACACCCCCC
>NW_009661368.1:3831905-3834535 GCF_000708025.1 Charadrius vociferus
CCCCCCATGTCCCACAGGATGCAGCCTGCAGCGTCCCAACATGATGGGCCTTGGAGCTGCTCTCACTGGCAAGGGGGGATGGGGCACTCAGCCCAGCAGCAACACCTGAGGACTGGGGCTTGTTTGCTCTTCTCGGTATTTTTTCCTCCCCCACCCCATGTGTTTAAAGCCTTTGCTCTCTACCTCACCACAGCTTTGTTTGCACTGCTGTGACCCCCAGCATCCCTCCCGCCTCCCCCAGCACACGAGGGAGGGCGGGTTCCCCTTTTCTGAGTAATTGAGAGCAGCTGCCGTAACCAGACAAACAACTCTGCTCCAGACCTCAGGCTGCGCTGCCAGCAGTGGAGATTGCCACCCTCCGGAGCTGCCGCCTCCCGACAAGCAGGCTGGCTCCACTAACTGGAGGGCACCGCTATGAGGCAAGACCACCAAGAAGCAGCATCATCCAAAGCTCTGCCTGATCTCACGGGCTGAGTGAGCCCCACTATCCCATCCTGCCAGCAGGGAGGGGCAACCACAGCTGGCACAGAGACAGACGCAGCTCCTCAGCGATACAAGGCCGATTTATTGGCTTTGTTGCACAACACATCACAGCTGGATGCTGGAAGGACCTGCAGGCGTTGGCTGTGGATCAAATAATTTTGTCACATGTTATTATACCATCACCTCCCACGCCGCACCACCCGTGGTTGGCTCACAGCCACATCTGTTAGCCAGGTCAGCAGCTGGTTACCCATTCCAGCACAATCTGGAGTTCCCAATCCGGTTCCTCAGCTGCCTCGTGCAAAAGGCAATGCTCACTCGGCAGATAAAGGACCCAAACCACCCCCTTCCATGCTGAGCCCTGAGGGAGTGACAGGCTGAGGGGCGTAAAGGGGGAAGCCAGGACACCAGTGGAGTGAGGAACAGGCCCCCTACACATCTGCTGCCCCACTGCTCTCAAGAACCCACACACAAAGTGGCCAGCTCAGCTCCCGCTCAGTGCTAGAGTTTCACCTCGACGTAGGGCCCAATCCAGCTGTCAGCCAGCTCCCGGAGGGTCCTGTACCTGCGCTCAAACTCCTCCCTGCTGCAGTGAGTGAGAAGCCGGCTGATCTCCGCTGTAAGGAAGGACACCACCAGGGATTTATCCAAAGACTCATTCCAGGAACTCTTCAAGACCTCCAAGAGACCATCAGCACTGTCTTGCCCAGCCTGATGGGCATCACTTCCCTTCTGCCACTGTCTGCTGAGCATCTCCAGCTGCAAGGTCTTCCTGTCTGAATTCAGCACAGCCAGGATGTGCCGGCAGGGCAGCTGGAAGACCTGGTTGAAGTGGCAAGTGCAGCTGCTCAGGCCTTTACGGTCCACGCTGTGGGCATCCTCCAGGACCTGAATACTGAGGGCATCCTCCCCAGTGCCTATTAGCTGCACAGACTTCTGAACCACCGCAAACTCACTCAAGCACAGCCTGGCAGCTGGCTCTGTGCAAATATCCTTCAAAGACTGCTTGATGCGTTCTTCAGTCCTTCGGTTAATCTCATCATCGCTGTCACCCTCTGGGTTTTCCGTAGCCTCCAGTTTAGCTGCAGGAGATGAAGGATCTAATGAGGACTGAGGGGTCACAGGCTTGCTCTGGAGGAGGAGAGCCTGGGGGGTTTCTGGCTGATGCTGAAGATCCATAGGTAGCCGAGGAGCTGCGCACGGACTCTGAAGAAGAATCACAAGACTCTTAGCTGCTGTGAAAGAGGCTGCCACTGGCCACTGCTGCTGAGCTGCTGCTGTGGTGAGGCAGGCCTGGATAGAGCTCTAAGATGGCTTATCCTGGCACACCAGAGGGGTGAGAGGCAGACCCAAGGCAGGCAAGCTTTGGGGAGTTGCCTGAACAGCATGGTGGCGGGGAGCAGAGCACATCATAGCATCAGGAAGGCTCTTAGAAACACACTTTTGGTAGTGCTGGGCTAAGGAGGTGATGCAGCTCTCCAGAGAGAGCCCAGCACTGAAAACCAAGCTTAACCCCTGGGTGACCATCTCCAGGTCCCTAAAGTAAATAGTGGTCTCCCTGCAAGCCCTCTCCCTGTGTGCGGCCCAGATCTCATCATCAAGCAGCCAGTTAACATGGAGCTGCGGCAGCAAGTCTGGTGTCATGAGGTCCCTCAGGAGGGCATGCATCTTCCTGCAGCTGCCCTCAGGGGCTGCGCTTGTGGTGTTGCTCAGGGCAGCCAGGATCAGGCGCTCGACACGGCCCTCCAAGGCCAGTTGCTGAATCTGCTGCTGCAAGCGCTTGCAGAGGTGGAAGACTGATAGCTGCACCTCTGCTGCGGGAAAGGCCTGGGCGAGCACTGGCAGCTGGGGAAGCCGGGACCCACCAGGAGGAGCTGGGTCTCAGCCCAGGACGGGTTGAAGGCCCTGAACGCCCTGTACATGCGGGTCAGGCTTCTCACCGACTGATCCCGTGGGATGGCGCGATGCACCACTCTGGCCATGCCACCCTGCAGCGCCAGGGCTGGCCCGGCCACCAGGAAGATGTAGAGTGCCCGTCCCGCCGGCCCACCGGCTCGGTGCACCAGCAGCGCCCGGGGGAAGCAGGTGAAGACGCCACCCATGGCGGCGCTCAGGAAGCTGACAGAGGCCATGCCAACGCCCGCGCC
>NW_009661368.1:3835204-3838678 GCF_000708025.1 Charadrius vociferus
GGGGGGGGGCGGGTAGCGGCGGTGGAAGCAGCAGGTGCAGCGCCGGCAGTCCCGGCTCACCTGGTGTACATCTTCCAGCAGCCGAACGGTGAGGCTGCCCGGCATGGGGCTGAGCAGCTGGGTGGATGTCTGCACCACCTCCCACTCCTTCAGGCACAGCCAGGAGTCCAGGTCTGTGCAGGCGTCCCGGAGTGTGGCCAGCATGCAGCCCATCTCCGCCACAGCAGCCTGGCCAGTAGGCTCGGCAAGACTTGGAGAGCCAGAAGCAGGACCTGGGTCTGCTGCAGCACCAGAGCACGCATCAGGCGTCTCCCAGAGGCTGCTCTGACCATCCTTGGTGTTCAAGAAACCCCAGTTCGTACTTTCCAAGCCTCTGGAATCAAGGCAGTCTGCGCACTCCATAAAACAAAGAACGCTCGCCTCCAAGGATGGCTGCTGGCCAAAGAGACTGGATATTCGGTGCGTGATGAGGTCCAGGCTGTCCATGTGCATGCCGCAGGAGTGCAGACCTTTCTCTGTGTGCATGCACCACAGCAGCTCACATGAAAACCAGTTGGCTCGCAGGTAGTCGTACAGCTCTGGGCTGACCACGTGCTTTATCAGCTGGGATAGGGCATCCAGGCTTGCAGCCGAAGTGGCAAACACGGCCTTCTGCAAGGCCAGCATTAAGTTCTGCTTGAAGGAAGAGGAGATTTCTGCTTCCTTCACATTCTTCTCAAGCAGTCGGACCGTGTGATAGACAGAAAGGAGCACCTGAGCAGATGGAAAGAGCTCATGGAGGATGGCTTTGTGAAAGAAGGACACACCCACGAAAACAGCCTGGACCTTTTGCCACTCAGGGTTGAACTCCTTGAAGACGGTCAGCATTTTCCTGACACTGTGTCCTGTGTCATCCTTCAGGAGTGACAAGTGTACCACTTTCCCCACTCGCTCCTTACTCTCTACAATGAAAGCGTAGAGAACATGTCCTCCCTCGCTCAGCACCCTGTGCAGCAGGAGGCTCTTGGGGAACTGCATAAACAAGCTTTTCATCTTGCTGGTCTGGAAGCTGAGTCTGTCCAGGCCGTGGTTGCTGTCTGCGCTAATTGAGGCCAGTGAGCCCCTGTCCACCCTCAGGAAGGTTTTCATGACCTCAGCAATCCTGACAAGCGCTGAGGCTGAGGCATTTTCCTTCACTGCCTCAGGGAGCGCGGGAGCCTTGTACAGAGCAGACATCCCGTCCACCGGTTGTCCTGTGACCATGTGAGAATGCTCATCCAGCACAGCACCGCTGTCAGTCCCACCTGCCTGCTGCTTACACAGTTTTGTTGCAGGGCCGTCGCATGCTGTGGTGCTTGCTGTTGCAGCAGTGGCTCTGGTCAGGGAAAACACCGGGTCCGCGTGGACATGGTTGCTGTCCAGTTCACTGATCACAAGCTGGTCTATATCCTCCTTATATTGCAACACAAAGTAAGCCGGACACAAGCTGGGCTGCTGGTTTCTCTTTTTGCTGTATTTTTGGGTCCGGGCGCAACCAAACTTCACCTGCATGAACCTGAAAGAGTTGAGAAAGCGTTCATGAGGGAAGCAATAGTGGTGTAGGCTCACAGCATTTAGTTTTGACTTTTCTTGCATGCCAACTCTATATTCAATTAGTGAGCACAAACAAAACCACATATGCCCCTCAGACATGCAGGCTGGCTTTCTACTCAGCAAAGCCTGGGGTAAGAATGCTCAAACACAAGAGAAACTAAGGCATTGGGAGTTACAACAGCCACAACCAGACACTACAAAGCAGCCCCAGCTCTCGTTCCCAACAGCGCCTCTATTTCTGCTCTCCAGAAACAGCAAAGCCATCAACAAAAATTTGATACCTGTGTGTTTGTGTTTTACTCTCTTAAAGCACGTGACATTTCTGGAACTCCTCTGCATCTGGAGGAGCAAGCTAGAACACAGCAAGAAAGGCTTCAAGGCATGAGATTAAATTATATTTTAAGAAGGCAAGGGGAACAGTTGTGTAACTGGAGAATGACCTTGCAGCCTTTGTACACACGAGCAGATCCACCAACTTGGACGGAAGCAAAACAGCGTCACGGCATCACTAGACCTGTTCAGATAAGCAAAGACTGCGGAATTGAATACTGCGAGAGGGAAACATGACAACACCTTTCCATTGCAGTGAGGTAAAGGCAGCTAGGGAATGCTAACAGTTGCCAATATTTGGTGTCCTGCTACTTGAGTGGAAAAAAGCAATAGCTATAGTTTGCCAGTAGTTTCAAAGATCAAAGCTACAGGTTTTGCTAGAAGAGGCAGAGAGAGCTGTCGAACTGAAAGGCAGATTAAAACAGAGCTAAGCAGCAGACACAGGACAGCAGAGTTGTAACAAGGGAACAGTGAGAGAGCTCAGACACAGCTAGGCAGTGAGGGGGGAGGCAAGAGTGATACAAGAACAGTTGAGACTATGAAAAACGGCAAATGCATGACTTAACCAACAGTAGTATTCTCTGCAGGTGTATTACACTATCAGGATCAACCCTTTTGAAGTCACAAATAGCCTGGTTATAAAACTATTCAAACAGGTACAGACAAGAGCTTATAGAATCATAGAATAGTTTGGGTTGGAAGGGACATTTAAAGGTCATCTAGTCCAACCCCCCTGCCATGAGCAGGGACATCTTCAACTAGATCAGGTTGCTCAGAGCCCTGTCCAACCTGACCTTGAGTGTTTCCAGGGATGGGGCATCTAACACCTCTCTGAGCAGCCTGGGCCAGTGTTTCACCACCCTCAGTGTAAAAAATGTCTCCCTTGTATCTGGTCTAAATCTGCCCTCTTTCAGTTTAAAACTGTTACTCCTTGTTCTGTCACAACAGGCCCTACTTAAAAGCTTGTCCCCGTCTTTCCTGTAGGCCCCCGTTAAATACTGAAAGGCTGCAATAAGGTCTCCCTGGAGCCTTCTCTTCTCCAGGCTGAACAACCCCAACTCTCTCAGCCTGTCCTCACAGCAGAGGGGCTCCAGCCCTCTAATCATCTTTGAGGCCTCTTCTGGACCCACTCCAACAGGTCTATGTCTCTCCTGTGCTGAGGGCCCCACAGCTGGATGAGGTACTCCAGGTAGGGTCTCCCCAGAGCAGAGTAGAGGGGGCAGCATCACCTCCCTCGACCTTCTGGCCACGCTGCTTTTGATGCAGCCCAGGATGCAGTCGGTCTTCTGGGCTGTGAGCACACATTGTTAGCTCACGTCCACCTTTTTATCCCCCAGTATCCCCAAGTACCCAGGGCTGCTCTCCATCCCTTCACCCCCGAGCCTGCATTGATACCAGGGGTTGCCCCGACTCAGATACAAGACTCTGCACTTGGCCTTGGTGAACCTCATGATGTTCACAGCTTGCACCCTGTGGAAGAGCGCGAGTTTGGGGTTTGAGAGTTGTCTGACAGCTCTGCGTGTGGCCTGGTCCACTGCCGGCAGCACGCTCCCGCCTGTGCCCCTTTCCCGA
>NW_009661368.1:3839733-3842103 GCF_000708025.1 Charadrius vociferus
AATCCAGCGGCTGAGGGACTGGGGAAGCCGGAGCTGAGGCCTACAGGGTTGAGCAAGCACCACCATCCTGGCTCCAGCACAGCAGAGAGAGAGTGTGGGTGGCACTGCCAGCTCAGGGCACAGCAAGCTGAGCCTGCCTGGCCCCACTGCTCAGCCTGTGTATGTCAGGTTCCCTCTGTGGTGTGTGGTGGCCCAATGGCAGAACACCTCTTTTTTGTCCTAGGGGACCCCAAGGTGCCCGTGCTGTACGAGGTGGAGCGGACCCGTACAGGGAAAAGCTTCTCTGTTCGTTCTGTAAAGGCCATCCAGCATGGAAAGCCGATCTTCACCTGCCAGGCCTCCTTCCAGCTCTCCCAGGGGAGCCCAGTGCAGCACCAGTTCACCATGCCTGCTGTGCCACCCCCCGAGGAGCTGCTGACACAAGAGGAGCTCATCCAGAAGTTCTTGCAGTGAGTAGAGTGGAAGGGGAATGCCAAGGACACCCTTCTCTGCAGCTGGGGCTTAGGGAGACGCAGGGGTTGGGGTGACTGCCTGAGGAGTTTTCAAATACACGTGGGAGGGAAGCAGGACAGGACAGGGCAGGACCCATGCCCATCCTGCCTTTCTGTGTGGCCCTGGGTCCCTGAGCTGATGGCGGCTGAAGCCACTGCCAGCAGGATGTGCCTCTGGCCTGCCTGGCATTAACCTCTCTTCTCCGTGTTGGTCTACAGGAATCCTAACTTGGCGGAGAGATACAGAAAGCATCTCAACAAGATTCAAGCTGAAGATGTGCCGATTGATATCAAACCTGTGAACCCACCAGATATATTCTGCTCAGAGCCGCAGGAGCCAAAGCAGCTCTTCTGGGTGCGAGCACGAGGCTACATAGGTGGGTCCCACCAGGAGGGTGGTCCAGCTGCCTCATGAGCTGAGGGCTTGGCCTCAAGCTTACGCTGTTAGAGCACACTTGTGACGGAGTGGGCCAAGAGGGTTGTGGTTTGGAGGCTGTCTGTGCCCCAAGCCTGTGGAGAAGCCTGAGGATTTCAAGGCTGAAATACAGGTGTGGGTGCCAGAGCATCAATCAATGCTTTCCCCAGAGGGCATGGCAAGGGGAGCAGGCCTGAAAGAGCATCTCAGCTTTGCTTGGCCAGCAGCTGGCCCTTGGGGAAGCAGAACTGGGGCTTTGCCTAACGCTACCTGCCCAGGCTTGTCCCACGGCCACCCCCGGCAGTGCCAGTTGCTTTGCAGGAGAGACTGACATGAAGGTGCACTGCTGTGTGGCCGCCTACATCTCCGACTATGCCTTCCTGGGCACGGCCCTGCTCCCGCACCGGCAGTACCGCATCAAGTTCATGGTGTCTCTCGACCATTCCATGTGGTTCCATGCGCCTTTCCGAGCAGACCACTGGATGCTGTATGAGTGCGAGAGCCCCTGGGCTGGTGAGTCCTCACCTTGTTTCCTGGGGACCTGTGTGGCAAAGACCAGCCCTGCCAATCCTGGGGGGCAGTGGGCTGCAGTCTGACAGGTCCTCTCTGCAGGTGGGTGCCGGGGACTGGTGCAGGGACGGCTGTGGCGCAGGGATGGGGTCCTGGCTGTCACCTGTGCGCAAGAAGGAGTCATCAGGGTGGAGCAAACGCCAACCCAGAGCAAGCTCTAGCTCTGGAGACCTGTGTGGCAAAGACCAGCCCTGCCAATCCTGGGGGGCAGTGGGCTGCAGTCTGACAGGTCCTCTCTGCAGGTGGGTGCCGGGGACTGGTGCAGGGACGGCTGTGGCGCAGGGATGGGGTCCTGGCTGTCACCTGTGCGCAAGAAGGAGTCATCAGGGTGGAGCAAACGCCAACCCAGAGCAAGCTCTAGCTGAGGAATCCCCATGGGCTGGGGCTGAGGCACGCCGATGTGGGACCCCGGGACCAAAACAGATGCAAGCAAGGTGGGACCCTGGGCGACAGCAGGAAGGAGCCTCGAAGGAGACTGGGCTGGATCCAGCATTGCGGGGATGGGGACCTGCAGATGCATCCACTGTGACCGACTACCAGCTGCACAGCATGTAACTGCACACTACAACCAGCCACCCTTCACCTGCCTTAAATAAAGCCCTCCAGTGAACAGCTGGGTTCTGTCCCTTGGAGTTTGTCCCCTTGGCCCCTGTGATTGTGCTCAGCTGAGGGAGCCTCTCCTGGCAGGGGAAGGGCAGCAGCACTGGGAGCCAGCTCTGCCCTTGCAGCAGGCTGGGTCGCAGGAGGGGAAAGTGCTACTACGGCACATGTGGCTTCCCCTTCTCACTTCTCTTGCCCTTTTTGTGCCCCGGCGCTTGTCAGTCGCTGCTTCTGCTTACCCTCCATCTCTTCCCCAGGGCCGGGCTGGCGAAGGGACCCAGCCCCTAGGAGCCG
>NW_009661368.1:3842176-3842661 GCF_000708025.1 Charadrius vociferus
GGTGCCCTGGGGGAAGCGAAGCTGAACAGACACAGCAGGTGCCCCGCTCTTTTTCCTACCAAGACTTTATTAAATAAAGTCCTTTTTATTATATAAGTTTTATGGGAAGTTCCTGGCAAGAGCTCCGGACCCTGCCAGAAGCCTTCCCGTTCCCTTATGCAGTGCCAGTACGTCCCAGCTAAAGTCCCATCCACTCCAGAAGCCCCCCCGCAGTGGGGGAGCTGGCTCCCGGCAGTGCCGGTGTGGGTGGTGAGCACCTGTGAGCACCCGGCCCCACGGGACAGACTAACCACAGAGAAAGTGCATTTTCAAAGCAGCTCCTGGGCGTGGGCCACGCTGCCCATGGGAGTGCAGCGCTGCCTCCCTGCCCCATCCGCACCCGTGGCATCACCCTCGCTGCTCCCGGCCGCCCGGGGGACGAGCCCCATGCGACCCCCTGCCCTTCTGCCAGCACAGGTGCCGGCGGGGGGATGCTCACTCCCGCG
>NW_009661368.1:3842850-3843168 GCF_000708025.1 Charadrius vociferus
TGAGCTCGTCCAGCTCCTGGTGGCAGACAGCCAGCCCAGCCAGCGTCAGGAGGAAGCGGCCAGAACTGCAGACCCCCAGCCGGTCCTGCAGCCGGTACGCATTGGCCCAGGTGGCCAGGGCCTCGCGGTACATGCCGGTGCAGGTCAGGCGCTGCGCGACTCGCAGGTCCTGCAGGAAGAAGAACTCCAGGAACTCGGGGGAACGGCGGATCTCAGCGATGGAGTGCAGGTGGGACAGGAACTGCTCGAAGGCTCGGCTTCGCTTAGCAATGGTCTCGGCGGTAAAATTCCGGCGCAGCCTCTTCCTGGGGAAGGGGA
>NW_009661368.1:3844976-3845789 GCF_000708025.1 Charadrius vociferus
CACGCGCCCTATGCAGTTTGACTGCACCCCCGGCGCTCGCCCTGCCTTATTGAGCACCGTGCCCGCTCCCTCCTCGCCGCTTTCTTGAGAATGTCTATTAATATCGAGGAACGAGCCCAGCTGCTGCCATCGCTCTGCCTCCGCTCGCCCGCTGCACCCTGCTCCGGCACCCGCACCCTGCCCGGGCTCGGATGGGGATCCCTTGCGCTCCCCTGGGCGCAGATGACTCTGTGGGGACTTCTGCACCCAGTGCTCAGGGGTCCCAAAGCCTCCCCAAGCCCTTCCCGCCTGGCTGCTGGGCAGGGTGGGATGCACGGAGAGTCTGGGTTGTCCCCAAATCCCAGCCGGTGTATGGGGGTTCTGTCAAAACCAGAAGGCGGGGAAACTCCTGGATGTCCCCAGTGCTGGGACCTTGCAGGACAGAGTGCTGCCAGTCTGAACCCGCTACAGCCCAACCCCCTGTGCAACCCTCTCGGAGCACCGCAGGGCATGGTCCACTTGGCCAGCACATCCCCAAAGCCACTAGCCCTGGCCAGGCCCTGGCAAAGGTGGCTGGCATGGGCTGCGGTGTGCGAGGGCAGAGCCTTCGAGGAGGCACCTGGGCAGATTTCCCACTCTCCCGACAGCACGGAAAGACGGGGCCTTTTCCGGATCTTAGAGCTGGGTGCCAACGGTGCCGGGGACCCCGCACTGCAGGGGGGAAGATGCTCCGTGCCCATTCAGGGGCTTCACACCGGGGGCCCCTTCCTCATCTGGGGCAGGGTGCTGCAATGCAGCTCTGCCCTGGACCCCCTGAGCCGAAAACAGGGGTGA
>NW_009661368.1:3846017-3847820 GCF_000708025.1 Charadrius vociferus
ATTTTTAACCCCCTCCTTGCTGAGCCGCCCTGGGCGGGGGGGTGTGCTGCAGGGGGGTGGCAGAGCCGCCCTTCTGCCAAGGCTCCGGTGTCCCTCCCCAGAGGGCTTGAATTTCTATCCCGGCTTCAGACCCACGTTTAATCCCCAGCTCTTGGCCAATAACGCTTTGGCTAAATTAGGTAAAATGCGCCCCTTGCCAATGAGCGGGGCCGGATTTCCACCGGGGAGCTGATAGGCTGCCGGGGCCAGGGGGCCAGCGGCTGGGGGCACAGGGGGTGGCGGTGGCGGGGACGCTACAAATTGGGGTGCCAGGGGCACCAGGGAGCTTCTGGGGGCTCCTGCTGCAGGAGGTGGTGACTCCCTGGGGGAGGGAAGCAGCAGAAATGGCTTCAATGGTAAGAACCCCCATGCTGCTGTGTGCCGCGTACCATGTGCTGCATGCTGTGTGTCATGAGCTGCGTGGCAGGGCAAGACCAGGCTGGGCAGGAGGTGCCCGGGCATTGCATGAGCCCAGGGGAACCGCAGGCGCCCGGGGGATGTGGGCTGTGGAGGTGTCTCCGCAGATGGTGATGGGGAGACGGTCCCTGGGACCGGGCTGACCGTGTCGGACGAGGGCAGGGAGGTGTCCGGGCAGCACAAGGTCCCCGCAGGACATGTCCCAGGGGGGGACTGTGCGGCTGCCCAAGGGGTGCGGGCTCCTGGGGATGCTGGATCAGCCCCGGCTGGAGCTTAGGGCTGCGTGGAGGTGGTGGTGGCAGGGAGTGGCTGAAAACCGAGCGCTGGGTCATGCGACACGGTGTCGCCGCCGGCTCCGCGTACAGCCCGCGCCTCCAGGAGAAACTCAATCGGGGCCGACAGGTGCCTGTGACCATGGCCCCACTGCTCCCTATAAGGGGAGCCAAGGAGATCACAAAAATAGCGCCGCGTGCCTGGGATGCCAAGGCTGCACACAGAGACCCATGGCCCCTACGTCACGGAGCACCCCCGGCTGGTGGGGGGCCCCGAGCAGGCGGCTCCCCACAGCCCACCATCCTCGCAGGTGCCCAAGTGGCACTGGAGCTGCGGGGATTGCCAGGAGCCCCGGTTCCGCCTGGCACAGCATCGTCCTCCAGCTGGGCAGGGGCTCTCCCCGCACCCCTGTGCCACCGGGTCTGCACTGTGTGAGGGGCTCTCGGGCATGGCACGGGCGGCTGCGGTGACCCCACTCCCTTGCCTTGCAGACGGACCAGCAGGCTGAAGCCCGCGCCTTCCTCAGCGAGGAGATGATTGCTGGTGAGCGTGGGAACACTGGGCAGAGGGACCAGACCTGGCCAAAGCGTAGGGCCAGGCTCTGTCCTGCTGTTGTGGCCCCGTCCTGTGTGCTTCCCGGCCCTGACCCCCTTCCCCGCAGAGTTCAAGGCCGCCTTCGACATGTTCGATGCGGACGGTGGTGGTGATATCAGCACCAAGGAGTTGGGGACGGTGATGAGGATGTTGGGCCAGAACCCCACCAAGGAGGAGCTGGATGCCATCATAGAGGAGGTGGATGAGGACGGTGAGCAGCCCTCGGCGGCGGGCGGCAGGGTGGTGGGCGGGCAGGCAGCCTGACCCACGCTCGGCTTCCTGCCTGCAGGCAGCGGCACCATCGACTTTGAGGAGTTCCTGGTGATGATGGTGCGCCAGATGAAAGAGGACGCCAAGGGCAAATCCGAGGAGGAGTTGGCCAACTGCTTTCGCATCTTCGACCGGTGAGTTGGGGGGCGATACTTGCCTGTCCTGCTCACAGGGGCGAGTGGGACCACATCCTGCCCTCACCCTCCTGCA
>NW_009661368.1:3847830-3848550 GCF_000708025.1 Charadrius vociferus
GGATGGGTTCATCGACATTGAGGAGCTGGGCGAGATCCTGAGGGCCACTGGGGAACCTGTCACCGATGAGGACATAGAAGACATGATGAAGGACTCGGACAAGAACAATGATGGCCGCATCGACTTCGATGGTGAGCAGCAGCCCCGGCCCTCACCCGGCGGCTACCCAGGCGAAGTGCCTGTGCTGCCCACCCCGGGCATGGCCGCAGGCTGAGGGTGCTGCTCTCTTGCAGAGTTCCTGAAGATGATGGAGGGTGTGCAGTAAGGGACCAGACATTCCTCGGGCCGGCCGCTGCGCCCAGCCCTGCTCCACCGCTGCCCAAGGAACAGCAGCTCCGCAGCGCCCGGTCCCCGGCCGCCGGTGCTAGCTGGGACCCTGCCCTGCGCCAGGACCCCCGTCTCACCCCGCTGCTGGCGGCCGAGCTTTTCCCCCAGCCTGTCACACGCGGTTTCAGTCTGAGCCTCAATAAAAGGGGAAAGGCTTGAGCTGCTGGTGCAAAACTCCACCGGGTTTGCGTGGGGAGGGGGCTGCAGCACTGTGTCCCCCTGCTCCTCTGCCCAGGGAGGGGGGGACACGTCTGTGTGGGTGCTTCGTGTGGGTTGGGCTCACGCCACGGTGCTGCGCCGGGGGGGACGGCACAAGGGCAGCGTGGGGCCACAGTTCCCACGGGCTGCTGGGCGGGCGCCAGCGCTGAGCTCAGACTTTCCATGCTGAGCAGC
>NW_009661368.1:3849645-3850510 GCF_000708025.1 Charadrius vociferus
AGATCGAGCAGGTGAGGGCCACGCTGGCAGAGATGGAGAGCAGAGCCAACATCCCTCTGTGGACGGTGGAGGCCACACAGCCAGCGGGGACAAGCAGCACTGCAGTGCCCGCAGAAGGGTCCGCTCGGGGGGGACCTCATCCTGGGCAGTGCTGCAGGGTCCTCTGACTGGGGAGCAGGAGACGAGGTGGCAGGGTTGGCAAGTCCCATGGCCATTCAGGCATCATGGAGCAGCTTGTACCCCCCGAGCCATGCGGGGGGGCTGCCCCCACCTCGGTAGAGGGAACAGGATGAACTCTTGTCATCCTAAGTGTTAATAAAGCCTGTGGGGGTCAGTGTCCCTCCCTTCCTGCCTGTGCTTGCAGAGGGGCCAGCAGGAACCCCGGGGCTGGGCTGAGAGAAGGTGCCTCTGGGCACTCATGGGGTGCCAGACTGCAACAGAACCCCCAGAAGAGTTATAAACATGCATTTATTTATACATTAACCGTGGCTCGGACTGCAAAATTAATTTAAAAACAGCCTATGATACAGAAAGCCGGGGGAAGCGGCCGGAGAGGGACTGGGCAGAGACCCAAGGATGACAGGGAGAGGCGGCGTGGGTCAGGTTTCCTGGCTCTTGGCCTGCTTGGCATATGTCTCCCGCACGTACTTCTTGTAGGCTGAGGAGAGAGAGGGGACACGGGGCAGGCAGTGGGGTTGGGGGGCTGTGCCACTGCCCACCCTGGAGCGAGCGAGGTGGGGGCTTCCGCCCTGGGCACTCACCAACTTGGTTCTTCCAGAGCTCGGCGGCGTGTGTGTTCAGGGGGCTCTCGATGTTTGGCTCTGGGGACAAGGGCTGGGTGAGGGGGTGGGGTGGCTTGGACCTC
>NW_009661368.1:3850756-3851002 GCF_000708025.1 Charadrius vociferus
CGCGAAAGCTTGTGCCGCAGCTCCTCGTAGGCCTGGGGGCGGGAGTCAGGAACGGGGGCCACAGCCCGGGGGTGCCGGGCAGCCCCAGGGGAACCAGGGTGCAGGAGGAACCCCAGATGGAGGGGGGGGAAGAGAGGACTGAGACCGCCCTCCATCCCGGGGGGGACCAGGGTGGACCTGGGGTCCCGACTGCTCACCGTGCCGGCAGCACCGTCGATGGTCCCGATCCACTTGCAGAGGGTGTGA
>NW_009661368.1:3851843-3856661 GCF_000708025.1 Charadrius vociferus
GAGTGCGAAGCGGCTTTATTGGGGGCCCGGGGGGGGGCCCTCGGGGAGTGGGGTCTCAGGGCTCTGGGGGACCCTCTGGGGGCGGCACATCCCCCCCACAGCGAAGCGTCTCCATGTGCTTCTGCATCTTCTCCGTCATCCACGCCGGTGGGACGAAGGGCTTCAGCTCCTCCAGCCGCAGGTCGACAGAGTCCCTGGGTGAGAGGTGGGGTGAGACAGCGGGACCCCGGTACCCAGCACGGACCCTCAGCCAGCAGCGAGCCCAAACCCCCAGCACAGACCCTGGCACCCACCACGGACCTCCAAGGAGCAGTGAGCCCAAATCCCCGACACCCACCCTGGCACCCACCACAGACCCCAAGGCAACACCAAACCCCCAGCCAGCCCACACCCCCAGCACAGACCCTGGCACCCACCACGGACCTCCAAGGAGCAGTGAGCCCAAATCCCCGACACCCACCCTGGCACCCACCACAGACCCCCAGGCAACACCAAACCCCCAGCACCCACCATGGACCACCAAGCAAAACCAAGCTCAAATCACCTGCACCTACCATAGACCCCCCAAGCAGCACTGGGCTCAAAACGCTGGCACCCACTGTGGAGCCCAGCACCCACCACGGACCCTTGGCACCAACCCCCAACCAGCACTGAGCCCCCCAGCTGGCACAGAGCAGGGACCCTCCAGCACTGGCCACCCCCACAGTGGAGCAGCCAGGGCGGGCGCAGCAGAGGCCACCCCCACGGGCAGCAGCCCCAGGCACACATGGCACCTCTGCTCTGGTCCTCACCTGTAATCATCACTGGCAGCCAAATCCCGAATGTCCTCTTCGATGAGGAGGTAAGCCTGCAGCACAAGGGGACACAGCTCAGGGCTGCCATGCATCTGCTCTGGTGGCAGTAGGGGCAACACCGCATCCCCTGTCCCCGGCCGGTGGTCCCCGCAGGAGCCAGGGTTGCCTCCTGGCCTGCGCTACTCGCCTTCGTGTGCGCCCGAATCCCGAGGGGCAGCGGACAGACCTCCTCCGTGCCCCAGGAGCACCTCTACCTCCACACACCCTGCCTAGCCTCCTGCCAAAGCCGCCTTTCCCACAGCAGGCCGTTGGCTGCTCCTCCACCCGTCCTAAGCCCTGCGGTGGATCTCTGCGCGGTCCCCGCTGGCGGCAGGGGCCGTCAGCCCCGGGGGACTGGCGGCAGGAGCCGCCAGCCCGGGCGTACTCACCATCTTGCCCCCAGTGGCCCTCATGTGCTGCTGCTCTGCCAGCCAGTGCTTATCTTGCGGGTCGGCTGCGTACTGCAATAAAGCAGCGAGGACCTAGCTGAACACAGGCAACAGACCTTCCGCTCTGACCACCCTCCTGCTGGGATGCTGCGCCCCGCTCCAGCGCTCGCTCAAGCGCGTTGTGCCACAGGGTGCTGCCCACCAGGGGTGAGGGGGACTCAGCTCTGCCTGCTGTTTCTCCAACCTCAAGCCCTGGCTCCAGGCAAACCCACCACCTCAGAGGCTGAGCTAAGCCGTTAACTTATGTTCCGGGTGCTAGCCATACCGTGTGCGTATGTGCTCTAAGACAACAAACAAGGGCGTGGGGGAGGAAGAAAACAAGCGAGCACACGCTCCCGACTGCCATCAGAAACTGTTTCTGAACAAACCCCGGAGGAGGAAGTGTCCTGCTGCAGCATCTGACCTTAAAGAGGTGGGGATGCTTGATGTAGAGTCGCCCTCTTGTTCCTCCCATCCCGAGAGCTCTGAAAGAGGAACACGAGGGGGTGTTACACCTGTGTGGAGGGCGGCCGTGGTGGTACAGGGACACCTCCTCTCCTCCCCAAGCCCTTCCTACTGCTTTCGAGGCAGAGAAGCGAAGTGACGGGAGGAGTCTTACGGGCTCCTGCCTTGGAGACACCACCCTCCATCAACAGGGCCATTCCTTACTTGTTTGCTCGAGATCCCAGCACAAAGGTTGTGGTTTCAGTCAGTCGGGATGGATCCCACTACAGAGCAATTGGAAAAGGGGCAACATTAGAAATGAAGGTGGTGCTGGCCCACGCTCCACGAGCCTCAGCTCTCTGATGGGGAACCTCAGAACCGCCCCCAGCCTGGGAGGGAGAGAGCTGGCCACAGACCTCCGGACTTCTGCAGAGGAGGGAAGTTAAATTCCCTCTGGGCTGATCTAAACAGTTTCCCTCGTGGGAAACACTTGTGGGATCCTCCTGGCTACTACTGCTCTCCCCAGGTCTAACAGCAGCACCACTCTGCAGAGCTACAGGCTACAGTGCCTGGGGGAGACAAGCAAAGGCTTCCAGGCACTTCGCTCCTCTTCTTGCTTCTCTCCTGCACTGCAGGGGCCCGTCGGGGCAGAGTACAGATCAGCGCTGAGCTCCGCTCCCGCAGCAGTAGGGCTCTGCTGGCGGAAGCAAAGGGGAGGAGAGGGTGAGTCCATCAGTGTCAGCCAACCAATACCTTTGGTCCATCCCTTCTCACGGGCTCAGAGACTTTGAGTTTCCACCTGAGGAGGAAAGAAAATGCACTAAGAATGACTCCCTGCGGGACCAGCGCAGTCACCACCACAGCACCAGCAGCAGGTACTGAGCCCCAGCCTTTCCAGATCCGCCTTTGTTCACACCCTCCATTCCCCTGTGGTGCCCAGCTCCAGACCCTCATCTTTGCTGCACGTTCTTCTCTTCCCAGTTGCCAAGATTTCACCACCACCCGTGTCTCACACTGCTCATTCTGAATAAGTCCACCTGGACCTTTTCACCCCTTTAGACCTGTTTAAAACTGTTTCCTTGAGGGTCTTTGCCTCCCAGGGAGAACAGCTCAACCTAAATCCCTCCTGCCCGCCCTCTGGCACTCCCCCTGCACCTCTCCTTTCTGCAGGAGGGGAAAGAGAGCACAGGGTTTCTGTGCTCCCTGATTTGGGAGCCTCATTTCCCCCCTGCCCCCACAAAACACGGGCTCCAGCTCAGAACCCATACTCACGCAGCCATGCCTGAGACCCCACGATCGTTTGACAGGCTCTGTCCTGGAGGCCGCCCCTTTCTCTGCATGGAAGAAATCCTTCAGTGACTCAGCTGTGCAGGCAGAGAGAACCCTCTCAGTTACCCACCCCCTCCCGGTGAAGCTGCTCTTCTTGTCACAAGCAGAAATGCTGGATGGCACAAGAACAAGCACCTCTGAGGCACCCCAAAAGCTACCTGTGCACTTGCATGTGCTCGTACTGTGGGAATGGCCAGGAACGAGGAACAGGTTTCCCAAAACATAAAATCCCTTGTGTGGAAAACCCTCCTACCTTTTTGGGAATGGGGCTCCCTCGACGATTCAGCTCCTCATCCATCTGTCGGGCACGCTGGAAGAGAAATGGCAGTGAGATGAGCAGGGCCCTTCTCCTCACCAGGCACGGAGGGCCCCACGCATCCAGCTGGCCGCTTTCCCCTTTGCTGCACTTGAGGTGAAGAGCACAAATGTGCAGGGAAATGCCAATCTCACCCCGTCTTGGTGAGAAGCACTGAACTCCAACAAGCAGTGATTGTGCCTGGGATTTTTGTTGAGTAGGTACTTCTCCTTCCTAGCCTAACATCGCCCAGCTCTGCCTCCTTGCTAGTGCACTGACAGACAAGAAGAGGCAGAGAACAAAGCAATTCCAACCCTTCTCCTCCTCTTTCCAACTCTTACAAGCCACTCAAGCCTCTGGGAACAATAACAACTTTTACCTTTGGTACCGCCTGCTCATGGGGCAACCTGGGAACAACCTTTTTGCCATCAGAGAACAGCAGTTTGGCCTGCAGGAAGAGAAAGAAGGGTTACCCGATTCTGGGCCCAGAGAGGGACCTGCCAGCAACTCCCACTGTCATGAATCTGCCTGAAAGCCCTGCAACAGCTCTGCTTTCACAGTGCTGCCATGCAGTGATTTCACAGATGGCGAGATGCAAAAGCTCAATCTGAGTGTGATAAAGTCTGGACAACTGGGACAAAAACAAGATGTGAAAGAAAAAAATCCCGCCCCCCCCAGCCTCTCCTACAGGTGCCAGGGGGCCGGTCTCTGTGGAAGCTCCAGCCATGTGACACGTGCCGACAGCAGCAGTAGAAAGCAACAGCATGAGCTGCCCGGCCCTGAGTGTTCTTCTCTTTCCAGTGAGAATGAAGCCAAGCACAGCAGCCACAGAAGGGCTGTGGATGTCCCCCCCACTCCCCGGTTAGTGGCAAAACCATCAAGAGGGATGTGTCCTAGCTGTGCCGCTCTGCTCAGCCAGGCGCCAGGCTCTGCTGATGGAGCAGAGCCCCTCACTAGTGCCCACCTGCTCCAGGCAGCTCCGACATGTCTCCTGGATAAGCTGCTCTGGGTCCACCTCCTCTCCAACATTATCACGCACGTTGATTGCTGCCTTCTGGAAAAACTGGAGAGGAGGCAGCAGGAGAGGGTTAGAACCCAAGCTGCCAGGCAGCATCAGGGCAGGCACACGGGCCCAGCTCCCATGCTGTACCCACCCACCGGCAGCCAGGAGACAGGCGCGACAGCCTTTTGTGGCAGCTGGGAGCAGCGCTCTCTCTACACAGCCCACGATGGGATGGGGCCTGTCCCTGCAGCTCTCACCTTCATGTACTTGTTGAAGATGGCCCGGATTTCCTCATTGATGCTGGGCTGCAGGACAGCTCGCAGCAGGTCCATGGATACAGCGGGGTCCGTGAAGCTGAAGGTGGAGGAGTCAGGTGTGGGGGGTGTCCCCCAGTCAGATCCTCCCCCTCCGGTCTGGTGCCCAGTCTGGTCCAGTCCAGTCTCTCTGTACAACCTTCCCCCCTCGGGTCCGGCCGGCCCGGACTCC
>NW_009661368.1:3856900-3869627 GCF_000708025.1 Charadrius vociferus
CATGGGCCGCGCGCCGGAAGTGAAGGGGCTGCCATGGCAACGGCGCCGGGGGTCGCGGTGCGGGGTACGGGGGGAGCCCCGGGGATACGGACACACACACACTGGAGAGGGTCCAGCAAAGGGCTACAAAGGTGATTAGGGGATTAGAACATCTCTCATATGAGGAAAGGCTGAGGGACTTGGGTCTCTTTAGTCTAGAGGAAAGAAAATCGAGAGGGGATCTTATTAACGCTTACAAATACTTAAAGGGAGGGTGCCAGGGGGATGGGAGCAGTCTTTTTTCAGTGGTGCCCAGTGACAGGACAAGAGGTGATGGGCACAAACTTGAACATAGGAAGTTCCCCCTTAACATGAGTAGGAACTTCTTTACTTTGAGGGTAGTGGAGCACTGGAACAGGCTGCCCAGAGAGGTTGTGGAGTCTCCCACTCTGGAGACATTCCAAACCCACCTGGACGCCAGGTTGTAGGTGACTTTGCTCTGGCAGGGGGCTTGGACTAGATGATCTCCAGAGGTCCCTTCCAACCCTGACCATTCTGTGATTCTGTGAGCTGAATACAAACAGCCCGAGAGGGCGAAACGGGCTGACACAGCTGCTGTGAATTTAACACACCCGCGTTTGCTTCCCTCTGGGCCTCCACCTTTGTTTTACCCTCATGGCTCGTTTTAAACCTCACCCCTTGGTTTGTGTAGTCTCATAGATATGTTCGCGCGAGTCGTATAAAAACCCACAGCACTAAAGAAATCCTTAGTTCTAAAGAAGTGCAGCTTCATGGATGAATGCAGTGATGGATGGTCAGCTCTAAAATAATTGTAAGTTCCAAAGCCGTAAAAAGTCACGTTGTTCCTCCCTGTTCTCCCTCAGACAGGACTTGTCTTAGGTGAAACTGGTCACACTTTGACCCTGCCTGTGAGATCCAAGTAATTGCAGCTGCAGAAATACGAATGTTTGTCCTTCCATGATCTGTGCATTCCTTGTTGTGTTATATTCTACGCTTGAAATAGAAAAATAAACTTGTGTCGTGGTTTAACCCCAGCCAGCAACTAAGCACCACGCAGCCACTTGCTCGCCTCCTGCCCCTGTGGGATGGGGGAGACAATCAGAAGAGTAAAAGTGAGAAAACTCATGGGTTGAGATAGAGACAGTTTAACAGGTACAGCAAAAGCCATGCACAAGCAAAGCAAAACAAGGAATTCATTCACGGCTTCCCATCGGCAGGGGGGGGTTCAGCCATCCCCAGGACAGCGGGGCTACATCACGTGTAATGGTTACTTGGGAAGACAAACGCCATAACTGGAAACGTCCTCCCTTTCGTTCTTCCACCAGCTTTATACACTGAGCATGATGTCATATGTTATGGATATCCCTGTGGTCAGTTGGGGTCAGCTGTCCCAGCTGTGTCCCCTCCCAACTATCTGTGCTCACCTGGCCTCTTCACCAGCCGCGTGGTGTGAGGAGCAGAAAAGGCCTTGACTCCTGTGTAAGCCCTGCTCAGCAGTAACAAAAACATCCCTATGTTATCAACACTGTTTCCAGCACAAATCCAAAACATAGCCCCATGCTAGCTACTGTGTAGAAAATTAACTCTACCCCAGCCAAAACCAGCACAACTCGTTGCGGTTCCAGCTGACTTTTTCCTGCAAGTCTCTCATCTTTCTGGAATCTCATTGTTTATCTGAGGAAATGCTCAAAACCAGCATTTCCTCATCTTGTCTAACGTGCAGAATAGTCTAAAAGACTTGTCTGTCATTTTCTAGACCTTCTTACCCTGTGTCGTGGTCAACAAGAGGCTTTTCCATTGGATCAGCTGGATAATAACGTTTTCTTTGGTTAAATAATGTTTGCTGTTTTGATGGTAATGTTTTCCCTTTTTACTTCCAAGGTGATTGTAAGATAAAAACAAACAGGATTTCCCAAAGCACACAAGTTGAGGCTGTTCAGTGCCTTGCATTCAAAGCAGCCGGCGTGGAGCATGGTGCAGAAGAAGCGTATACTCAAGCAGTCATTTCCAGTTTGCTGTTCTCATGTGCTCTGTGTGCAAGTGGGGAAGCACTTCGCTGTGCCACGGAGAGGGCAAGTGGATTCTCCTTCTCTGCCAGCTTTGCTGGACACTCCAGACCAGCATCTGCATTGCGGGCACAGTGGTGGGACCTCAGGAGGATGGTCTGTTGGTGTCTCTCAGCATTTGTTGCTGCAGCCTGTGGCTGTGTCCCCGCACCATGACCAGTGCGATTCTTCCGCTGTAGCTGTCGGCCCAGCAGTAATCATGCCCAGTGCCCATGGGAGAACGGAGCCAGCTGCAGGAGTAGAGGCTGGGTGACTCACGGCTTACATGCTGGAAGAGGCTTGTGCCTTCATTGTCTCCTTCCTGCCGCTTTGACCGGGGCTGCATCGGCCAGGGATGAGATCAGGCTGTTACACAAACCTGACCTGAGGATGTGGAGCCAATCAAGTCATCATCAGTGTTGCCATAACTTCATTATTATCAGCACTGGGCTTTTTACGTGCTTATTATGGTTGCTCCAAATTGTTAGTAATGAAAATTGGACATCGTCCAGAGGTGAGGAGAAATAACTATGGCTGTAGAAACTGATGGGGAAAGGTGAAAAGAATGGTTTTGTTTAACATCTGAAAGCTCGATGGAGAGAGGGCTCAGCTTTGTACGTGTGCTGCAGAGAGGACAGCGATCAAATGTATCTACCATGAGCAGAGAAGAAATCCTTGTGTTGGTTTGAATCAAGTGAGACTGGATTCGATCTTTGGAAAAACTTTCCAGTTACAAGATGACTTAAATACTGGAACAAATTCTCAATAAAGGAGTCCCCGTCTTTGGAGGGATAAGGGTGTCTTTTTAAGAGCACATGAGAACAATGCCTATCAGGGATCACCTAAATATAACTGATGAGATGACTTGTTTGGATCTCCTCCAGCCCTTGTTTTTTAATGGTAATTTTTCCATATATCTGTGCGGTAGGTGCACATGACAAAACATGCCAACCTGCGAATGTCTGCCAGACACAAACAGCCATTTCACAGCTGAGGTTACGTGAGCTCTTCTTTGATTCACAGAGCGACTTTGGACAAGTCCTGTCTGTCCGCAGTGTCCTCAGTGCAGGCAGGCCTGCGGGGCAGGCAGGCTTTTGGCGGCAGTGGAAAGCCTGTTGAACCCAATCCCACATCCTGGTTTGGCAGGGAGACTCTTGCAGGCAAAGCTTCGTTATCCCGCTGGATCTTCACGGTGGTGTTGGGTCTGCCCTTGGAGGTCAGCACAGGGTTGCGGTGTAGGAAGACAAGAAGCACAGGGGGTCAGGGAGGAGGAATGGGATTGTAGTCTGTGAATTTTACTGCATAACATTACTTCTTAGCATCAAACGCTGTAAAATTATGCCAGCCTTCACAGGAAGACAGCAGGCAGGACATTGCAGAGGAGTCTGTGTTTCAGTGGGCTGAGGTAGGTAGGAAGGGGAATAGAAGAGGGAGAGAAACCGAGCGATTTGAATGTCAAGAGCCCCTTTCCCATCGATCTGTGTCAGCCTCAGGATGTTCCATGTCTGTGGAGCTGGGTGGGTGCGTGGAAGGGTCTGGGTCAGGCTCCTGCCACCCCATGGAAGTGGGATTTTTGTGGATGCTGTGAGCTCTGTGTCAGTTGACCTGCCCCAGCCACAGCCCAGCCATCCCCAGGAGGATCTGGGTGCAGGAGCAGTGCTCCGTGTCACCGCGAGCGTTTGCTCTTTCTTCTGGCTTCTTTTGCAAACAACCATGGTACCATCATCTGCAAGATCCCGGTGAGGGGCCACACACACCTGCCACATCCTGCTGCCACAGCAGATGTGCTTTTTTGGTTTACTTTATTCACCCTCTGACCTCTCATGAGACTGGTGCTGCACTGCAGGTAATCAATGAAAGTCAGGAAACAGCTGATGAGGAGAGGAGACACAGGACCAAAAAGCATTCAGAGACACAAATAATGTTCCTGGTGGGCACACAGTGATCTCTAGTCATTCCCGAGAGTGAGCTAGAGGGCTCTGGTGCACATCCTGCTCTCCATGGACCTGCACTGCCATGTGCGATGCGTTCAGGTGCGATCCTGCTCTGCGGGATCCGAGTCGTGTCGCTCAGTCAGGACCTGCATCTCTCTGAGGTGTTTATTTCACTAGAGAAATGTGCTTGTAAGGCATTCTCCTTCATTAGTTCCCAAAATGTTAACCAGGGTTATGGTCTGCTAAAACAGAAATGTGCCAAAATGATGGCACATTGTTCCCAAAGAGGAGGAGCTGCCGGGCGAGCGTGGAGGCAGAGGCAGAGCTCTCCTCTGTGGGAGTCCCTGGGTTGGAAGGAGCCGCACAGTCCCGCAAGTTGTTCCAGATGGTTTGCTGGGTGCGTGGAAGGGAGTCGACACTGCCAATACTGGCAGAACGGCACAGGTTACTCCGCGGGGTGTCATGCTCGAAGGTGATTAACAGCGACAGCAATGCATGATAAGCACTGAGCTGTTGGGTTAAGCTGTAGAGCTGCGAGGTGTGAAGCACTGGATCTTCAACAGGCACGGGCGGTTCGCATAGAAATTGCATCCAAATTGAGTCACGGCCACGAGGAGAAGACAAAACCTGTGTTTAAAGCATATTTCTTGCAATGAGCCCTCTTCCCACACAGGTTTGGCGGCATGGAGCTGTGCATCTTCCTGTTCCTGAGTTGCATCGCTTGTGCTGCCCCTGCATCGCTTTGATGTGAATTTGATGGAAAGCTCTTTGAATAGGAACTTTGCTTTTCAGTTTTCCTGTCAAGTGGCACAAACTTAGAATTGTAGAAATAATGTTGAGCTCAAACCAATTAATTTCACTCACCCCACAGCTGCAAATTGCAACAGGTCTGACGCATTCTTGCCTGGTGCTGGTGTGTCCTGGCCAGACCGATCCTTAAGTTCTCCTATAATTTTGATTGTACTTTGGCTTATGTGCAATTCAAGAAGAAATAATTAAATTGGGAAGGACAAAATTGCAAAACCAGATTCCAACTAGCACTCATGTGACTTGAGAATAACTGAAATTAAATGGGTTGACACTCACATAATTGAAGGCACTGCTTAATCTGTTATCTCAAACACGTTAAATAAGTCTTTACCCTGAAATCAGATGCGGAGAAAAGGGAAGTCAATGTGGCAGTGCATTTAATTTTTCATTTGCTTTTAACGTGGGTCTCCAGTGAAGGCCAGCAGTTTGAACCTGGGGTTTGAAGGCAGATTCCCATGCTCTCCTCGCCTTGGGCGAGCTCTCGTCCTTGAAATCCTGAGACTTTTCACTCCAGAGAGCTCCCTTTCATTGGAGCATCATTTCACTGGAGCAGACCCTTCTGCTGGATTCGCAGCAGGGGGGAGCAGCCTGAGCTCCAGCCCCCAGCTGTCGAGGGGAAACAGTTCCTCTGTGTATGGTTCTCCCAGGACTGTGGGCACTTGACCTGATAAGGGTGGGGAGCCTTGTCTTGTCTTTAAATTAATTTAATCTATTGCCAGTTAACACAAACTTCTAATGACTGATTAGAGGTAACGGATGTACCCACTGGCTGTGGCTCGGGGCAGCCTGTGGCATCCTCTCGCACAGGCACTGCTGCCTAAACTAGGCAATTCATGCCCAAAACAGCCCTTCGGCATGAATAGATCGGGTGCTTGTGCGTGCACTAGCTGGGTGCCGATGCTGCCTATGGACACTGTGTGCTCCCCTGGGTCCTCATGCTATGCTGTTTGGGGGCTCCTATGGGAACGAGTTTGGTATTCGTGCATGTGATAACTGTGTGCTCCTGCGTGAACTCATTTGGTGCTCATGCACGCACATGGGGCCAGGGGACAGCGTTAATTTGCTGAGGAGACTTTGAGCTTGCTCATTTGGATGCCTAAACCTGGGGATTTACATTAGTAACATTGGAAGAGCTGGAGCGCACTGCTCATGAATGGAGCAAACAAATGAGATATTTAATTTAGAGACATATCCAAATGAAGCCTTGAGTATTGGGCCTGCAAAAACCTGCAGATAGCATCTCTTATGTGAAACAGCAGCCTTGGGAATGAAGGGCATTTGCATGTGGAAGGAGGGAGCTCCTCAGTGCTGCTGCCCGGGTGGGTGCTCATCCTCTACGCCCATTTCGGCTGGGACTGTGGGGCAGAGATGGGCTGGGGCAGTGCAGGTGGCTGCTGCTGTTGATGAAGTTCACTCACAGTTTCCCAAACTTCTGCCTCCTGAGCGATGGTGTGGTGTGCCAGCAGATGCCCTGTCTTGGTCTCATTTTTAAAACTGCACCAGGTTTTGCGTGTAAGCGATTCCTACCGTACTCTCCCGTATGGTTTTAACACAGCAGTGACGTGATGAAAAGAAACTGGTGGTGCTGCAGTATGAGGAGTGGTCTGGCTGCCAAGGATGTTTATAAATTTTAAATACAGCAGTTCACCAAAGTACAAGACCTGTGCAGTGGCAGACGGTGCTGTTCTGGACGGGGTTGCCTCTGGGCTGGCGCTTTCCTTCCCTGCAGCTAACTTGGACTTTTGCCTTTGCAAATCCCATTTAATAAAGCAATGGCGCTGGAGGCCCGCTCCTTCGCACACCTCCCAGAATGCTCTCGGGAAGTAGGAGACGGTAGCGCTGGCTGCAGGACCAGTGCCTTCTGAAGCATCCCAGACCCCAGGATGCCCAAAGGGACCAGCAGGAACAGAGCTGATCGGGAGCAGGAGCGGGCAGCCCTGCCTTTTCCCACTTGGCATCACAGGGAGGCACTGGCAGCATCCTGCTCACTGGAGCTCAGGGAGGATGCTTTGTCCCTGGGTGCTGCTGGGTGGCAGTGGTGGAGGGGTCGGTCACAGCCTTCAGCAAGACGGTGTGGATTCCTGTCAAGAGCGACGGTGAAGAATCTGCCTCCTCGCAGATGGGGTTCCCCCTTCCCTCCTCCCTGTCCCTGTGCTGTACTCCCTGCGGCGTGCAGCCAACTCTGGATCCTGCTTCTGCCTTGGCGGTGGGTGGAGAAACGCAGCTGGAGTGGCTCTTTAGAAAACAGAATTACAGTAAAACGTGGGAGGTTCCTACAAGTCACCTGTGAGCTGCTTCCTCCCATTCCCGGACCCGGGCTGCCTGGGAGGAACTTTAAATTGCCACCCAGCTCAGCCCTGGCCACTGGCTCCGGCAGCATGACAGCGAGAGGCATCTTACTGCTGGGGCTCCTCGCCCTGTGGGCAGAGCTGCAGGCAGCACCCACCGCAGGCAAGTACAGGCACGCTGGAAACACCCAGCATCTCTAGATTTTAAGAATATTTTCTGTATTTTCATAGAATCATAGAACAGTTTGGGTTGCAATTGAACTTGATAGTTCATCTCGTCCAATCCCCCTGCAATGAGCAGGAATATCTTCAACTAGATCAGTGTTGATGGTGATGATGTTCAGTGATGTGTGTTTAAATGTTTGGTTTCATCCTTGTATTTATGAAAGCTTCCTGTGAAGAGTTGTAACACTTGTGAGGTTTAACCCTTGCTTAAATTTTATAATCTTCGAGTTCTGCAAAACTTTTGCCAAGGATGGAGATGGCGGTGGTACCAGCACGCAGGCATAGGGATGCTCAGGAGGAGGTTTGTCAATCGAACCAGTGGCCAGGGCAGGGACCAGTGGAAACACCAGCCTGGCCAGAGCCTGAGGGTGCTGCAGATGGGAGCAAGATGGGCTGGACCAGACCCAGACTGGTCCCTCCTGGCTGGGCAGAGCAGCTTCCATCTGTGGGGCTGGGACCCCCCTGGGGCAAGTGTGGACCTCCACCCCTCACAGCCAGGTTCGGCGCATCTCTAACCGAAATGAGAACCTGCAGGTTGTTAGAGCCGAGCTCCAGTGGGCTGAGCTCTGCTGCCCACCTGCCTGTGCCTGCCTTGGACCAGAGCGCATCACAGTCCTCACCTGGGCTGGTGGCTGCCCCTGCGCTTTGCTTTGTGGCAAGTTCAGGGCATCTCCTCCCCTCATCAGCCCTCTGAAAGCACCAGCCCTGCTGGGGAGGTGCAGCTCTGGGAGAAGGGAAATTCTCCAAAAAGAATTATTTTTCCTCCTCTTTTTTTTTTCTTTTTTGAAAAATGGCCAACTTTCAAACAAGTGAAAATTGCATTGTTTTTGAATGAGCTGTGAAGTGATTTTGAGAGCAGTGTTTGAGATTTTACGGAACCCTTTCCTTCCGAATGCTCCTGCATGCGTTGCCAGTTGGGCTGTTTTATTCTAAAGCTCAAACTCTGAGGCAGCGACGATTTGCTGTTGCTCTGTGACAAGATGCTGGGGCCATCGCACGCTGATGAAAATGTGTTGGAGAAACTTGAGTTTCTTTTGGTCTCAGTTTATAGGCTGGTTTTAAGCCTTACGATACAACCTGCCTTTTGCCAGCAAGCTGGCAGTGCTGGTGCCTCCATTGCTAATGTGTTGGTCCCCTTTCCTGTCTCGGAGCGATGTCCAGGGACCAGTGCTGCCTGTGGGGAGCCTTGTGCTGTGCCGTTCTGCCACCGAGCGGGATCACCTGCTGCTGCTCAACAGCAGAGCGTGCAGCCTGATTTCCTAAACATGCTTAGTGATATATTTGTGCCCTGGTTAAATAGCATGTGCTGTATTTATATTTGTTTTGCTAAGAAGTTGCTGCAATCACACACATACACACAGATACGCACTTTCTTGCTTTTCCTTTCCAAGTTCTGACCCAGGTCTCCCGGCTCGGTGCCTGCAATCAGCCCGGTGGCTGTCTGCCGATGTGCAGGAGTTGGGGTGCTGCAGGAGGGGCTGGCAGGAGGCTGGTGCTTTGGGGATGCTGGCAGCCACCAGCATCTCTGCCTGCAAGGGTCGTGGAAGCCACGGGAGGAGCAGGGTGGGGACATGCCCGGGGGATGCGGGGCTTGCCGTGGGTGTCAGGGTGGGCTGCGGCATGGTGCCACCTCTCCCCTACTGCCCTCAGGCACTGGCCCCACCATGACACTTCCATGTGCCGGAAGGCACTGGTGTGGCCCCAGGGGGCTGTGTCACTCTGCCTGGGTGGGCAGCAGTGGTCAGGCAGAGCCCTGAAAACCAACCGGGAAAAGACACAGGGGAGAAGGCAGCAGCACAGCACCGTGGCAAACCCAAGTGCTGCGAGTGCAGGGAGCGTCCTGCCCTCGATGCCCCGGCACGGCATCACAGTGCCAACTCTGAGACCCTGAGCCATCAAGGGGCAGATCCCTGTGGGCTTTGCCCGCCCAGGAGCCCTGTGTGGTGACGCAGGGTGCTGCGGGGTGGGAGCTGTGGGTGGGATCCGTGGGTTGGAGCCGTGGGTGGGAGGGCAGCGCAGGGCTGGTGCCCCGGGGCTGACGCTGCTGATTTCTGCTCCCTTCCAGGGCTCCCCGGAGCAGCCCCTGCCAGGCGGCCGCAGCCAGGGCAGCCCGTAAGTACTCTGCCGGGGAAGTGCCCTTTGCCTGGGGAAGAGCCCAACACAGTGCCCAGTCCGCAGCCCGGCAGGAGCACCCTGGATGGGCAGAGGGACCCGAGTGCGGAGTGGGTGGGTAAGGACCAGTGCCCTCCCAGGGCTAAACCGGTGGCTGCTGCGACACCCGCCCTGGGGAAGAAGCCGGTGACCGGGGGAGAGCCTGCGGCAGGGAACAAGCCCACGCTGGCTGAGCAGCCAGACACTGGGAAGAAACCTAGTTCAGGGAAAAAGCCAGCATGTGGGGAGAAGACTGAGACTAGGGAAAAGCCAGAGGTCGTAGCAAAGCCAGAGATCGTAGCAAAGCCAGGAGGGAAGCCAGATGCCGGGGGGAAGTCGGAGACCGGAGTAAAGCCGGGGACTGGAGTGAAGCCAGAGACCGGGGCAAAGCCAGAGACTGTGGGGAAGCCGGAGACTGGTGGGAAACCAGTAGCTGGGGGGAAGCCGGAGACTGGAGGGAAGCTGGAGACCAGTGGGAAGCCAGAGGCTGGGGGGGAGCCAGCAGCTGTGGAGAAGCCAGAGGCTCAGAGGCTGGAGGGAAGCCAGAGACTGGGGACAAACCTGTGCTGGGGGAGAAGCCAGAGTCAGGGGGGAAGCCAGAGAGCGAGGGGAAGCCTGAGGCAGGAGAGAAGCCTGAGTCTGACCAGGGTGACAGCGGGGAGGATGATGACGGTGGTGATGATGGTGATGATGACGATGATGAGAAAAATGAGCATGGTGATGGCAATGATGATGGCGACAATGATGAGGATGATGATGACAATGATGGTGACGACAATGGTGATGATGATGGTGACGATGATGGCGATGATGACGGTGATGACAATGGTGACAATGATGACAGTGATGACAGTGACGACGATGACGATGACAACGGAGATGATGATGATGATGATGATGATGACGATGATGATGACGACGACGACGACGACGACGACGGTGGTCCTGATGGTGATGATGATGGTGATGACAGCTATGACACTTGGTGACCGATGCCTCAGGGTGTGTGAGGAGCATGTGGGGCAAGGAGAGCTTGTGGCAGGTGGGCACTGGGGCAGCCACCCCTGGCCTCCTCCTCTGTGTCACTCTGCCAGGGCCGGTCCCGGGCACCAATGGCATTTTGGGCAGGACTTTTTCTTTCCTAATAAATCCCACATTGGGCCACTAGCTTGGTGTGACAAGCTGTCCCTGGTCAAAACGCTCGGCACAGCCAGGCCATTAGGGCTGCCAAGCCCTGCCTCAGGCACAGGGAGCCCCTGTGCCAGCTCCTGCCTGGTGTGGGCTTGGCAGAGCCCTTTGCACAGGGACGTGATTCTGTCACCCATGGGAGAGCCACAGGGACTGCATGCCCAGGACCAGCAGAGCATCTCTGGGCCAGGAGAAACTTCCCTGTAGGTTCTGTCCTGCCCCCAGACCCCTGCGGCTCCCTGGGACAAGCTGCCCCATGGCCAAGACACCCCGGCATGCTCTGAAGGCAGCCGCCATGGCAGGGCTTGGCCAGAAGCCATGCGGGCATGGACACCCATGGGTCCCAGATCTGGTGGTTTTGCACAGGTGGTCTGTTGGGGTGGTGGGAGTTTCTTTGCCCCTTGGAGCCTCACCTGTGCCCACCGTGCTGTGCCGTGCCAGCGGTGGTGCCGGGCACTGGGTGACTGCTGCCTGTTCCAGATGAGAGAGGCACCCCCAGCTGACCTCCAAGGGCTCAGGACAGCCCCAACACACTCCTGCTGCAGAGCTGCACCAAGGCGAGGTTGGGGCTGAATGTGTCACCATGGCCCTGGAGTGATCCTGGATCATCTCTGGGGACACGATGGGGTCCTGCCGGGCGCCTGCTCCCAGGAGGGTCTCTGAGAATAGGAACAAGCCCAGTCCTGGCAGGAATGGCTGGACCCATGGAGTTTGGGCAGGACTCGTGTGCAGGTCCCCCAGGACGTGCCAGCTGCAGTGACACAGCCCCTGCCTGGGACCCCAACCCTCCCACAGGGGCCGAGGTGGTCCATGGAGGGAAGTAGGGGCTCAGCAGGAGACTGACAGAGTGGGAGCCAGCCAGTGCTCATCACAGACTGGGTTTACTGGGAACTGAGGGGGACACAGAGACCCCTGTGCTCAGCGCTGAGCAGAGGGTGAGGTGGTGGAGGTGGGACGGGGGAGACGGGTGCTCATCCTGTAGCTGATGGATCCCTCCATGGCCAGCTGTCTGTCTGTCCGTCTGCCTGGCATGGGGTGGTGCGGGGTGGCTGCACATGTGGGTTCCTCAGTCCTGGTCCAGGCAGGAGCTAGGTGAATCCTGGGGGGAGATGGGAGCATCATTGTCCCAAACCCTCGCTTCTGAGCATGCCAAGGCGCAGCCATCGGCCCCATGGCAGTGGCTTGGGAGACAGAGGGGCCCAACACCCTGATCACCGCCTCCCAGGGGAGCTGTCGGGGGGTTTCCTGGTCACTTCTGCAGTATGCTGTGTGGGGAGATGGCACTGCTGTGCAGGATGCTGAACCCCGGCCACGGCGACGCTCATCCCTTTACATGCAGCCACAGATCACAGAATCACAGAATGGTCAGGGTTGGAAGGGACCTCTGGAGATCATCTAGTCCAACCCCCCTCCCGCAGGGTCCCCGCACCCACCCCGTGCTCACCTGTGGACACCAGCCGAGCCCAGAGGCAGCAGAGCCCCAGGAGCAGGAGCAGTGACAGCAGCCGCATGGCGGGGACAGGCAGTGTAGGGGCTGCCTGCCCAGGCACAGGCAGGGGTTTAAATCCTCTCCTGGGGCTGGAGGTTGGTCCCAGTGACCCCATCCATGCCCCACTGCCTGGTACGCTCCGTCCGAGCGTGAAACCCCCCCCCATCCCCTCCCTCCTGTGGGCTGCTGCCGCTGGACGAGCTGCGCAGGGAGGCACGAAGGTGCTGCTGTTCAGCTTTGGGCTCTGTGCAGCCCTGAGAGAGTTTGTGCTGTGCTGTGCCGTGCTATGCCATGCCGTGCCACGCCATGCTGTGCCACAAGCCAAGAGCAGCTGGCACAGTTTCCCACAGCAAAGGAACAGGTACAGGCCAGGTGGTAGTGAGGGTCCGGGGGGATCCCGGTGTGAGGCTGGCCCTGCTGAGGCAGCAGAGGTGGCTCCCCGGCCGGGCGCTGTGGAGCGGCCCATGGTGCCCTGGCAGCTCTCCGGGCATTGTTCTGCCTCCGGGAACAATCGTTGGCTCCCAAGGGACGTACTGTGACCGGACACGGTCCACAGCCCTGCACTGCCACTGGCCCCTCAGCCCCGCACCTCCCCGC
>NW_009661368.1:3869827-3871766 GCF_000708025.1 Charadrius vociferus
CTGCCTCTCACCTCCTGCTCCCTCCCATGGGGCTGGCAGGACCCGCCACCCTGGACCCTGCGGCTGCCTGCTGCCGGGGACTCTGGGCAGGGGCATGGATCTGCACCAGCACCATCACTCGGAGGGACACGGCCCTTCTCGGGGTCTGGCTACACTTCCCACCCACGACTCTGCCCGTGCCCAGAGCCCCATGGCAATCGCTTGGGTCCTGGTTCTCCTGGGGGTCCTGAATCCGCCCCTAACGCTGCACTGCTCAGGGGTATCTGTAAGCATGCCACAGGCTGCACCGGTGACTGCTTGTCCCCGGGGCTGCATCATGCCAGCGCCGCATGGCGCCGCAGATGGGTCTGCTGGTGCAGTGTGTCGCAAGGATGGAGGCACCGGAGCCGCCGGGGCTTTCCCTGTCAGCTCCCTTCCGGGAGCGCCTGTCCCTGCGAGAGACAGGAGGGCTCTGGCACGCTCAGCCGGGCAGGCTGCCTGCATGTGCGTGTGCACGTGGAATCCAAGCCGGCCAGGTGTGGACACGTGTGCCTGCGTGTGTGTGCGGTCCATGCTCTGTGTGTACCTGCATGCGTGGGTGTGTGTACAGTCCACACTGCATGTGCATGTGCCCTCTAAACTGTGCGTGCCCGTGTGTGCCAGCAGCTGGCTGCGTGGGGACCATCAGGGAGCAGTGATGACCCACACGCAGGGACATCTCCCATCGGCGTGTCCCTGCGTGTGGGACAGAGGCGACACACAGGTGGGATGACCCATCCCGGGAGCACACGGAGCCACGAGAAGAGGAGCAGTGGGGAGTGCTGGCTCCAATGTACCGGGGCATCCCTGTTCTCCCTGTCACTGTCACTGTTCCTGTCCCTGTCCCTGGGTGGGCAGCAGGGACAGTGCCCGGCTTGCGTCAGCCCCAGAGAGCATCGGTCTTGACAGGCCATCAGGCTCCGTGTGGGACCAGCCGGCACATGCCACAGTCGGGGGGATCCATCCTGCTCCCCCAGCGCCTCTCCTGCTGCGCACCCTTGTCTGGGCAGGAGCACCATCCTGGTGGCACAGTGTTGTCTCTGTCCCTGTCCCCGCTGGGTGCCTGCCCTGGGAGGTACCACATTCCTGGGTGCTCCCTGGGCCGGGCTGCCCTGGTTGCTATTTCCTCCATGGTGGACATGGTGGCAGGGCAGGGCAGGGGTCACCGACATGGGTCCCCCATGGAGCACAACCTTCTGTTGCCTGCAACCCCAACATCTGCCTGGAAGCAGCCCCTCCTCACCCGCCCATGATGCGCCAAACACCAGCACCCCTGGGACCAGCTCCTGCATCCACTGCAGTGTCCCCCCCAGCTTGCCCATGGCATTACTGCCGGTGCAGGGACAGCAGGGGCTGCTCTGGAAGACTATGTCGGTCGTTACGGTGATCACCTGGGTGGCTGAGATACTGTGGAGAGATAGCAGGGAAAAATGTAGCCCTGGTGGATTTTGATGCTGTGGCCCTTCCCTCCTGTGGGGTTGGGAGCCTGTGTCACTGGGAATGTCCCGGTCAGCTCAAGGCTGCGGGAGATGCATCGAGGGCGGCCACTGAGCCACAGCTCCGGGACCACTGCAGCCCCTGTGGAGGGGTCCCCTTCCCACCACCCACCCTGACCCTGCGCTCCTCGATTGCCACCGGCACGTCCCTCTGGCTTTGCTCCTGCCCCGCTCAGGCTTTGCCACATCACTATGTCCCATGCTGGGGACACTGCCAGGGTCTCCATCCTGGGGCTTTGGTGGAGAGGCAGGGAGAAGCTGCGGTGGGGCACAGGCGGATCACGGCACCTCCCTCCAAACCCCACCCCGGGTCCGACTTTCCTGGCCTCTCCCCATGGAGCTTTCCTCGCCCTCCACTTCCACCTTGGGACAGTAATTACGGCAGGAATTAGGAAGACAATTATTTCTGCTGAATGGGAACCGCT
>NW_009661368.1:3871790-3872743 GCF_000708025.1 Charadrius vociferus
TTCACCCCACGCCCGCCCACGGCTACCAGTGGGATGCCGGGGACCCGCCTGCTGCCCAGCCCAGTGCCGGGGGCCCTGCGCTGATGTGGGTCCGACCCCCGGCAGTGAGCGGAGGAAGCTGCGAGCTGTGTCCTGTCCCCAGGGGATGCCCCTCGTGCCAGCACGACGCAGCCATCGGACCCCAAGCTGCTGCCGGGAGTAGGGGGCTTCCAGAGGGGACAGGGCACGGCTCTGCACAGGCAGTTCCCCGGGAGAGGAGCAGGTGAAGGGGATGGCTTCAAGCCAGGAGAGGGTGATCAAGTGGGTGGCAAAGGGCTAATGGTACCTGTAGGGTGGGAACTGACGGAGCTGTGGGACCTCCCTTCCACAACAGGCACGGTGGTACCCACGGGCTCAGCCCTGTGTATGGCACCACACTGCCTGGGATGCTCTCCATCAGCCGGGAGGGAGCGTGGGAGAAAGGAAAGAAGGGGCACGTCCCCTGCAGCCTTTCCCCAAGGACCTGCACCACAGGGAGGGAAGTGCCACGGTGTGTGGTGCCCCAGATCCTTCCCTGACTGATGGCTGCACCAGAGCCAGCGGCTTTCCATGCCCTGGCACAGCACTGCCGCACTCACTGTCAGCGGAGAGCCCAGCGCTGACCTCCCCTTGCCCGTCCCCATCACTGGCTTGTCCCCAAGAGGCTGTGGGTGGGCACCGGCAGTGCCCCCAGCCCAGCCCGGGCATGCTGCTGCTGCCCATCCGGGCTCCCCAAGGGCCACGCCGGGGGCGCCGTCCTGTCCTACCGGTCCCCCCGGCTCAAGGGCTGTGGCGGGGATGCTGCCGGGGAGGCCGGGCCCTGCCTGGGTGCGGCTCGTTACCCGCATGGCAGGAATTATCCGGGCTTGGGCGCCAGCCCTGCTCCCTCCGCCCTACTGGCGCACCTTAAATCGCAGCCCGCCGCACCCGGGGGG
>NW_009661368.1:3874007-3875074 GCF_000708025.1 Charadrius vociferus
CTTGCCAGCCCGAGGGCAGGGACGCGCATCCACAGCAGTGTGGCTGTGCCCTCCTGCGCCTGGTCGGAGGAGCCTGGAACTCCCCTGGGGCTGTGACACTTCAATACAAGGACAGGTCCTTGGATGAGCACGTCTGGGTCTTCTCCTTCCTGCCTGCACAGGCAGGAGCAGGCAGTGCCCGTCCCTCGGGGCTGATCCCCCTTGCAGGGAGCGGGCGATGGGTGCCTTCGGCAGCACCACAGGGCAGCCCCAGGGCTTGCCCCAGCCACCACCCCGCAGCTCCCTCTGCCTCTGGATGGGGGTCCCAGCCCCGGCTCTGCCCTCAAGCTGCCGACGTGACCTGGCTGGGAGCTAAAGCGACCTAACGGAGGAGGAATAACCCTGACCTCGATGGATGGCCAGGGTGATGCCCACCCCACAGCCTGCCCCTTGCCCCACGGGTCTGTGTTTGCACGGCTTTGCTGGCCCCATGGCACTGACCCCAGCATGGCCTGAGCCCCCGGCCCCAGCCCTGGTGGGACCATCCCTTCCCCGGTGAGCTGCAGGTGATGCCGGTGCTGCTCCAGGAGCATGAGGGGCTGTCCCAGGGCCTGGTGGGGCCAGCCCAGCGCTACCAGGACTCAGGGACTGCTGGAGGGGGCCACGCGCACATTTTATTGCTGGAGGTGGTGGGGAGGGGACAGGCCAACTGGAGCCTGTGACCACCCCGTGTCCCCTAACGAAGGTGTTTTCCTGCCACGGAAGAGCTGCTCTCCCATCACACAGCGTCTGAAAAGGAGGACATGCTTTTAGGAAGCCCTGAGGCTGCGGGGGCGAGGGACCGGTGGCCACGGTTGCAGCCAAGCATGGCTGGTTCTAGCGAGAGCTTCATCCCGCTCCGTGCCCCTTTGGGTCCCCTTGCCCTGAATGCGTATCTCTGCCTGGAGCAGAGCGACGGGGTAGCAGCAGGAGCTGGCCCTGCAGTGATGCACCCCGCGTGTCCCCGTGCCAGCCCTGGTGCCAGCCCCGGCTCGGCAGCCCTGGGCCCCCTTACCACCCGGCACCCGCATGCAGACGTGGCCGCCGCC
>NW_009661368.1:3876188-3877030 GCF_000708025.1 Charadrius vociferus
GCACTTCTCCTCTCGCTGGCAGACACTGTCATCCAGGCACTGGCTCTCGCGCCTGCGCCGCGGGTCCCAGCACGGCTTTGTCCGGGGGCACTCCCCGGGGTGCTCTGTAGGAGGAGGGCACCCAGGAGAGGACGCAGTGTCCCAGCCCCGCTTGGGCACCGCTGCCTCGTGCCGGTGCCTGGGCTGCCTGCGCTCACCTCGGGCAGGGCGGGCGCAGCGCATGGCGCAGCCGGAGAAGCAGCACTTCTCCTGCCGGGGACAGTCCCTGTCGTGGGTGCAGGAGTCCTCCTCCACACACGGCTCCGGCGTCTGCCGCGGCCTCACCTTTGGGCACTCGCCGGGCTTGTCTGAGAGGGGTGAGAAGGGGCAGCAGGGACAGGGGCAAATGCCCCCCCTGCGCTGCAGGCACTTGCCTTACCAGAGCCTCTGGGCACCCTGATGGCTGCCACCCAGGGGGACTGAGTGCCTGCCCTGCAGCAGCGCTGCCCCACATCCAGCCCCGTGCGAGGTTTTCCAGTGTGCCCAGCAGCATGCGGCACCTCCGTCCTGGTGACAGTCCCCTCACCTTGTTCGGGGGCCAAGCACACATGGCCACATCTGCTCCTGCAGCACTTCTCAGCCCCTGGGCACTGCCAGTCCCCAGCGCAGGCGGTGCCACATGGGGCCACAGTGGTCGATGCCCCCTCGACCAAGGGACAGATGCCTGGTTTCTCTGCGGGGCAGGAGGCAGCGGGGATGGGGACATGGGGAACGACGGCGGGTCTCCCCCACCCAGACCAGTAGCCCCCAGAGCTGGAGGTTACCCCTGCCCACCGGCTCCCTGCCCTGCCCGGTACGGGGCC
>NW_009661368.1:3878275-3878856 GCF_000708025.1 Charadrius vociferus
CGGTTCCAGCAGAACCCACCCCGGTGAGACCAGAGCAAGGGGACCCCCACTGTGCCACAGCTCACTGTCTCGGGGTGGCCATGGCCCCACAGCATCACCCCTGGTCCCGAGCCACAGCCCTGCCCACGCTGCTTGTCCCATCCCGTCTCGCCGGCCGGGGCTGGCGGGACGCTGGGGCTGCCGGCATGCACTGGTGGCCACAGCTGCTGTTGCAGCATTTCTGCACGTCGGGGCAGTCGCTGTCACCTCGGCACCGCTCCCGGCACAGCCCCAGCTGCGCTGCGGGGCACTCCCCAGGTTTGGGCTGGTCTGATGGAGCAGAGCAGGCGTGAGGCTTCAGCATCCCCGACCGGCTGCCCTGCTCGCCCTGGCGCTCCCTGGCCCCTCATCGTGGCACACGAACACCCAGTGCCCACTCACTGGTGCTGGTGTTCATGGGCAGCCACCAGGAGCTGCTGGTGGAGGGGAAATGGTGCGGGGCTGCTGTGGGAGCTCGTGGCAGTGGGGAGGTGGCAGATGTCTATGGCACGGAGGGGCCCCGTGGTGAGCCGGGGCTCTCATTCTGGTCCCTGTGGTGGCCT
>NW_009661368.1:3879488-3880134 GCF_000708025.1 Charadrius vociferus
TGGTCAGAGTGGGGCTGGAGTCTCCCCTGCGGTACAGCCCAGGGGCTGCCATAGCCCCACACCAAGACCTGCACAGCATGGCATGGCACGGGGCTGTGTGTGCCCTCGCAAGGCAGTGAGTGCCACAAGGAGTGTTGTTGGCCCTGCCAGGGAGAAGCCAGCACCGGCTGGAGGTCAAGGTCCATCCCTGAGCATCCTGCTTTCCCGTGCATCCTCACTGCAGCCGCTGCCTTCTCCTCCTCTTGTTCCTTCTTCTCCTCCTCTTCTTCCTCCTCCTCCTCCTCCTCCTGCTGGCACCCTGTGCTCATCTTGGCCACGCTGGGAAAATCGGGACAGCCCTGCCTTTGGCACAGGCGAGCTCCAGCTGGAGCTGGCACCTCTGCCCGGCTCCTGCCCACCCAGGTGGGAGATGCCGAGGGAGCAGCAGTTTCTGCAAACACCCCTTGCCGGCTTCTGGCAGGGCCGCGTTGTTTGGGCTGCAAACAGAGACGCTGCCGGGAGGTTTCACTCCAAACAGCAGCTGTTTGGTTAAAACAAAGAAGGAACCTGGCTGTTGTTTCGGGGTGGGCAGAATAGTCACAGCTGGGCACAACCCGCCCCGGCATCGCACCCCCAGCAGGGAGGGGGGGGGGGCGGGGGGGGGGGG
>NW_009661368.1:3880899-3882711 GCF_000708025.1 Charadrius vociferus
TGGGTGGGCGGCGGGCCGTGGCAGGTTGGCTGTGCCGCGGGCAGGAGGGGCAGGAGGAGGGGCAGTTCCCAGAACCTGCTGGCGCCCCCCCAGCCATCCCGCTTATCTCTGACCGAGCCACGCTTTTGGGTCAGGGCGACCCGCGGGGCCGGGGAGGGCAGCTGGGGTCGGGCGGCTGCTGTCCCCCATGGCAGACAGCCCCATCCCTGCCGTAGTTGGCTGCGACCCCCTGCGTGGGTTTCCATCCAGCCCTGCTTGTCCCTCTCCTTCTTGGGGTGAGAGCTGCGGGCAGACCCCACGGCTTGGCCCTGGTGCAGCAGCGGGAGCAGCTGGAGGGGCTGTCCCGCCACAGTGCCGCCTGGCATCACGAGGTGGGAGAGGTGTCCCAGCACGGTGATGGGGCTGGGCTGGGACCAGAGAGCCAGCAGGTCCTGCCGTGGCCCAAAGCACGTGGGCGCTGCTCCCTGCCCCCCTCCCATGACTGCTTTTCCAACCAGGTTTTCACACTTTGGGATGCAAATGAGCCCTTCCTCCGTGCAAGGAATCTGAGGGAACTGGTTTCTGCACTCCCATCCATGACTGCCGAGGGGACATCGGGATGGTCACCGTGGGGCGATGGTGGCTGGAAGGCACCCGCATGGAAAAGGGAACCTCTCCCTGCCCCAGGGCAGCACCTGCCTGCAGGGACGGCTGCCAGGTGCCTGCCTGCATCTCCCTGCCTGTGTGCAGCACAAGGTTGCCTGCGCCTCCTGGGAACCTGCAGCAGAGCACAGGGATGGCGAGCCAGAGCAGAAGGCAGCCACATGCTGGTTTATTCTGTTTCAGTGCTGCTATGCGGCCGGGGCTGACAGGGATGCAGGGGTTTGCCTCCATTCCCAGGCTGCGTGGGGGAGTGCGGGCAGTGCGCAGCCCTCAATGGCATGGCTGGAAGGAGCTGGGGGCGCTGGGGACCCCGGCCAGGACCCCTCAGAGCGATGCTGGTGCCCTCTCGCTGGCGGTGCTGGGACGGGTGCAGGTGTCTTGTTCACTCACAGGGGTGCAACGGCAGCAAGGTGGGGAGCATCCCCGAAACAGCACCTCCCAGCACAGCCCTCCCCAGCCAGGGCTAGGCTGTGCCTGGAAGAGATGGATGAGGTGGTCAGTGCAGGATGAGCGGTCCCGCTCTGAGGGATTGGGGATCTCCGGGGTGCCCCCACCCTGGTGCCCACCAGCCTCCCTTGGTCCCCTCCAGTCTGGACCCATTGCAGGGGCAAGACCTGTGTGGTGCCCCGGGCTGCTGTGTCCCAGGAGGTGGAAGGCTGGGGGGTGCCTTACCCCGCAGCGGGGGGACGCATGCCCGGCCGCAGTCCCGCAGGCAGCACTTCTGACTTGGGGGGCAATCCTTGTCCTGCAGGCACAGGAGGAGGCACTCGGCCACCCGGTCACCATCGGTCGTGGGGGGACAGAGCCCGGGCCGTGCTGGCACATGCAGAGAGACGGAGGGGTGAGGGGATCGCCCCCTGCAGGCAGGACACCCCTCCGCGGTGGGGGAGCTGCCCTGCCCACAGGGGGTGAGCCCCTCCACCAGCTCCCGCCCCATGGGGACAGCAGCTGGGTCTCTGCCCCCAACATCGCCCCCCAGGAGGGTCACGGCAAGGAGCAGCCCCTGGGGAAAGCAGGTACAGCCAAGGGGGTGCTGGCCCTGGCCGGGGGGGCTCAGCCTGGGATGGGGCAGGGTGAGGATGTGGAGGGGTCTCGGCCCCACAGGGGTCCAGTGGCTTTACCCTCAGTGGGTGGTTTGCAGACGTGGCCACAGCCAGCGGAGCAGCCATT
>NW_009661368.1:3883660-3885116 GCF_000708025.1 Charadrius vociferus
GGGCGCGCCCACCCTGCTTTGGGGACACCCGGGCCACCTTACCTGGCTCGGCACGCATGCAGCGGGCGCAGCAGCCGCGAGTGCAGCACTTCTCCCCGGGGCTGCATGTGGTATCGTTGCGGCAGCTCATCCTGCAGCTCTCCCCACCGGTGCTGCCGGCACGGGGGCAGTAGCCTGGGCTCTCTGCAGAGGGAGATGCTCAGTACAGCTGCATGCCCAGGGAGCAGGGCTCACACTGGGGCACCCGACACGGTTATCGGCCCCCACCTGCATCCCACCCATCACCCTGTCCCCATGCTGGCATCTCCTGGGGGGACCCGGCAGTACCTGTGGTGGGGAGGAGGCAGGTCCTGACCTGCCCGCTCTGGCAGCACTTCTCTGCGCCGGGACAGCTGTGATCAGAGAGGCAGTACAGCCTGGGGGGGCGCGGGGGCTTGCTCCCCACCACCCGGCATTCGCCTGCTTTGCGGGGGACAGGCAGGGCAGCAGGGTGCCAGCGTCCCCGCAGGGCCCGGCGTGGTGCTGGGGTGACCGTGGGGACAGTACCCTGGTCCCCAGTGCGGTGCTGTTGGGCTGGGGTGGGCGGCAGCTCCACAAACAGCACCAGGAGCACCAGGAGGAGGGTCCGCTCGCTCGGCATCATGCTGCTGCTGGAGAGCTGTGCTGCTGGGCCCGCCAACTGGGATTTAAACCCTGTTGGGGTGGGGGCCAGCTGAGCCGAGCTGCTCATTCCCACGGCACCATCGTATCAGGACCGTGGGAGCGCCGGGCACGAACAATCCAGCTTGGGGGAGACTCCCGGGGCAGTGCTGGGCTCGCGGCCCACGGGTGACGCATTCTCCACAGCGTGCCCTTTCCAGGTCACTGGTGACCCGCGAGCAGCGGGGCAGGGGGGACGGGCAGCACTCCTGGAGCCCCACTGCCTGTGCTCCCCAATGGCGAGCAGGGGTGGGACACAGGGGAGCAGTGTCCTGTCCCCAGTCCTCAGGGTCCACCTGGTCCGGTGCAAGGAGCATTGCCGGTCGCCTGCCGGCACACATGGAGCGAGGACGGCTGCTGCAGAGAGCAGTGGCACTGAGTTGGGGTGCTCCAGCCTGCACCCGCACCGCAGGGAGAGGGGGAACTGGCACTGGGCATCAGGCACGGGGCTCTGCCAAGTCGGGTGTGGGGCTCACTCTGCCCCAGGGGAGAGCTGTGCTCTGTCCCCTGCCAAAGGCGTCGCCGGCCCCTCGAAGGCATGTGGGAATTCTTTCTCTGGTCCCAGGGGCTGGAGGAGGAGGGGAGTGGGCGCGGGAGGGCTGGAGCACCAGGAGCCCTGCAGGGAGCAGAAGGTGCCAGGGAGAGCAGGGCAGGAGCAGGAGCCTGTCCCAGCTCTGAGCAGGCAGGGGAGGGAGGGGGCAGGGGCAGGGATGGTGCAGGCATGGGGCAGGCAGGGGACAGGGATGGGGCAGGGATG
>NW_009661368.1:3885633-3886147 GCF_000708025.1 Charadrius vociferus
GGGCCAGGGGAGGACGGTGCGGGGCCGGGGCCTGGGCATGCAGGACTCGCATCAGGCAGCAGCTTCCCTGTGGCCGGGCTGGCAGGAGGCGGCTGTGCCTGCAAAGGGAGCAGAGGGATGTGAGTGGGACAGGCGCACCAGTGCCATGCCGTGGGTGCCGCGGGTTTTCTGGTGTCGGTGGGTGCCCAACTGACCTCAGTGGAGGGGCGTCACGCAGGAAACCTTGCCGCAGCCGTTCCTGCAGCACTTCTGGCTCCCGGAGCAGTTGGAGTCCGTCTTGCACTGGTTCGTGCAGACGCCCAGCATGGGGATCCCTGGACTGACGGGCGGGCAGGTGCCGGGCTTCTCTGCAAAGGCAAAGGGACATGGCTTGAGACCCGCAGGCCCTGGCACAAGGGGCAGGGCCAGCCCTGCAGCTCCCAGAGCCCTGGGCACAGCCCTGGCCCCTGGCTGTGGTGAAGGAGAGACCCCTGCGCCAGCTGGCAGCTCCCCTGCCCCGCGGCTCTGCCCGCTT
>NW_009661368.1:3886393-3887258 GCF_000708025.1 Charadrius vociferus
CATCTCCCGCGCAGCTGCCACACACAGTCCCGGCTGTGCACTCGTGGTGTGTGGGCTCAGCTCAGGCCTGGGCGAGGGGCACGTGTCCCCCAGACAGCCTGTGCCCTGTCTGCGTGGAGCCCCTGCCCTGCCATCCCGCTGCATGCCGCTGCCTGCCACCGGTGCTGGGCTCCTAGCTCTGCACCAGGCGGCCCTCCGCTGCAGCATAGCCAGCCCAGTTCTGTCCTTGCAGGTGGCAATGGAGGTACTGGAGCCTCTGGTTCACATCCACGTGTTTGCGGGTGGAGATCCCAAATCCTCTGCCTGCCTACCCAGGCTATTCTCTGGCAGGACCGTTGCGGGGACCATACTGAGACGTGGCTGTGGGGCTGTGTCCGGCACAGGGCCAGGGATGATGCCATTGGGAGACTCATCCCAGGTGCAGGGTCGGAAGGCAGGACAGTGCCCAGGTCCTGGGCTGGTGGCTGCTCGTGACGAGGCTGAGCAGGTAACAAGGGCAGCGTAGACCCCTGCCCTCTGTACCCGCTCCACCGTCATTCGGAGGTGTCTGTTCAACCCCCACATCACCAGGAGGAGGAAGGGGTGAGCGTGGCCCCGGCAAGCCCAGGTGGAGGGTGCACTGTGCCGGGAGGCCACCCCACAGGAGCACACCCTGACCCCGCCGGGCTCCCCATGCAGCCCCTGATAACCGCGCTGTAGCCAGACACGCAATGGGCTCCCAGGCCTATGGCCGCTACCGCACCCCGGAGCACCGGTCCCACTGGCTGGGACGGGCTGTCAGCTCACAGCAGCAGGTCCGGCTCCGGGCAGCGGGGCCAGGAGCAGGAGGGAGCGTTACCGTCGGGGTTCTGGCAGGGCCTGGCCC
>NW_009661368.1:3888614-3889529 GCF_000708025.1 Charadrius vociferus
GCGGGGAGCAAGCTGTCAGCGTGCTCTGGCTGTGTGCCCAATGCTCCAGGGCATGGCGGTGACAGGGGCTGTATGACCCCAGACCCCCTCAGCCTGGCGGCTGTCTGGGATACCCCTCCCACAGCACTTGTGCTGCCCTCTGGCAGGCCGGGATGCTTCGCGGCGCCTGGCAGCATCGAGCTGGGATTTGTTTGGATAGGCCCAGCTAGATAAGTGGCCCAGATGACCCGGCGTGGCTGCCCTGTTCTCATCAGTGTTTGCCGCTCCGTCAGTTCCCGTCTCCTCCGCAGGTGCTGTCGGTGGTGGCTCTAATTCCTGGGGGCTACGGACAGAGGGGGAGCAGCCCAGGACTCTGGTGGGGGAACCTGAGGACCCCAGCCCCTTTGCTCATGGTTCCCGGTTTGGGCTCAACACCTTGGGTTGTTTGGCTGCCATCATGACACGGATCCCTCTGTGCGGTGGCATTTCTGCCTGGCCGGTGCCGTGGGCTAGACCCCTCTGCTGGGAGGCAATCCCAGAGCATCTCAGCTCCCCGGGCCCCATCCGGGGCACAGTCGCAGGCTGAGCCTCTCCTGCGTGGAGAGGTGGGTGAGACCTGCCCTGTCTCCGGTGATGATGTGCCCTTGTCGCTGGCAGAGGCTCCAGGGGCAGCTCCAGCTCCGGGCTGGAGCATCCCACAGCCCCACATGGGCTGGGGGTGCGTGGAGCCAGGGACACATGGTCCCTGCCCTGAGTCACGAGCCAGTGTCTGCTCTGCCGGGATCCGTCTCCAGGTAATTTAACCCCACAGTCAACAATGCAGCACAGAGCGGAGTGGCAGTAAATCAGTAACTGTTTGCCTTTGCCTGCAGTTCCCTCCCCGCCCCGGGTGTTTATGCAGTAACAGGAGCTGGTGCGGATGGGGCAGCCCGCCGC
>NW_009661368.1:3889666-3890472 GCF_000708025.1 Charadrius vociferus
GGTGCTCAGTGCTGGGTGCCAGGGAGCTGCCGGGGAGGCTGCCAGGACCTGGCCACGCTCAAGCTGGCCAGGATGCTCCTACTCTGCCCGTGTGGCTGGGGACAACACCTTGGGGAACTGGGCTGGGCTGGTGTTTCTAGCCCAGGGCCGATGCCAGGATTCCCTGAATAAAGGTGGCCGTGTTGCAGCCTGGTGGCCCCCATGCCAGGGCTGGGGCACGCTCCTCCGGTGGGTGGGGTGGGATGGGGGTGGTAACATGGCTGCTGCAGGCATGACCGTTGGCTAGGCTGTGTCACCGCTACCCTCCAGGATGGAGGTAAGGGACCCACGCTGCCTGTGCCGTGCAGGGACAGAGCCCACCCGGACCCAGCGCCGGCATCCCTAGAGCAGCAGTGCTGCTGTTGGTCCAACGCTGCCTACCCAGGGGTGCCGTCCCCGCTGCCAGGGCAGGGGCTGCCCCGTTTTCCCGCCGTGACTGAGCTGCTGCTCCAGTGCTGGCATTTGCCCTTGAGAGTTATTGCCCTGGTCTGACCCTGTAATTGCTCTGCCCCAGCATGTGGGATGACCTTGGAGCTGACAGTGAGCAGCTGGAGCTGGGAGGCTGCGAGCGTGAATGCCAGCAGCCGGGCTGCACCGGAGCAGCTGGATGGGAGCAGATGGGAGCTCATAAACGGGCTTGTGGCAGGAGACGAAGGGGAAACCGCAGAGGAAGGTGAGAGCTGCAGGGAGCAGCGTGGGCGTTGGCGGGTTTGCCCAAGGTTGTGCCTTGGCCCTGGCATGCCCAGCTGGCTGCCAAGTGGCCGGTT
>NW_009661368.1:3890537-3893738 GCF_000708025.1 Charadrius vociferus
CAGGGCCAGCAGCTGAGCCCAGCTCCAGCCCATGCAGTCAGCATTGCTTTCCGGGAGACAGAAATGCTTTGGCTTCCGTCCCTAATGCATGGCATTCGGGATGCTGCCGTCCCCACCCTGACTCTGCCAGGCGCTTCCTCGACAGAGGCCGAGGATGGCTGTGAGGAGCGCAGAGCGCAGCCGCGGGCAGCCATCCCTGTGCCAAAGCACGTTCCAGGGGAGGATCCTGGCTGAGGAGATGGGATCAACGGTCCCAAGCCCGACCCCCAAGGCTCTTCCCCGCAGCATCCCTGGGTGCCAGTGCCCACCACCACTAAGCCCGGTCATGCTGGCAGCCCCCAAGCCCCTCAGGTGACCGTGGCTCCTTCATGGCAGCAGGGAAGGTGCTGGAGTCACGTCTCCCTGCCTTCCGAGGGAGGGTAGTCAATGATTAAAAGGAGAGTGTTGCTGGGCCAGGCAAGGTGCCCCTGGAGCCAGCATGGAACGGGGAAAGCAGGGGACAGCGATAGAGAGGGGCACCCCTTCCTCTGGGAGACAGTCGGCAGCTCAGGGTCCCGGCGCTGTGTGCACGGGTTGATGCATGGGGATTTATCTGACACTTCTGGGGCCCAGCCGTCCACCCAGCTGTCAGCCGAAGGCCAGCGCACCCTGCGGGCAGGGCTCCCGTCACGCTGCTGCGTCCTGCTCCCTCCCCGCCTACCCACACTGCCCACATGGCGCAGACCTCAGTGGCCCCTCTCCATGCTACAGAGCTGGAGCCTCACGGCTCAGCGGCAGTGTGTGGCTCAGGTCACCCCAGCCCGTCATGGGGTGCTGTGAAGCCGAGGATGTTCCTGGCTCTGTGCCGGTGTGATCGGTCTTACCTGCTTGTCCCATGTGGGACCCCTGTCCTGAGCCAGCCCTGCAGCGCCCCGAGAGCCAGCCGGATGCAGCCGCCCGATGCCCCCCCAGCACTCACCGGTACTCCCAGCAGCCACAATGGCCGGCTGCAGCTGGGCACACAGGGCGAGGATGCCCACGAGCAAAATGCTGGCGGTCTTCATGGTGCTCCCCGTGGGTGCCAGATAGCCAGCGCAGGTCGGCGGGGGTTTATATCTGCGTGGGGCTGGGGAGGGGCCACTGCACACAAAACCTTCGGGTACTGAAACTCTTGTTGCGCTTCACAGTTGCGCCCCAGGCAGTGACAGCCCCACGACGTGTTGTTGCCTGAGAAATCATTTACCACAGCCCCATTCCAGCCCTGGCAGCCAGGCTACAGCCAGAGTGGGGACGTCAGCGCCCAACAGCACCCTTCCTGGGGGAAAGGGAGACATGGGCCATGGGCCAGGGCCACCCCAGTGGCCATGCGGAGCCCAGAGGAAGGGCTTGGAGCTCTCCAGCTTGCAAAAGAGGGTACAGAAGGGACAAGGGGAGGCTTGTACTTTCAGAGTGGCTCAAAGGGTGCAGACGGGACTTTCTTCCCATGGCTGCAGGAGCTGGGGGTGCCGGGGGGAGACCCACAGGCGAGGGGCAGAGGATAGGCGGTCTCCTCGCCGAGCTGTGAGACTCAATACTGCAGATGTGAAGCGCTGCCCAGGTGTGACAAGCGATTAGGTAAGTTTATGGGACAGGAACCCGGGGAGGACTGAGCAGGAGGATGCTCCTCTGGGGTGGTGGCAGTCCTGGCAATGTGTCACAGGAGCATTCTGGGATGGAGCAGCTGGGGGGGTCTGTCCCCAGCCATGTCTGCCTCAGAGACCCAGTGCCTGCCTGCCCTGGTCCCAGCCTGGTGCCCGCATCCTGATGTGTCTGCCTGCGGAGCCGCGGGTGACAGCTGGCTGTGTCCCCATGGGCGAGCGTGGCCTCAGGGGGAGCAGAGCGTGGGAACCCTATGCGACGTGCCAGGCTGGGCGCACCCGCTGCCTCACGCCGTGCACTGAGCACCATTCCTCTGCAGGGACAGACGGATGGCTGGGTGCCATCACGTCGGCTGGCTGCAGACGCGTCCCAGCAGATGGGTGCTCCAGCGGGGTCAGCACCGGGGCTGCCTTTCACCCCGCCGTGCACTGGGACCAGTGACAGGCAGCTCTAAATGGGATGGGGAAGCCCAAGGTTAACATTGCAGGGAGGTTGCAGAGAGCTCAGCGCAGCCAAGCGTGCGAAGGGTGACCGTGCTGAGGGTGAGGTGTGCTCCATGCCCGGGGGAACCCCGTGGCACTGCTGCTGCCGCGCCTCAAGAATCTGCCGAGAGAGGCGTTTGCTCCGGGCTCACTGTCCCATGCGGTGCGAGGGCACAGCAGGGCTGCACGCATCCCTGCTGGGGGGGCACCGTGGCACCTCTCGCTGCTGAATTGCAGCTGTGCTGGCACAACTTGCCATGCTCTGCTGAATGGCAAAAGGCACAGGCAGGTGCTGCTGGCAGGTCAGGCAGAAGCAGATTGGCTTTCTGGGTGCAGGGCTGGGGCTAGCAGGGCTGCAGCAAGGCATGGGGGTCAGCCCGTGGCTGTGGCGAGCAGAGAGGGGCAGGACCTGGGTTTTCGAGGGGCTGGTGGAAGGGGCTGGTCCTCTGCTGGAGATGGAGTTGGGGAAAAAGACCTCAGCTGGGGTCCCAGTGTGTGGGGGAGGACGCTCCCGGCCTGGGGATTTGTCACAAGGCCAGTCTGGCTGGAAACAGGCATCTTTGTGCTGAGGCTGACGTGACCTCTGCGGTCTCATATGGGGTTTTACAGCTCAACGATCGTATTTCCCTGCTTGGAAATTCCTGTTTGTGTCATCTTGGCTCCAAGTGGCCAAATGCACTTGTTGCTACAGAAACTCCGGGTCTGAAATAAAGGGAACCTTTAGCAAGAAACCGGGGCTGTGAAAGCATTCTTGTCCCCAGTTTATGTGCATGGGGTCCGCCTCAGTGACACCTTTGCCCCAACGTGGCATGTGCCGCAGTGCTGCGGTGGCGATCCGGGGAGTCACCAGCCTTTGGCTGGTGCTGACAGCTCCTTGCCTGGTGGTCTTCGGCCTCGCGCCCTCCTTTCCCCTGGTTGCCGCAGGCCACTTGTGCGTTACTGCACATAGCTGTGTGCTGTTAATGATGTTCGGGTCCTGCTGGCACATGGCAGCGTGAGGCTTGGTGTGTCCTTCTGCCCCTCTGTCCCAACCACGGGGAACAGTACCCCCAGCCTGTGCAGCCCCCTCCCTGCTGTGCCTCGCCGGTGCCGGGGCTGGGGC
>NW_009661368.1:3894300-3897479 GCF_000708025.1 Charadrius vociferus
CTCACCCGCCGGCAGCTCCGGCGGGCTCTGGAAGCGGCGGCTTCACCGGTGCCACTGCACCGCGACGTGTCCCCACTGCCGGGGCAGAGCAGGTCCCGGCACTGCCACCCCCGCCGAGGTGGGGGGCTCTGCCCAGGCTGGGGTGGGGGGCCCTGCCCGCTCACCGTAACCCCCCTCTGGCCGCCCTCCCAGGGAAGTATGGCGAGTGTCCCCCGCCCAGAAGGATCCCCCTGGAGGCCTGCGACAACTTCTGCTCCTCCGATGATGACTGCCCGGGCAGCGAGCGCTGCTGCAGCACCGGCTGTGGACGAGAGTGCCAGCTCCCCACGGGAGGTGAGGGGGGGTCCCTTCCCCACAGCATCCCTGAATGAGCCCGTGCTCTACCCTCCAAGGGTGGGGGGACTGCAGCCCTGCCAGCCCCGACACCCTGTTCCTGGCACGGAGACAAGATGCATCGGATCTGGGGTCTTTCAAGCTCAGCCGCTGCCTCCGGGGTGCATCACCCACAAGGGCCGGCACGGGTGGCCCCTGCACCCACCCCCTGCTCTCAGCCCTCTGGTGTAGGGAGACAGGGGGACAGGGCATCCCCTGCCCAAGGATGTGGGGCACCCGGGGGTGGGCCAAACTGTGGGAGCGGGTAGGGGCTGGTGGGGCTCTGACCCTGCTGTCCACCCCCAGCAAAGCAGGGCTTCTGCCCACGGCCGAACCCTGACATGGTGACCATCTGCCTGGTGGCGTGCAGCAGAGACAGCGACTGCCAAGGCAACGAGAAGTGCTGCAACAGGGGCTGCCGCATCCACTGCACGTTGCCGGAGCCAGGTAAGGGCGGCCCGGGGAACTTGGTGGGAGGGGTGCCGCAGCCAGGACAGATCTCACCTGTGAGCTGGTCTCCTTTCCCACCCGCAGCCAAACCGGGCATCTGCCCCAAGAGAAAGGTGCTGCAGACCTTTGCCCCCTGCAAAAGCTCCTGCAAAGATGACTCCGACTGTCCCCGCCACAAGAAGTGCTGTTTCACGGGCTGTGGCCTCGGCTGCCTGCCTCCGGAGAGAGGTACCGCGGCCCTGCTCCTGTCCGCTGGCTGGGACCCCCAGCTGCTTCCAACGGCACCGTGTCCTTGGGTGACATCTGTCACCTCCCACCCGTGCCTGGCCCGTGCAGGGGACACTTCAGTCACTATGCCTACAACCCCGCCACGGGGACCTGCCAGCCGTTCACCTACAGCGGCTGCGGGGGGAACCCCAACAACTTCAAGACGGTGGAGGAGTGCCAGCAGGTCTGCCAGAAATAGGGTGAGAAAAAGGGCTGGACTTGGCCAGGTTGGGCTGGACTGGGCCAGACTGGGCTGCCCCTGCCCGGGCAGAGGTAGGGGCCAGGCAGGGGGTGGGTGTGCAGAGCTGCGCTGCCTGCAGATGGGCAGCCGGACCCGGAGGGTCTGCTGTACCTCCCCAAGGAGCGAGGGTGGACTCCCCGCGGCAAGGGACAGTGGCAGCATCCCACATCGCCCCGGCACACGGTGTGCCTGGGCCTCCGCACGCGGCACAGGGGCCTCTGGGTGTTCATTCTGGGTGTTTTCAACCAGCTCACGGCTCTGTCCTGGGAACTGGTGTCACCTTTGGTCAGAACTAGGAAATAGTGTTAGTGATCATAATTTCTCAGCCCGATTGTCGAAGGAGGAAACCTGAGCACTTGCCTGCCCTTGCACTTTGCCTTTCCACATCTCTGCTGAACACGTTTGGCACAGGGTGTGCATCTGGGAGAGATGGCGGCTGGCGGAGCCACGGTGACCCCCGCGGGGGGAGCGGGCGGATGGCACCCTGTGGGCACTGGCCTGATTGTGACACTCATTTCCGAGCGGAGCTGTGGGCAGTTGGGGCTGTTGGTGGTTGAGCAGTCGCTGTGGCTGCTCGGCTTCCCTGGCACAGCGGTTGTATCTCCATGCAACACCAGAACCATGATCGCTGCTCCCGGCTGTGCCACATCCTTGGGCGTGCGGGCAGGGGGACAGCGCCTGCCCAGGGCTGGGGGACAGATGCTGGGGGGGTGTGAAGGCACCGGGGGTGAGTGCAGCAGCCGGTCTGGGGCCAGCTCTGCTCCCCAGTGCCAGCACCCCACTGCCTCCCCCCCCGCCCTGCCTCCCCAGTGCCAGCACCCCTCTGCCTCCCCCCCGGCCCTGCCTGCACCCCCCTCCTCACCATCCCCTTTTGTCCCCCAGGGAGAGACAAGGAGTGACCCCCAAGAAGGAGGCAGCAGCGGGGCTGGAGCCCCTCTGAAAAAGGGTCTGCGGCGGTGCTGGCCGCTACGCTCTGCCCCACGCAATAAAGCCGCCAGAACGCCTGGCTTGCAGCAGCCCAGTCTCCGCTGTCTCGCCTGACCCGCGTCTGCACGGTGCCAGCAGCTCCACGTGCTGCCCTGCGCCTTCCTGCTTCCCTTCCTGCACTGGAGCTGCGAGCCCAGACCCTGGCTGAGCCCAAGGACCCCTTGCCCGGCACGCAGGGTGTGGGGCTAGCTCGTGGTGGCAGGTGGCTCCAACCAGCCCCTCGCTCCTGGCTCTCAGCCCAGCCCAGCAAGCAGCTGGTGTGGGGCAGTGGCACGGCTGCACAGAGCTGGGCAGCACCGACCCTGGTGTGAAATGTCCCTCCTGGACATGTCCCCTTCCCTGGTCCGCAGTGGACCTGTGGGGACGGCCCCGTGGTGCTGCCCTGGCGCAGTGCCCGCATCTACTCGCTCCCAGCTCGGTCCCTGGGGAGAGCATGGCTGGGGGACGCAGGTGACACTGCTGTGCCATGGGTGGGACAGCCCTGCAAGCCAGAGACTGCAGGTCTTCCCCCAAAACACCTCCTGTCAGCGCTCATACTGTCTTATTAATTTGCTAATTAATAACAGCCCAGAGAGGAGAGCGGGCTCTGGATGAGTGCGCTGCCTGCAGATGTTGGGGACATTCCCAGGAAAGCTGAGTGAGGGCACAGAGTGTCCCGGTGTGCTCCAGGACAGCGGCACCTCCACAGCCATCACGCAGCGGGGACCCTCGGGCTGTGCTCTGGGGGTGGACAGAGCAGGAGGGTTGGACTGGGTCCTCTGCGTTTGGTGCGGCAGCCGCCGGGCACGGGGGCGATGAATCATGGAGCAGCCGCAGGAGAGCCCTCGCTCCAGGCCTCGCTCTGGACATCCCCAGGGGGCGG
>NW_009661368.1:3898443-3903421 GCF_000708025.1 Charadrius vociferus
GGGTCTCCCTGCCCCCGGGCCCCTACTAGCCCCCTCATCTGGGCTGGATGGATGGGAGCAGCGGGGGAACTGGGAGCATCGTGTCCAGCGTGGGGACCATACTGCTGCTCTGGGGGGCTGGAGGAGGAGGGGGGTCCAGCTTCCCTGGCCCCCCATCGCCCGCAGCACAGCCCCGAGCGGGCAGCTGCACCTATCCCTTGTTGGAGGGATGCTCAGCTGCTCGGGGAGGGCAGCGGGGAGGACCACGTGGGCAGGGTTATTAATTCCAGCAGATATTCATTAGCACTGCAACTGTGGTTTGAATGTGCAGCATCGGGCGGGCTGCTGTCACTGGCTTCTGGCAAGATCTCGACTGCTTTAAAAACAATCAAAGTTGCCTCCAAACACCACAGTCCTGCCCAATATAAGATAACAGTTAATAGTCTCAAATAGCAACTATCAACTTCTCCATAAGGTCCACAAATATTAATATAATTCTAATTAGTTCCTTTAAATACGTTGCCTAAATTAAGCATTTCCTCAGCAATAAATCAGCAGCCGTTTGGTACCCTGCTCACACCCATTAAGCAGATGACGAGCTCTCCCTCCCTGTCCCATGGCCAGTCCCTGCCTGGGACCAGCCCGGGGCTGTGCCATGTCCTGCTGATGTGAGCGCTGGCAGTGCTCCCGCTTCGGGAGTTTCAAGCTTCGGGATGGGGAAAAGCGGGTGGGTTTTGGGGCTGGAGCAGTGTCATCCCTGCGGCTCCCCCTGCAGCATGGCACAGGTGGGCCGTTTTCAGGCTAAACCCTGGGGCTTGGCCAACGAACACCCCAGTGGGCTCCAGCGCCGTCGCTGATCCTGCACCCCAAGGAGGGCGGCTGGTGCTGCCGGTGGTATCTTGTTGAGTGACTGCGAGAGCGCAGTTTGAAAGCGCCTGATAAAATATCTCCTAAGGACCCCACAGTCACAGATATAAAAATAAACCAACCATTAGATTCAAAAGAGGAAAGGAAGCCCAGGCTCCACTGAAAAAGCAGAAAGTGCCCTGCGACCTTAATCAGGAGTAATATTGTTAATACATTTTTCCCCAGGAGCACCCAGATTTGCATTCCCAGCAATTTGCACAATAATGAGGCGAGCTGACCATGCCTCACCCCGGCAGCAATCACCTCCAAATCGATGGCACCGTGCCGGAGAGCTCGTCTGAAAGCTCGTTTGCTCCAGCTGCAGCGGTGCCACGTGTCCCCGCTGCCGCTCTGCCCCGGCTGCCCCGGCACGCCTGCAGCCCCGACACCGCAGGACAGGAAGGACCGGGAGCCTCGGGGGGCTGCAGGGCTGCAGGGAGCAGGGGTTGTGTACCCAGGAAAGTCCACCCACCTCCTTGGAGCCCAGCTGGGTGCTCCTGCCAGCCTTCTCCAGCCTTCATCCCCAGTCTTCCTCCTGGGAGGTGGCAGCAGTGGCCTGGAACAGATGGCAGGAGGTGCCATCCTGCTCAGACCAACCCCCTGAGATGGAGGAGTGAGAATCCCTTCAAAGGTGCCTGAGCGTGCACTTGGTGGGGTCAGGTGTGCAAGGGTGAGCGTGAACGCAGGAGCATGCACGGAATGAGCAAGCGCAGGGTGAGTGTGGAGGCTGCAGGTTTTGGCGGGGAATGGACGCGGCTCTCTGCGTTGGTGGTACTGGAAAAGAGCAAATACCAAACTCATTTGCTTGAGGAGAAATTAATATGGTGTGAAGCCTGTAGTGGGTGATTTAAGAAGTGAATTTAAAATCTCAACACAAATAGATTTTTTTATAAGGTCAGAAGAAAGATTAAATGCTACAGACAAGCACAGCACTTGCCATTTCCAGCATCACTTTTACCATAAATATTTTGTGCTGGCGCCGTGTCCCCGCGCTGCCCACGTGGGTCAGAACCCACTCGCCCCGAGCAGGGATGTCCCTGGGGAGGGGCTGAGCCCTGGGGCCACCCTGGCGAGGCGTGCGCCCGCTGCTGGCTTCTCCTCCCGCCGCCCGGCAGGGACCAGGATTGATGGCAAGAGATTTGAAAGGCTCCAAATGTGGAGGTTATATCGCTGAGCCACCCCCATCCATCACGAGACGTTCATTATTAAGTAACACCCTGCACGCTGGGCTGATTTCACACCTTATCTGAACCCAGCAGCTGTGCCCTAAATCCTGAGCGCCGCGACTGTCTGGAGGAATTCGGCTGCCTGTGCTTAAAATTAGTGTTAGCATCTATCATTTCCCCACACCAAATGGCTTTTGTGTCGGCACTTGGCAGCGCTCATCCGTCACCGGGGCTCTGGGCTGCCCAGCTCTGTCCCCTCTCTGTCACTGTCACAGGACCCCTCGTTGGCAAAATGTCACCCAAAGGACAAGTGCAACAGTTTGGCCTCTCCCTTCTGCCTGGGCTGGCGGTACTGCCAGTGGTGAGGGTGTCCTCCATCCCCTCGGGCACGGCGGGCACCAGCTCTGCTCCCGGTGGGGCTGCCCCCGTCCCTCCAGCCCCACCGCTGCTGGGCACATGGCTCAGGCACAGCCTGAAACCCCCACCCCGGGCACAGTGGCTCGCCGTGTCTCGTGGCGCTAGCCACAGCCACGTGGCTGGGCCCCTCCTGGCCACTGCTGCCGGCAGCCATCCCTGGCGAGGAGCTCCTGCCAGGCAGGTGATGCTGGAGCTGTCGGCGTGATGAAAAGCCTCCCGCAGCAATGCAGATAACATACAAGCACAGGTCAGGCGAGGCCCGTGTAGCCCATCCATCAGGCGCAGCAGCTACAGGCGCTCCCCGTGCCACCATCTGATGCACGTTATCCGGCACAAATGTGTTTCTTCCCCCAAGGTTAAACGGATGAGTGAGGTTCAGGCACTGACAGCTCCGCCTGCCCCATGGAAGCGATAAACGAGCTGGAAGAACTGGACGGGGGAAAAAAAAAAAAGGTCTGTTTTCTGTCAAATGCTCCTTTTGATGGTGCTGGCACGAGGACGGCGGCAGCACAGAGATGGGTGCGAGGATGGGGATCCACTCCTGGCGTGGCCGCGGGGCAGTCGGAGTTGGGCACCATCACAGCCATGTTGGGTGCCACCGTGTTCCCGACGGGGACAGATGGGCGAGAGCAAGGACTCGGTGAGATGCTGGAGGACCATGGTGGCAGGTGCTCAGTGCAGCCCCCTCGAGGCGTGCTGGGGGTGGCAGGGATCGGGTGGGACAGCAGCAAGCCAGCAATGTCCCCCGGCCGTGGCTCCCGCCGGCAGTGATGCCCACGGCCTGATCCTGCTGGGGACTGCATGCCCGCTTTGGGCGCTGGCAGCAGCCACGGCTGAGCCGCGGTGCCCCGGGGTCCATCCCTGGGTGAGGGTCTGCCTCCCCACACGCTGTCCCCACCGGGCTGCCGCTGCCCTCGCTCAATGTCACACTTGGAGCCTGTCAACTTGAAAAAAGGTTTGCAGCCGATAAGCGATCGGGCTGTCAGCTGCGGAGTGCCGCTCGCTCGTGATTTACTGCAACGTCGCTAACGGAGCACAGATTTTTCTTAATCTAAATTGAAAACTACTCAAGTAGAAAAATAATTTCATTGCTTCATCTTGAAGGGGCGGGGGGAGAGGAAGGGGAAGAGCTGTGCCAGGGCAGGCAGGTCCAGGGCTGCCTGTGCCCCCCCCGTGCCCTCTTGCAGCCCTGCACCCCGGCCGGGCCACCAGCCCCCGTCGCCTTGGGCAGCTCCTACACCGGGGACAAGCTGCAACTTCTCGGGCTCAGGCAGTAAAACTCTGCTTCGATGCCCCACACCTGAGCCTGGTGGGAGCTGCTGGCATGTGCCCAGGGGTGAGGTGGGCAGCAGGAGCTGCGTCCCCCACCCATGGGGCATGAGAAAGGCCTCAGAGCATCCCCATGGGGACACAGGACAATGCCACAGCCCTGCAGCATCCTGGAGTAGCACCGGAGATGGCATGGAGCTTCACTGTGCCACGGTGCTCACCGTGCCATGGTGGTGGTGCTTTGGGTCCTGTGTGCAATCCAGAGAGCAAAGCTGCGCACCCACGGCCCCACGCCAACACGGTGGGTCCACGGATGCTCCTGGGACTCCGGGGCAAGCACCTGAGTCAGCCCTACATTTGAGAAGGGACCATGCCAGCCATTCCAGTGGTTGGGGGCATTGTCCGTGGCAGTGTCGTGGGGATGCTGGAGCAGCCATCGTCCTCACCACATGGTGCAGGAGGCCACAGCAGAGCCGGTGTGGGGGTCCCGGAGCATGGCTATGCCAGTGTGGGGGTCCTGGAGCACAGCTGTGCTGGCTGGGGCTGGGCTCATCCTGTGCAGGAGCAGGATCTGGCCATTCTTCACTGGCCAGGAGCTGGTATGGGGTGTGGGGAGGGGGCACCCACCAGGGTTCAGCTCTGGGGTGATGGGGCACTGTGCCGTGGGGCCCCGGTGCCGGTGGACACTGGTGCAGGCAGGGATACAGGCAGTAATTTGGAGCGCAACTGAATTCTGGGAGCATTTGCTGAGCTGGATAATAACGTGCCCAGTGAGCTGCATCCCAAGCACGCCGCCAAATTAAAGAAATTTTTTTCCCCTTTAATTTAAAAGTCACCGTTGGGAAATCTCTGTCGGCCTCAGCAGTGATTTCCCCCCAGGCTGCCTTTCTGGAGAAATCTTTAATTTTGATTGTCACACTTTGTGGAGTTTAACTCGGGGAAGCAGAGCCATAAATAAGGTGCCGCTCTGGCACCAAGGCTCCAGCAGTGCCGGGACAGCGAGTGGTTACTGGCGTGGGAAGGAAAGAGGGAGCAGCATGGCCACAGCCATGGCCACAGCCATGGCCACCCCACCAGGGCTTGTAGACAGTAGACAGCAGCCACCTTCTCCCCCTACCCACCCTCTCCTCTGCTCACCCCGGCCCCTCCCAGCCTGATTTCACAGGTCAGCTGCCTTTAATTAGCTGGGTCCCATCCACCTGCCAAATGAATCGGCAGGTTCATGAAAATCTCAGTAACTG
>NW_009661368.1:3903572-3908160 GCF_000708025.1 Charadrius vociferus
CAGGCGTTACGCCAAACCCCTCCAGACTGGGAAAGCAGCACCAGAGAGGGAGGACAAAGGCTGCAAGTTTTGCTCCGTACTGTCACCAGGGTGCCCGGCCCCTGCAGCCCCGGCTCAGCCGGCCGTGGGGTGGTGCCGTGGGGATGGAGCAGGCGTCGTGGCCAGCCTGCGGCCACCCTGGTGTCCCCACTGCCTCCAGCTTGGTGGAATTGGCGTGCAACCCTCCTGGGGCCTCGGGAGGGCATCGCCTGGCAGCTCCACCAGCAATTAAGAAAAAGGGGAAGAAATGCAAGCACCTCCCTTTCAGTGCAGAGCTGGTGCAAGCTCCGGAAAGGTTACAGCCCATTTGCATTTTACCCTTCAGTAATTTCAACACTTACGGGTGCAATTAAGAGGCAAGGCTGGCGTTATGAAGCTATCAGCGCAGAGAGACCTGAATACTAACAAACTCTCGTGCGTGTTCCCATCCTGGGCCGTCCGATCTATCCGTGATAACACCGCAGTGATGCCAGCAGATTTCCACCGGCTGCAGTAATGGACCTTGACTACATTAAATGCACATTTTTTTAAACTTGTCTGATCACCCAGCTCTCCCCAAGGCTTTTAGGTGATGGGCTCGGTGCTCGCTACAGACAGGGCATATACAGCTGCGGAGGGGAGCGGGCAGCTATTCCCCTTCTCCCACTTCGGTGGGACACTAGGCTCGGAGAACGGCCGTCTTCCCCTTTAAGCTTCATCCCAGTTTAATTGGATGGTTTTGAGCCCTGGCTCATGATTTCTGCAGCAATTTGGTCTGAGATTTCTTTCTTTCCCTCCATTATCCACTCTGATTAACTCAGCTGCACCTGTCAGCTTTTATTCGGCGGCGCGGGGAGCGCCTGCAAGAACCTGTTAAAATGCATGAGTTTTATCACAGCCACTCTTTTCTGGCCAGCGATGCTGAACTGGGAGGGAAGGGGCTGCAGGGAGCGGGGCTGCGGCGGGGGAGCCGTGGGCTGCGAGGGCCCCCGAGGTCGGGGCGCGGGTGCTGGGGGGTTGTCCAGCTGGGAGCTGGCCCAGACTGGTGGCGGTGGGGAGCCCATGGGGCGCAGGCAGGTGCAGGCAGGGCACTGCAATCGCCCTCCGCTGCCAGGGTGCTTAGCGGCTGCAGCTTTTCCCCTTTGCAAATGCTCATTTTACATTCCAGCTATAACTTGTTCCCTTTTTCTCATTTTAATAAAAACGAAAGCATCCGGAAACACTGCTGCACCCAAGAAAGAGCGAGATCTGACATAATTAAAAAGTGGCTTCAATCAGGCTGTTTTCCTAATGGTTTAAAAAAAAACCCCCCCCGGCCTCCCAACCCCCTGAGGCATCATTTACATTTCTTAATAACCCCTCATTAATATTCATGACGTGGGGAGGGTAATAATGACTGAGTGCACACCACTAATTCAATTTCAGCGAGCCTCAGTGTGTTTAGTTAATCACCGGGGGACCTGGGTTACTCAGTACAATTATTTATTTGGAATTAGATCTCGAGGCATCTGGATTGAAACCTGAACTTGGAATAAAATGAAACTGTGATTCTCCTCCCCCCTTCCTCCTCCTCCTGCCGCCATTCCCAGTCGCGGTGCTGAGCATCCCGCCCGCGGCCCTGCCATGCTGAGCACCTGGTGACATGGAGCCAGGCTCCTGCTGGGGTCCTCGCTCTCCTGACCAAGCTAACTCACAGGGTTTGCTCCAGCCTGTCCAGAGCCTCTGGCACCTTCCCGCTGCTCCCCAGGAGAGGCTGGTACTGGCCCCACACACCACCCAGCCTGGCTGGCTCGTCCCTATCTTTTCATTTCCTCGAGGGCTTTTTTTATACTTTGATTTTGCTCCTGGTTTTGCTTTTAAATTCAATATTTTGTCCCAGTGCTCCAACTCCCCTTATTGGATAAAAACCTGTCTGTTATTGAATCCTGCCCTGCAGCAGCTTGGTGAGAATTGGGTTTCCCGCTCAGCAATATGGCTGTTTCGGAGCGTGATGAGGCTGGCAGAGCCCGGGGACGGGAGCGGGGATGGGAGGAGATGGCGGAGCTGGTGGCTGTTTCAGTGACAACTGCACTGTGCTGTGCTCTGTGGTTCCCCATGCTGCCTGCGTCGGACCCAGCACCCAGAGGGCTCCCAGCGCTGGGCAAAAACATCACAGCAGAAGGAAAGCCTTTGCGGGTTACTTCTAGAGGCTGTTTGCAGCTAGAGAGGAGCTTTAAAAATGGCCTGGCGACCAGGCGTGCATGGGCTGGGACCCTTCCCATGATGGCTCAGTGGATCCCTGGAGCTCCCACCTGCCATCCGCCACCATCAGCCTCCTGGTGCTGCCGCCGCCTGAGCCCTGCCGCAGCCGGCACCCCGGCCACATCCCCAGCCATGTCCCATGGGCTTCGACTGTCCTCCCTGCACGGCAGAAGGGACGGGAAGTGCTGGCACCCAGCGTCTTGTTTGCATTCATTCCTCTCAGTGCCAGTGATTTCATAATTAATTTGCCTTCACAGGCATGGGGTGGTGCGCCGTGCCTCTGCCGGATTTCCAGCCGTCAGGGTGAGAAACAGCACCGTCAGGGTGAGCTTTTGTGCCTTTCCCACGAGGCTATAGATTTCTGGCTATCAAATTTTATTTAAGTTGCTTAATGCAGCAGCCACTTCTCAAATTCCTGACTTTGTTTTTCTGAACATCCTCCCCCGGCCTCACAGCCCTGCCAGGGAAGTGAATCGACCATTTTGTATACCTCTGTGTTACGAGGAGAAGCTTCAGGCAGGAGGTGCCGGCCTCGCTAGCTGTGCTCAGGTTGGGTCTTTTCTCCAATTTGAAGATTATTCCCTTTGCCCTGGGTGCATTTGTAGACTGATGCTGTCAGCAAACCCTCGGTGTCCTCGGTGACGCAGGCCCAGGCCAGCAGCCCCACACAAATCAAAGGGGACCGATAAAGGGGTGTTTGCAGCTCTGGCATGACGGTTGTGCCGTTCCTCGCCCCCCCGTTTCAGCGCTGCGCACCAGCTCCTGCTGCTGCGTCTCCCGGCCCCACACCGAAGGTTCCATGTTCTCCCGGAGCTGTTCGGTTTGTGGCCATGCAGCTTGTGCCCCGTCCTGCACAGGGGCTGCGAGGCTCGCTTCATTCCGCCCATGAACTGCCTCGAGACGTGAGTAAAATACAGGTTCAAAGTGCTGTTATTGAGTGAAAGGAAACACATGATTTTAGGGATATAACATTGTCCAGTGTGAATAATGGCAAGGGAAGGGAACAGGGAGGAGAAAACTCCGAGCAGTCGACAATTGCCATGCCTGGTGCTTCTGTCAGTAGATGGAGGGTCAGTTCTTATCTCCCGCTGCGCTTCACGTGCTTTACAACTGCTTGTTGCGTTTATTGCCATGGCTGGTCAGGCTTCCCCATAGCTGTATCATGTTCACAAGTACGTGTCAATACTCCTTGAGTGACTGCGAATGTTCTGGTTTCACAGCTGGTGAATTATCTGAACACTCAATAAAGGAAAGCCAGATGATCCAATAATTATCTTCTATTTATCTCATCCTTAACATGCAGATTTGTTGAGTTAATTTTGTCATGACTGATGTCTCCTATATTTTATTGAAACAACAGGGGATGTGAGGGACTTCTTTGAAAACATTATATATATTTTTAATTTCGTGAATGTTCTCAAACCAGACTCCTACTGTGATAACTGCATAATAGCTACGACCATTATGTTATGAAAAATTATTTTAGCTCAAAGCTGTTTTTTAAAGCATGGTTGAAATAAATTCAGTAAGATTTTGGCCAAGTTGACTCTCTTCTAATTATTCATATTTGTTAAATTGAAAAATGCCTCTATCTGTCTGTGATTCTGCATGTTGTTGAATTGCAGAACTATTTGTCACGACCTCAGCAAACAGAAGAATCGGCACGTCCCCTCCTGCTGCATTCAGTGCTCAGTTATTGGCCTCTTTTCAAGGTGACAGCGGTTAATGATGCTGTATATAAATAGAAGTGTGTTGTCAATAAATGTTGGCAACAGCCTTCTGCATTTCCAAGCCTGCCCCAGCCCCAGGAAGGATTCACAGAAGGTTACAGAAAACATGTCAAAAGAAACCACTGATTTTTGGTGCCTCTGCTTTGCAGTGGGGAAGGGTTGGCTCCCGGGGGCATTGCTGGGGTGCCATGCTCCTGAGCCTCAGGTGACGGCAGCCCCAGCGTGACCCAGCTCTGGTGGCAGACGGCACCCAAGGTCCCCACTTCACCCACAGCACAGGGCACCAGTGCATGGCCGCCCCATGGGGCAGCCACTCGGGTCTCTGCGTTCTTGGGAGGCCCCTGTCCCCTGAGAGGGGAGTTACCCTCTCCCTGTTCAGCAGCAGGGAGCACACTTGGCCACTCTCCCTCGGGAGCAGTCAGTCACGTTTAGCTCTGGCCCAGTGGCTCCCCTGACCAGGCCGCTGCAGTAGGCCCAGCCCAGAGGTGGCTGCAGGGCAGGTGGTGGCCAGGCCAGGGGCTGAGCGGGATCCACCCCCGAGACCCCTGAGCCGCTGCCCCAGCCGAGGGGCAGTGGGGTGACCTGCGGGGGCGACACGG
>NW_009661368.1:3908507-3913285 GCF_000708025.1 Charadrius vociferus
GGCCGCTGGGCAGAGCTTGCCCAGCTGCTCTCGGTGCGCTCTCTCAGCGGACCCTGTTACGGTGTCGCTAACTTTTGGGGGCCTCCCTACCCCCCATCCCCCTCTTCGGAGGAGTGGTGCCTCGGTGGGACCCGGTTACCGGGGGCTCTTTGGGAATGTGGCTCTGCTGGTACTGTTTTTTCCACAGATGGGCACAGTTGGGTGTCTTTGCTGGTGTGCGCATGTTTCTGAAGTAAAGCCTGTGCTTGTTTCATGGCTTGCGTTCTTGTTCTTTTTTTTTCTACCTGTTTTCTTACAAAACTCATTTGATTTGATTTTTACCAAAATTTTTTGAAAAAGTTTTTCTTCTTATAAAAGTTTCCTTTTGTCTCATGAGAGTTTCTCTTCTCTCAGTATGTGATTGTTCTTTATTTGTTGTTTGGAGGTCAAATTTATAAGCAGGTGTGGTAAATTTCGTATTTCTTGAGATGAGAGTGGATTTAGCATGTTCCCCTGTGGATTGGGAAATTAGAGCACTGATTTGCAATAATGTTTTAGTACTTTGCTGGGATTTGTGCACGTGACAGTGTTGGCTTGTACTTTAATTCTTAGACAAACTGCGGCAGTGGCCTTTCTCTGTTGAATCAGTAGGTAAGAAAAGCACTCTAAGACATTATCTACCTTCTAAATAATTGAGTAGGGGAGTTACGTAACTAGATCTACATCTTAATTTGGAACACAGGATTCTGTATGGGACTCCTTCCTACGTGCCATCCTGGTATGCATTAATCTGTGGAGGCGCTGCACGTGTTCAGAGGCGAGAAGAGTATCGTACTGTTCAGGACATGTCTGTACTTTCAGAATGTGTTATTTTCAGATGCACAGTGAAAGAGGGAAAATTACCTTTGGGTTTGAGAAATTTCCCATCTTCTTTTCCCAGTGGTATCAAAATATTCTGGAGTATGGCTGTAAGAATAGTCTGTCTTTGAGAACTCCACTAGATTCCAACTTAGTTCAGCTCCAGGACATTCTCTTCTGTGTATTGCTCTGTCTCTTAACATCCTTCCTACTTCATCTGTTTGTGTGGTGCTGACCATGTAGTCCTGCTGTCCTGAGATCTGTTCTACTTTTGTGTTCCTCTACCTACCGCTTTCCCCAATACTTTATCAAATTAGAGTAATCATTTCTCATGTTCCTTTAATTCTGTGGTCTTCTCTGCCTCAGTTGTGGTTAATGATACTGTCCTTTACTTGTTCTGTGATGCAATTTACACCTAAGGTGCAGAAAAGTAAACCTGTGTTGAACTTCTGTTTGTTGTAGTTTTTTAACCAGGCTCTAGTTTGGGGTTTTGATTGTTGGTTTTTCTCTTGCTCTGAAAATGTGAAGTCCGCAAGATTCCCTTCTGCTGTGGAGGACAGTGCACATCCACTTTGCTTTGATCCTTTTGATTTCTGCACGGCTTTCTGTTGGATGAGCTTTCTGCACTGCAGTGAGGCTGGAAGTAAAGAAATGCTACTTAGCTGCTGGGTATTACAATTTTAATTTCCTTTCTTGCTGATGAAATTATTCTTAGCTGCGGGACAAAACATTCTGTAGCTTTCAACCAACAGCTGAAATTGTTTCTGAAGGTGTTCTCCTGGCTCTGTGCTCTTCTGGTCTCTTGCCTGAATGCAGATGGTTCCTGTCTCAGTAGATGAGGTAACGCTTCAGAGTAAGTGTTGGATTTCAGTGTCACTGAATTCAGACCTCAAGAATTAGGTATAACAGTGAATACAGGTTGAAAGGGTTGGAGGAGCAGAAGGCAGATAAACAGCTCTGATTCTGAGAAAATGAGATTCCCTTCTGTGAGGGCACTTCTGGCTGAAAGATAGAACCAAAAGTTGGAAACAGCAGGTTTCGCTGCCTCCCATCCTGCACGAGTCGGGTGTCTGCTACGGCTCTGTCAGATAGGTGAAGCAGGTGCCTTCCCATATCATTTTTAGAAATGTACATTCTTGTTCACTGAATGTGTAAAATTCAGAATAATCAGATTTCTGTTGTGCCTGTGCCACAGAGAGGATGCTGACATGTGTGTTGCAGATTAATGAAGTGAGCATTGCTCCAGGCTGCCTGCTGTACACAGCTGACAGGCAGCTGCTTCTGAGAAGAGGATGGCTTGGTGGCTTGTATAATGGCTCCTGACCTGCTCCAGTTTTCTGTCCAGTGTTGTAAGGTTAACTGGAGCGCAGGTCTAGGAGCTTTCCTGCATCGGGCTGAGGAGTGGGCTGGCTCTAGATCTCCTCATCCATCCTTGGTGCAGGGGTGGCACCGGCTGTCAGATGAGTGGGCTGGATGATGGGTGGTGTGCACCCCTGCTGTCTGATTTTAATCTCTTGCTGCAAATGAGTTGGTCTTCTCAGCTTCCCTCAGCACAACCCAAAATAATTGCTTTTCTCTTACATTGTTTTGATTTTGTCTCCTCTAAATGCCTAATCTGTGCCCTTGCTTGATCAAGATGATGTTCTCCCTCAGTGCCAGAGTTGGCATGGACGATTTCTGGCACTGTGCCACCAATTCAGAACCAAGTGTCTGTCAGAGTGGGAAAAGGAACCACTTGCAACAAAAAATACAATTAAACAGCACCTGGCAGTTTATACAAAGCTCAGGATTCCATAAACTTTATGTGTTGCTGCAAAACAGTTGCAGATGGTCTAAACTGATGATTAAATATTGCTGCTGTTCTGCCCAGAAAGACTGTGCCCAGATCCTCTGTGCCTGGTCTCTGATTACAGAGGGTAATTAAGGGGACAAAGCCAACTCCAGCTCTTTTCAGAGATCTCTTTCAATCGTCTTGGGAGGGAATAAGGGAGATTATTTTAATTCTCATTAAATGCAGATTTCAGCACTGTGAGCGATCATTACAAATTGCTAATTTTTTAATGGAATATTAGTAAAATCAAGTAACAAAAGAAGCAGTAAATAATGGGATAGGGTCTGACTTTGCCGAGCTGGGCGGTCTCCCCATTGTTTGCATGGGTCGAGTGCAGTTTGTAGTGGGATGGATCTCGGCGTGTGAGTGGAGGCACAATTATCTATACCTACTACTGGTATAGATAATTTACTGTAAATTTGCAGTGCAATGGATGCATCTGATGGCAGAGGCAGCTCAGCTGAGCAGGTAGTTGATGACTTACGGCCTTATTACCCTGGTAGCTCTTGTCCTGCCTGTGGGTTAAACCAAGGAGCTGTCACCGGCTCAGCCACTGGTCCGCTGGGCTCAACTCTCCTCCTGGGGAGTACAGGCTCCACCCTACGGAACTTGTGTTGGGACGCTAACAGGGTTGCAAGTGAATCTTTAGTTTGCTTTTCAGTGTATAATCTCTGGCCACCAAACTAGAATGTGTGTCAAACTAGAAAAGTCTGTCAAGGTGGATCCCTGCCCTATGCATCTGCCCTCATGGGTCCCGATGGCTGTGCTCCTCCTTGGGGCAGTTATAGGATCATAGAATTGTCTAGGTTGGAAGGGACCTTTAAGATCATCAAGTCCAACCATCAAACCAACACTGCCAAACCCACCGCTAAACCATGTCTCTAAGCACCACATCTGCCCATCTTTTAAATACCTCCAGGGATGGCGACTCCACCACTTCTCTGGGCAGCCTGTTCTGATGCTTAACAACCCGAAGTTGTGATGAAGTTTTTCAGGAGTTTGGAGCCTCCTGAGCAAGTCTGGTACCTCAGGCTGCGTTTCATCCAGTCCTGTCCCAGCTGTGGCAGAGCTGCTGAAGCTGGGACAGGGCAACCAGCTTCTACTGCGCTTGCAGAGGTCTCAGGTGGGCAGCAGCACGTTCAGAATCATTATGTTTAATAGTTGTTTTTCTGGATACAGTTGCAGGAGGCAAATTTCCTGCTTGTTTTTTGAGGGGTGCCGATGGATGCAGTCAGCTCTGTAGAGATGGGAGAAGACAGGGAGGGAGATGTGCGGGGGGCTGCGGGAACAGCCTTAGCCACAGGACTGGGCTTTGAAGCCTGCTGTTAGCCTGAGTGCTGAGGGGGTAGCCTTGGGCTCTCAATCTGATGTTACACCAACACAAACAGATTGCTGCCTCTGCCGAAGACTGTGAGCTAGTTCTTGATGTATCTTCGCAAAAGACTCGGTCCTTTTAAAGCTTCTACTGGCTGTCATCTCTCCTCATCTATTTTTGCATTGGTTCAGAATGGAGTAAAATAAGCAACTGCAGGAACAGGTATGGGGTAAATACTCTTTGTACCTTCCGTGCAATGCATCTCTTGGTCACTGTATGTATTATATATATATATATTTTGTGTCTAATTATATGTTAGATCTGATGGGGAGATGAAACTTCAGATTTTGGTTTTATGTCTTTTCCTCCTCTACATGCTTTCCACTGTGACAAGCTGCCTTGAGGACTTGCGTGCCCCACAGAGTGGAAGGGTGAAGAAGGAAGGGATTAATCCTCCCTGAAAGTAATAGTCTGTACCCATGTAGGTACAGTGTGCATCTTTGATTTTCATTTGCCTCAGTTTGTGTGATTTTGGAAGCTTTTGGGACTTCCTGAGGTTTCTGGATTTTCCTTGTACCACTTCTTCCAGTATTTAATGCTCCGATCCTGTACCGTCTGGAAGTGTCATGCTTCAGGAAGAAAAAACAATGAAAAGTAAGATTGATAGTAGCCTGGTTTATCACAAATGTGGGAAACAAAATTAAGAAGTTAGTGAAGATACCTCTGGAGATTTGGGGCTTGCTTTCATGAGTCCTAAATTGACAGCTAATGCATAGCTTTCTGCAGTGGCTCTTC
>NW_009661368.1:3913338-3923882 GCF_000708025.1 Charadrius vociferus
AGCAGGCTGCAGCTGGCTGAGATGTGGTCACAAAAGAAGCTGCATCACTTATGAAGATTTATTTCAGATTTCATTAACAAATAATTTCTGAGCTTCACAGTAACAAGGTTACTTACAAAGCAGATGTCTTAGTAATGTGAAACTCCATTACTGAGACTTTCCTAAACCTTCCTGATGTTTGGAGAAGGCTGGAAGCAATCAGGGGCCTAAACAATATGTTTTCAGATTCTATGGGATACTTAATCTTGATATTGATGTGCAATCACTGCTTTGAAGGAGACCAGGCAGGGGCCCTGGGCAGATCATTGTTCTTTGATTTAGGACATTGTGTCTCTCTCTCACCTTCCCTGCACTCGAGGCAGGTGCTGTTGTTTCTGCTGCCCAGACCAAGGGGCAGGTTCTGCGTTACGTGTCCACGCAGGAAAGAGGACCCGTGTCCCATGTGTATTTCTAGAGGAGATCTGCCACCCCAAGCCTCGGACCCAGGCTGTAACAGCTTAGGATATGTCAGTTAACATCCAAAGCAAGTACAGCTGAAGGCTAGAAGAGAAACAAAAAGATAATTCTCTCTTTGCCAATCACCAGCTTTTGTTTACTTTATTGTATTTTATAAATATCAGCTTTTTTTAAACCCTTTTGTATGCGTTGTTTTTTGTGTGGTGATATCAGTGTTAGATTTAAATGAAAATGTCTTCTGAATAAATTACTGTGAATGCACTGCATTCAACAGGAACAAAATTAAGCTTAACTAACAGAACAATTTAAAAATGCTTTTCTTGTGCTTTTTCTAATGAATTCCATCTTTTTGCTAAGTGCACCTTAGCACAACCGCGTAAAAACCCCCACATTTTATTTATCAAATGATTAACTTTCCCTTTTATACCAGAAAGCAAAACTTGTGTAGATGTGTGTTAAGCTATGAAATTAGTTAAATAAATGTGTTTAGACACAATATATCTGTTTGCTTAGCAAAATGCACCAGTCTTAGTGCAACAATGTACGTGCTTAATTCTCGTTGGTTGGTAACAGTCCTGTAGAAAATACAAATGCAAACCAAAGATGAAAATCAATGAACAGAAGCTAATGCTTGCCTTAAATCAGTTGCTCATGACTGCGCATCTCTTGTGAAATGGGCAGAAACCCAGGTGTTTCACTTATGCCTTGATTTCTTAGTTTTAATAGTGCTGGTTGGAAAACTGCAATATTCTTAGTAAGGTTTTGCATAACATCAATAACAAAAGGAAAAACCTTAATGCCTGCTTAATAGTGTTTGCCTGGGAATTCAATTACTGTCTATTGCCAGTATGTTGGCAGCATTAATAATTGCACGCTGGGCACTTCCATAATTTATCATAATGATTTCTGTTATGTGTTACAGAAGATTCCTTCCCCCCAACAATGCATAAATACAAAAAAGGATAAAATAATTGAGATTGAAACAGGGTGTAAATTCTGATACTAAGGATTGTGTACTCAGAGAAAATGGGGTTGGTTTGATGATGGAGTTTTAATTTAGATTTTGTTCTGGTGATATAGTCTCTTCCCATGCTACATTACTTTGCATCTGACAAACCACCAGCTCCCTTGGTCCCTCATTACAGCTGCAGTCTCACTGAGGTTTTTGTTCTTTTTTTAATGTTTAGAAATGAGAGCAAGGCATGAGATTCTGACTCCCTAAATTAGGAACATCCAAGGCAAATCTTGTAGGGGTTTTTGCTGTAAATTTCAGGACTTCTTATACCACTAATTTCTCTATCAGTGTTTGTAATGTTAATCTGTCAAAGGTGGTTTAGGATGAATTGGATATTATTGAGGAGTGAGTGGAAGGACATAGGAAGGGCAGAGACCTATGTGACATTAAAGGCAATAAGGATATGTGTTTATCAAAGTTTTTTCCTTAGATGATATCATTTAGAAGAGCACCTTTTTTCTTTTCTTTATTGAGTTGCTGATTGCTTGGGGAGGGTTTGAATTACTGGTTGTTGACAATGACACATTTGTTTCCAAATGCTTCTATGTGAAATTATATTTTAATTACCTAGAAGGTAAATAATAGGAGTCTGCCTTAAAAAGACAACCACCACCACCCAAAAAAGCCCCACGAAACCCTCCAAGCAAATATATTTTTAATTTCAAAGAATCTCCAGGTATGCTTCTGCTTCACGGCTATTGAATTATGAGCTGAGTAACTGCTTTAAAAGTGCATGGGAGCACTATAGAAGAGTTTTAAGTCAAGGATGTACCATCGGTAATGGAAACAGCAGAGAAGATGTAGGGAGAAAGGAGATAGATAACTGAGTTTGAATAGGTCTAGCTGGGAGCAAGCATCTAGAGCTTTGATTTGTGCTAATATGTTGTCTGGGAAACTTGATTCTGCGTCTTCCTCAAAGTGGTGACAACGTGGTAACCCTGAAAACGCAACATGATCTTGGTCAGTCTGCTGTCCAGTTTGCTTCTCATTATAAATAACACTTCAAGTGCTTTTTGAGGAGGTGTTTTTTTTTTTTCTCTTGTTTAAACATCTCTCCTGAAAGCAGAGTTTTCTTGAGAGCAGAGCTTTCATTTGCTAGCTTTTCGTTTATATTGAAATAAATAAACAAATACCTAAGTGCTGTCTGGGTTATGCAGAGAAGCAGTTGTAGCAAGTCTGCAGCATGCGCATTGTAATTGAATCACTGCCGGGTTGCCTTATAAACCTAAAAGATTTATTGCCCTCTGGGGCCCAAAAGTTCCCAGCCTGCTGGGGAGCTGGAAATTCCCACCTTGACACTCGCAGTCGTGCTGGACCTGGCAGGAGAACAACACTCTCATCTGTTTCATCTGCATCTTTCTTGCTTTCTTTGAATCAAAACCGAGAAGAACCCAAATCTCAGTTAAAAGGCCTTGTGTTCATGTGGACTTTTATGATCTTAGACAAAGGGTCCCACAAAGCAGAAGAGTGGGGTCTTCCTGCCAGATCATGTTTTGTGAAATAGGCTGGACAAATGTTAGACCTAATGGGGCTATGGAATCATCTACCAGGCAACTTGAGCAGCTCATAGAAAGTAAAAATATTTTTCTTGTTTTCGTTGTTCTTAGCACATAAGCTCCTCTTAAGTAGTAAAGAATTAAGCTTTGTTTTCCTGTAGTTAGAGAGCATGGAGTACTCCTGTTCCAACTCAGTTGTCCTTCAAAAAAATGTGAGAGACCAAATATAATATCCTTGTAGTTTTTGACAAAGAGAGTTTTTCCTTCTGTTGCAAATGCTTTCATCCCTTTTTGCCTAAATTAAAACATGGGACCTAGGGTTAATGGACTTTTTCCTGGCCCTAGCAAATTACCTTTAATTTTGACAGTTAAATAGAAATTGTGGAATAAAATAATAGGTTGTTCCAAGCAAACCATGAAGGTATGGGCACCGCTTAATCTGCTGCCAAGGCCCTGCAGAATTGCAGCAAGCACCAATACGCCTGTCCTGTTTATTCTAAATTAGGCTCTGATGCCGCATTCAAGCGTCAGCAAACTTTAGACAGAAGGATGGGGGAAGTCAAGTTGAATTAGGATATGCACAAGAATTCAATATAATCTCATATAGTAGCCGGGTAAAAAATTATCTTTCCTTGCTATCTGCTTGAGCATATTGGTCTTCTGTCTGTAAAACATGAGGTTGTCTCAGCTGACTTAGCTGATTCCGGATCCTTGAGATGGTCGGCTGTACAGCCACTGAGCAGTTCAGTTTGCCCACTTCTTGTCTTTGAAATACTAGTCTTTGCTGCCTATGAAGATATTTTCCCGTGAATCATGTTCATAGATCAAACAAGGTAGGATGTTGACATAGCTCTTGGCAGAGCCATTCATCTACTCATGTGATGTTCCACTTCACTAAATTAATTTCCTTTCCAGTTTTCAGAGTTGTTAAGCGTTGTGTAAGCAAATGTTTTAAACAACTTGTAAGAATTTCCTCAGTATGTCTTGTAATATTGGTATTACGGTTTGCAAGGGTCACAAGAGACTTGTATTCATTCACCTTATTTCTCTGACTTTAGCCTAACAGGGGGACAAAAAGACCCCGTGATGAAGAGGAAGAAGAAATCAAAGCACGTCGGAAACAAGCTAGTGCACGAGAGCACAGTCGTCACAGGGAAGAGGAGTCTGTTGCGCTGGAAGAAACTGACGATGAGAAGAAGAAACTTCTTCAGATAATTGAGAGGGATGGAGAAGAGGAAGAAGAGGAAGTAAATCACTAGTGCCTGTGGGGAAGGGGAGGCAGTGGGAAATAAGCAAACACTAAATCACTTCGCTGTGATTTCATCATCTCACCCTGTAGATGATGAGACTAATGTGATTTTCACATGCCTTATACAGCTTAAGGTTATGGTTTTACTTTCCTGCCCTGGGGGTATTCATTAATTTCAAACGGGGCTTCTCAAAGATATCTTCTGAAGGTTTAAAGGGCGGGGGTGAGGGAGGGAGAAGGGAAAGCTTTCAAGCCTAATCTCTGTTTTAGGCTGGGAGTACCCAAATCACCTTCTAAAATATATTTTTAGGAAATAGTTTCTGTATTCTAACCAGTTTCCTATTTTTCTCATCAGTACCTCCAGCCATGCGGCTTCTCCCACTCTCTCCCTCTTTGTAGCTGTGCAGCAGCAGCAGCAAATAAACAAACATTCCTCTGTACAAGAAAGGTCTTGGGTCAGAGGAGGGGGGTAGCAGCTGTCAAGGGTAAATGATTTCAAGCCTTGGAGACAGAAATCCAATGCAGCATTGGCCTTTCTGCCAAGGGCCATGGAAAAGATCACTTTATAAATGTGACACATGGATTGGTATAAATCTAGAAGATATTTGCTTCCTGCTGCCTGTGTCCTGTTTGATAAAAAAACAAGTGATATTCACCACTGCAGAATCATGTAGGTTTGTAAAATATCATTGTCCTTTGTATACAGCATTGCTAGCATTCGTCTCTGAAAATATCCCTTGTTTTTTTGATGTTGAGCTGCTGCCATTACAGTTGTTGCTGATAGCGGAGAAAGATAATGCAGGATTTTTTTAGCATTTGAGCTCCAGTGAGGAGGAATGGATGTAGACAAAAGTCCTCTTGACTGGCTAGAGCCTTGTGGATTCCTGCAGTGTACCAATCCCTCATCTTTGTCAAGTGGAGTTCTCTCAGCCAGGCATTTTAAGGGCTGGAAGTCCAAGGTTTCTTTAGAACCAAAATCTCTTGTCTTATATTGGAATGCAGTTAATGTAAGTGCCATCAAATGTGCTTTGTACCAGTAAATTTGATGGAAGGAAGCTAATCTGTAGGACACTAATACTGAATGCAAATTAAATGCAAGATACAAAGCTGGTCCTAATGGGGATATTGTAGTATTAGATAAAGCAAAGAATCAAATAAAATAGAGGGAAGCGGTGTCAGCATGTGTGGTGGTATTTTGTGGATTGAAATCCCATTGCAGGAAGATTATTGTTTGGGCACTGTAGTATTGATTACCTGAGTGGGATGGTGCTAAGACAGGTTGGGCTTGAGAACGTAGGAAATCCAATAACAGAAGACTTGGACTGATGTTGTTATTGTAATGGAGTTTGCTGAAGAAATAGAAATTTTCTCTCTCATACAAGATTGCTGCTTAGAGTCACTAACCAAAGAATCTTCAACACCAGAAGCAACTCTTGATTTCATCCCAAACAGGAGATGGGACACAAAACTTGACTTAAGATGTGTGGGGGTCTGGTTTGTTACTTGTTTTGAGAACGTCTCTTTACTTCTCTTTAATAATGATTGTCACATAGTCAAACAGAGTAGAGGAAAGAGGTGTCACAAGAAAATCTATATCATCAATGTTTTAATAAAAGAAGTTCATTAAAATCGTGAAACAAGGAAGAATCACAGAATTGTGTTTGTAGATGTCAGGGAGGTAGCTAAAGTTGTATTACTGCTGTACAGTAAATGTGTAATGCCAACTGAGAAACACCTCAGAAGAATTAAAAAAATAAAAGTACTAGAGTAAAATATTGATTTTATTTTTTTTCTTTAGAAAAAGAACTTAAAATAGAAGTGAAAGCTTATCCAAGTGAGGAAAATACATTTAACTGCCCTGAGTTTATGTTCTTTTGTAGACCTACAAAAAGAAATAGCACAATGCACTTCTGAAAAGAAACTCTCCATGGGCGTAAGCTGCTAATGCAGATTTACTCTAATATGTCAGAAGCAAAAAGCTTCAATACATGCTGATGGTGCCAGGTAGTAACAGGTGTAAAAGAACAGCTCAAAGAGGATGAGCCATTGCAAAATTGGTGGTTTTTTTCATTGATACTTGGTTTTAGAAAGTGCAGGGAAGCTCTTCTGGTTCTTTTCCAAAGCACCTTCCATTGGTAAACCCCTGGTTTATAAAAACCCGACTTACAAGGTTTTTCTCTGGGGAGCTTGCTCAGGTCAGAATTGGAGTAAATCAATAGATGAATAGCAATAGCATGTGAGTTTTTTGCAGCTTTCTGTGGTGAGACTTCCAGGGTTGCTCTTTGTTTCTGAAGGGTCTGGGCCCAACTGCAGTCTCACCATGTCGCTGTACTCTTTTGTGTTTTGCTGGTAATTGTTCCAACCATCCAAATGCTAAACTCTGTTTTTTGCTCTTTCCAATTTGGTTAGGAGGAACCTTTGGATGAAAGTTCAGTGAAGAAGATGATTCTCACCTTTGAGAAGAGATCTTACAAAAATCAGGAGCTGCGGATCAAGTTTCCTGACAATCCAGAGAAGTAAGATGGTGCTCGGCCCCTCTCTATTACCCTTTTTTCCTTTGATTTTACGTTTCAGTCCTAAATCGATTTCTTGAATATACAGACATTTTCAGTTACATAAGGATGATGAAACAGCAGTTATTGCCATGTAGTTCTTCTAAACTGTATTAGAAACTAACTTTGTTAATTAAAAATGGTGTTATTGAGACTCTGATGGTGGCTGGTATATGGCCGGCAGCATGAAAAGAATAATTAACAATGAAGGGAAAAGTTCTAGTTTATTAAATTCTTGCTATTGTTAATATGACAGAATGTGAAACTTCAGTACTAAACCTGGAGTTTATGTTGTTTTTATTTTGAGAGCGCATAAATTCAATAAGGTTTCGTTAGTTTTGGTTTAGATATCTAACTGGCTTGGTTCTCAAAAGAGAGCACTTACGAGCTCTCCCAATGTCATTTGTCTCAGCAGTTGGCATTGAAGGGTTGTCAGCCACGCTGAGTCCTCTCTCTTTTCAAGAGGCTCCTCCTTGGCACTGTTTCCGAGCAGTGGTCTCTTCCTTGCCAATAGGCAGGTGGTAGGTGTTTGGGGGGTGGGCTGAAAGATTGAGATCCTGGATTGGTGAGTTTTGCTTTCCAAATAATTAAAGATTTCCTGCCATCGTTTTGTGTGAAGGTGTTGTGCTTGCATATGCAGTCAGCGGTCAGTGTGGGAAGAAAATAATTTCATACTATGGAGCTTTCAGATGCTGTGGTGAGAAAAACACACAGGAAAGCCAGACTGTGTGATTCCACACCTGTGGTTCTAGTCAGCCTCTTCCTTCTTTCATGGAGTTGTGATATTCACATTAAATTAATTTATTCCTACACTTGAGTGCCATTGGTTTTTGTCCAGTTTACTGTTCTTTCCCTTACCCAAATTCCTTTTATGGACTTTACTTCAGAGTAATACAACCCACATAATAATATGTGGTTGCTCGGGAGGGTGCATCGCTCTGGAGAATTTATTTTATATGCAAGGGTGTGTTTTTTTTCATATGTAGCTACAACCTCTTGATTTTTAATTTTTTTTAAGTTCTGGAACTGATTTACAGAATTGGAACAAATCTACTTATTTATTGTATGTAAATTACATAGTAGGAAGGCTTATCCTACTACGTGATGAAACTTCAAAGGGCAGGCGTAGGATGGAATGAGGCACAGAGTGCCTCTAGGAGTTCTGGACTCGGTGACATTAACATGATCACAGAGGATCAGAAATGCCGGGACCATGAGCAGCAGTGGTGACAAGTCCTACCTGCTATCTCCTGGACGGTGGTGGTCTCTTTATTGAAAAGGGCTGTACATTCAGTATAGCTGATGTACTTTTTGCCTTTTTATTAACAGTTTTTATCTTGCCTCAGGTTCATGGAGTCTGAACTGGATTTAAATGACATCATTCAGGAAATGCATGTGATCGCGACGATGCCTGACCTGTATCACCTGCTGGTGGAGCTGAATGCTGTGCAGTCTCTCCTTGGGCTGCTGGGACACGACAACACAGATATCCTTCAGTTGTTAAAGCAGATGTCATGTGAGAGGCTTTCTACAGACTTTTCTGTAATCTCTTATGTCCTGCTTTCACAGGCTCCTGTGTATGTTTTTCTCTTCTTTCCCATCACACTGAATTTATGTCTTTTTTTTTTTCCAAAGCGAAAGCCTTCTTTGTTCAAATAATATTGATTCTGAATTTTTTCAGTGCTGTTATTCTCCTTTCTTGTTTTATGGACCTTTCATCTAGGTTTGAGTGGCTGCGTTCAAGTGTGAACAGATGAACAATACAGGAAAAGCTAAAGTATAGACTTAACAGCGTATAGCCTTGAACTGTGTGGAAACTTTGTCTGGAGTAGTCCCCCGTAAAAGTGAAACCAATTTACCAGGTTTTGTTGAGAGCTGAGTTGTCACACTTTCAACTATTTGCCATGAACTAGCTCACCACAGTGCTACAACTCAGTTTGTAAATGTGAGAAATTCTTCATGTGTCCATGCTTTTAAATTGGTGTGCTCAGAGCTTGAGGTTGTGGGTGGCCCCTCTGGTTACATAAATATCCAGAGACATTTCCATGCTCAGTTAGTTCTTCTGTCACTGAACCTGATCCCTATGTTCACCTGTCTTGTGCTCCTCTAAAGATCTGAGGACATCTCAGGGGGAGTTTTCTGTCTCTACTGTTAAAGGTTTTGGTAGTTTTGAATGAAAACAGTGTCTTTTTTTGAGTATCCTGGTGCCTTGATGCTTAGCTGTCAGCTGATAAATAGAACTATGTCTGTCTGACCATTGTGCAGTCTTTAAAAGCAGAGCTCAGCCTGCGTTGCTTGTAAAATATTCTACAGTAGATTAAACTGAAAAATTGTGTGATTTGAGAGATTATGTGTCTGGGTCCTGACAAACATTAGTGAATGGAGAGAGCAGTGGAGCCCTGGGAAAGTGCACTGGACTTAAGCCTGCTGTAGTCCCAAGTCTTTCTTTTTTCCTTTTTATTGAGTCATGACCTTAGTTTATTCTTTACTTCTTTTCTGTATGGGTAAAGAAGTAAATAATATTTACCAGCTTTTCTGATGTGTTCTGAAATATGCAATGTTAAAAGGACTGTTAAGTGCTAAATGTTGTGGTCCAATGCACAGATCTCGGTTTTCTTTTTTAGCACTTTTCTTGGTAGTAATGTGTATTAAGAATTTATAATTTTTAATTCTGAGTGGGTGCAGTGATCAGAAGGTAACAACAAAACATAAATATTTTATTGCATACTAGTTTATATTAGAAAGCACTGCGTATGTGTTTGGGTATTGTGACTTATGTCTAGCTGACCCTGGATGCGGTAGAATGCTGGTCCCTGCAAAACAGAAATACCACAGCTTTCCTTATCTCTGATCTGTAATGGAAATTACTCTCAAGTAAATGTTTGTTAACAATTTACTGTTGTACAGTGGGAAAGATCTACCATGCATAACCAGTTTCGTGGCTACCATAGTTTCATTACTTATTTTCTTGCCAGGCACCGCAGGCTTTTTGTGTGCTATGTGCATGGCATTAAAAGCTTATAATGAATTTCTTATTCACAAGGAAAATATGAAGTAAGGGGTTTCTGACTGGGATAGCAGAGCTGATTCATAGCTGGAGTGCACAGGAATACAGCATGCTTTGTCCTTTCAGCCATGAAAAGCTGTGTCCTAGGGTCACCGCTGCTGTCAAGGACTTGTCAGTATCTCCACTGTGAACTCTTTTTAATTGGTTTGCAGCTTGCCTGTCAGTTAGTTTACGGGTAGAAATTTGGCCTGTGAATTGCAATTTTGGGAAAAATATACTTCATGTTATAAAAGTGCTGAAGTGTTTTCAGATCTGTTGGAAGCAGGACGCAGGCTGTAGTAATATCTCTTCACTGTGCTGCTGCTGCTTATGTACAGAATAGAAACACTATTAAAGTGAAGCATCTAAACATACAGCTAAATTGGTACAGCTCAAGTTTTCTAATGCCTTTTTGTTAAAACAAACGGAAAAAGATTTTTAAAATGAATTCTTCAAGGACAGAACTAAACAAATGGCTCTTCAGATGTGATTTAAATGTAGTGTCTTGAGGGACTAATGCAAGGAGACAAAAACAATGTCCAGGGGGAGCAAGTAATCTGCTGAATGATTCATGCAGTTTTACACAAAACACGAGAATGAAAGATGATCACTGACAAGATTTTATTAATGAAAGACAGGAAAGCTTCAAGTGAGGTTTTGCTTTTCTGTCTCCTAAATATTATAGGACAACTGATACTCTCACTGGAAGCCTCAACAGAATTTTCCTAGA
>NW_009661368.1:3923983-3951482 GCF_000708025.1 Charadrius vociferus
GCCCCGTGAGATGAGTTTCTCTGACTGCTGGAGTTCTTTGCTGTGCAGTCTCAGAAAAATCTGGCTCAGTTTTCTTTATAGCACCCAGTAGGTAGTGATAGTCTTCAGTTAGTTCCTCCCTTAGCCTTCCCTTGCGTGGGTTGATCAAACCCCATTCCCTCAGTCTTTCCTCATACATCATGTGCTAGCCCCCTGACCATCTCAGTGGTCCTCCGCTCTCCTGAGTCCAGTATGTCAAGGTCTCTCTTTTATTGGGAGAGCCCACAACTGAAAAAAATACTCTACATGTTGACTCGTGAGTGCTAAGGAGCAGCTGAGAATCCCTTCTCTTGACCTGCTGGTTTTGCTCTTGCTAATGCAGCGCAGTCTGTGCTTAGCTGTTGTCACTGCAGCGGCACGCTGCTGACTCGCCTTCAACTTGTCCATCAGAACTTCCAGATTCTCTTTCGCAGAGCTTACCTCTCTCGTCATCCCCAGCGCATGGGCTTGTTATCTCCCGGGTACAGGACTTTGTATTTGTTGAACTTCACGAGGTTCCTATTGGCCCGTTCCTCCAGCTTTTGTTAATTAATAGTTGATTCCTTGCAGAATAAATGTAAGGCAGTATTTTCTCTTAATGTATTAAATGTACATTAAAAAAAATGCATTAATACATTAAATGTATTTTCTCTTAACCTGCTTATTGAGTCACACTCCAACTTTCTTTTAAAAATTATACCCTGGCACCTTTGACCATATTTTTGTGTAAGCCTGAGTGACTGTCTCCCAGTGACGAGTAACCACCCTTCTGTTTGGTTCCTGGTGGCATTTGCAACTGGAAGTGACATCTACCTGTCAAGAAAATGTGCAGATAGCTTTGGCTTGGTTAAGGAGTGCTGTAGATTATAAAGAAAGTAGTAGTCTTCCTGATAGACATCTTCTGCAGCACCTAGACATACGTTAACTTGGGACTGGGACAGGCAGCTTTCTTACAGTCTTTCCTGAGACTAGATCAGTCACAACTGAAACCTTGCTAAGATATAGGAAAATACTTTTCTGGCTGCTGGTTGAGTGTCTGAGCAAATGCACAAATTGGAGAACTGGGAGGCTGGATTGTTAGCCTGTGCATTTTAAAGAGATTCATCACAAAGTTGTTATATAGGACATGCAGAAAACTGCATATCCTGTTCTACCCCAGTGGGACTTGGGCAAGATTGATCAGCGTGTCTGAGAGAATAGGAAAGTGGGTCTAATGAGGTGGAATACGTCTTGTTGTACAAGAGAGCTGTGTAGCAGTCAGGGGAACCATGTGTTATGCAGCCCAGAGTTAATGAGTGAAAATTGGGCTGGCAGAAGCTATGCTGTTCCTGCGAGGTCCGCGGTTAGAGGAGCATGCTGTCCTAATTGGGCCAGGCAGAAGGGGGTGATCGCTCCTGCTTCCTGCAGTGGCCTTGTTAGGTGCGTGCCGTATCAGGTTAGCAGGGCTATGGCTGAGAGCAGAATACCCAAATCAGTTTATTGTAACTCATTTCTCTTTGCTTGTATTCAATCTTGACAGTGCACGATGGCGCCTAGTTAAACCAAGTCCAGCAGTTTTGATTTGAAAAAATAAAAAAATAAGTATCATCAAGAAACAGGAAAATTTCCTGATACAGTAGGAATGCAATTACATTTGTTTTTATCATTCCTAATTGCTAGGAATCCCTGATTTTGGTGCTTATGAGGACCTTCTGCTGAAGTAGTCTCTGTGCTCTTGGTTCTGGTATTCCTGTGCCCCACTGGTGTAATGTATTACCAGTTCTTTTGGGTTGTGTCACGAGCATGCTGGCCTAAGAGCAATCTGCTTTTGATATTAAATGTGTCTGTCTCTTTGTTAGTTGTCCTTAACACCTAGCACATGTTTCCATAGCTGTGGTAGACTTGCTTCAAGAACTGACTGATATAGATACTCTCCATGAGAGTGAAGAAGGAGCTGAAGTCCTCATAGACGCACTAGTGAGTAGTAAATTCCAGATTATTTTAATGCCTGAACAACATCTGCCTTATATAGCACAGCAGCAAATACTCTGAACTGTCACACGTTCTGCAGCTGTGGTTATCCATATTGCCAACATGACAATGAAGTTAGCCAGGTCAGGAGACTGCTCTCTTGTAGCTGAAATGCTGTATTGAGGACCACAATGGGTGTTTTTAATAAAATGCCAGAGGTTGGGGAATAGGTTCTTCTTGCACCTTGTCTACCACTTCTTTTTTGGAAGGAACACGCATTTTTCTTAACAAGAAGTAAAAGCATGAAAGTTTTTGTGTAACAGAGCTAATGCATTTAAGGGTGAAGAAGGGTTTAGAGGTAGCGATCCTTCTTGGTGTAGAGATTAAAAACATCTCCAGAAAATGATCTATGTGCAGCAGTAGATGCATTGGTTGGTCTTAAGTGCTCCATGCTTGGTTAATTCTCTCGAGTGCCTCTTGGCTTCTGTGGTAGTGGACTTCCCCTTCTCCTGGCGTTTTCTCCTCGGCTGTGGGAGGAGGATGCTGAACTGCACAGAAGCCCTCCAGAGAACCCATGCCCAGCAAAACTGGAGATTTACATGTATGTCTTAACTTTGGGCAGCTTCTGCTAGTGAATTGCTGCGTTTGTGAATCACTGTGGCTGTGTCTTGTTCTGTAACTATTATGTTGAAATTGAAAGATGGGGAGTTGCAGGTTTTCTTTTGTTTGCTTTGTTTGCCTGCTCTGTTTTCTCCTACAATCCTTCTTGTCCAGTCACTAATGTTACCTTTCAAAGGTTAATGACAGTGGCCCGGATCCGAGTTCCTCCAGCTGGCCTCTGGGCTGTTCTTAATTACTCTGCCTTCCTGGAAAGATTGCTGGATGAATGAAGTGGTAGAGAGGAACTGCTAGAGAAAATGTTTTCTATAAAATGTGCAGAGAGGCAGTAAATCACACAAAGTTCTTTCTCTGTTTTCCTTGTCAGCAGCACACCGATAATAGCCAAGTTTTAGATGTTTTATTGTCCTCTTCAAAAGAAACTAGTCAGGCATACCTTGGGAGAAATGTTTAGATATCTGCTTTTCAGATTACTTTTTTTTTTAAAGAAAGTAGGTATAATGTAGGGTGTGTTTGAAGATTGTTGCACTACCTTCCGTAGCAGCTGATAACTTGTATTTTTTCCACGTGTTTACTGGACCCAAAGCTAGTTAACAGTGTTTGAATTGGAAATGTTATTTTGTTTAACTTTTCCAAGCTCGTGTCCGCAATGGAAAGTTAGCCAAAGTCAAGCTGGACTATGTCTAATTGCAGCTTTAGAAGCATACTTCTTGTGTTAGCTTTTTGGTTAGGAGGCTCCTCTTGCGGATGTGGGTTCCTGTGCTTGCTGTTGATTTGTCTGGCTTTTGTTAGTTTGCTGAAGTCAACTCGGTACATTCCTCTTGCTAGGATTTAAATGCAAGGCTTCAACTGGTGATATGTCAGCTTTTGGATTTGATTCTGCGTGTGCGAGCATTGTTCCTTCAGCTTTTTGTACCTATGAAGGTGGAAGATGCAACAAAAATGTAGGCAGACCTACAGTAAGCACTTGAAAGTGGAGCTGCTTGCCGAGCTGACAGCTAGCCCATCCGTGGTGGTTTGTGGTGCCTCGCACTTAAGAATTCTGAGGGATTATAAATCAATCAGGCTGGTTCAGGAAATAACACTGTGACAAGGTGTATGTTTTCCTCCAGATAATTTTCTGTTTAATCTGGAACACAAAAGTTGTTTAATTAATTAGGACAAACATAGTGGCAGATTTACTTGGTGATTCCTTCACTTCCTCTGAGATTTTACAGCAAGATTGTTAATGTCTTCTGAATATGTCTGGCAGGATGTTTCAGTGGGGCTTATTGATTTTTATTATGTATTACTGCCCCCTCTGCCCACCACCTTGTTCTTTCTCCTTCATTCTTCTTTTTTCAGTCATCTTTTGTATCGTTTTGTCTTTGCCATGACACCGGTGATTTAGGTGGAGGGCCAAGTTGTGGCCTTGTTGGTCCAGAATTTAGAGCGCCTGGATGAAAGCGTGAAAGAGGAAGCTGATGGTGTCCACAACACACTGGGTAAGTGGCTGTTGCACATCCTCTCACTTCTTCCTGTATTGTGTACAGAGGTGTGGGTTATCCCTCCCCTTCCTTTCCTCCCTACCTCCTTTCCCCTTGAATCTCCAGCACTAGGGTAGAGGACCTAGTGCAGCTTTTGTTCAAACACAGCTTTAACTCACAGTAAAGCCTCGTCCTCTGGGCTGGCATTTGTCGTGTGACTGCTGGTGAGGTGTCTCTTCCCAAAGCGGTTATGTAGGGAGATGTTGATACAGGGATGAAACCATGCACTGCACCAGAAGGAGTGCTCGGCTGCCTGTGTATTTACTATGTACTTTTCTGTGAGCTCTACTTACCCCTTTATGAGAGCTGTTTATTTCTTACCAATATATTTAACTTTCAGGTAGTAAAACGTTTGTATTTCATGTAAGTACATCATTACCTCTCTGTTCCCCTGTCTTTGCACAACACAGTAACTGCTTTGCAGTGTGTTGTCGTTACTAGCATTTAGACCATCATCCAGTCCTTTCAGTCATTTGGGATTGTAATCTCACAAGGACTGGAAGAATGAGAGAGCTGGAAAAGTGAGGTTTGGAATTTTTACTGCTACTGTTGTTGTTAGTTTAGTTTTGTGCGTGGAGAGTTACTGCTGGAGTAAAGGGAAGGTATCTTAGGCTTCTTCCAGCAGGAGCTGGTGTCACTCTCAGGACAGAGTGTGTGGGCAATGTAAAAACTGAGAGAGTATCAAAGACCTGAGCTTAAGTCTCACTCAAAAAAATGTAGTTTTGCGAATAATGCGTAACTTTGAGAAGAGCAGTGCAGCCCTAGGAAGGACCTGGCAAAGCAGTGTTGGTACAGGCCTGAGCTGAACTGCAGGTGGGAAAAACTGGCTGTTTTCTGTGTCTTTTTTCTCAGCAATCGTTGAGAACATGGCAGAGTTCCGACCAGAGATGTGCACAGAAGCTGCGCAGCAGGGCCTCATGCAGTGGTTGCTCAAGAGGCTGAAGGTGAGCTTGTTTTCCTGTTGTCATTTGTGAGATATCACGATAAAAACTGACAGGCCACTGGTCTGGAAGCTGGTGTGCTTGAGATGGTATTTGGCACCATATTAAAGGCGCAAGTCTATTTATTGTTGGTTCTTTCTGTTTGTATAGGTTATCTTTGTGATAAGTTCTAACTAATACAAAACTCACCTGAAACTGGGAATTATGTCCCTTTTAACTTATAAATTAGCAAAATTGAATGAGTTGGCTTTATGTGTAAGAAGCTCCACACAACGTGATGCAAGTCTGCAAGTGGAAGTACTCTCATTTTCATAGCATTTGCCTGGAAGAGTATCTAATGTTGAGTCTTCTTTAATGTCTGTGGGTTTTACTTGTTTCTGTGGGAGTTCTTTTTGGTAACGTGTCCCTGATCCTGTCGGGAGAACTGTGGCCTTTAGTGCAGAGTTGGTGGTCCCTTCGCAGCGCTACAAAACAGCACTTGGGCTACAGCCACTGGTGTGGTCGTTGCCAGTAGCTGCAATAATGCTGTGTTCCTAGCTCAACCATCAGTAGTGCCAGAGCTCCGCCAACACCCGGCTTCCTTCTGTAGACCAGTTAGTATGAGCTTAAAACATCACTTAAAATAAGCCAGTTCTGCACGTGTGTGTTGGAGAAGCCAAGTTAAGGACTTTTAGGTGATGTTTTAAGCTCATACTAAGCCAATTCTGCATATGTGTGTTGGAGAAGCCAAGTTAAGGACAAAAAGTTAGCATTTGGGGTTTGTATCCTCTGGGGTTTTAATTTAAATGGACATACTTTTGTCTTGGCTTTATATTGTAAATATCTTACAGTAGAAAGTGTCTTTTTTCTGTTCTATTATTCCTGTATGGTGGATTTCTGGTCCATGGCTAAGACCTGTAGGAATGTAAAAAGCTGATCAGTGAGCAGGGAAACTAATAAAGACCATTTTATACCTTTGCTTCCTACATCTCTAACACTATTTTGAGTTTCAAGTGATGTCTTTGCTTAACTGCTGCTGGTGGTGGCTTTTCCTTTGAACTCATCTTATTGCCTTTTGAGTTCGAAATTGCTTTATGATATTCTTAGCATCCTGTGGCAGTGAGGTACACAGTTTAGCTCTGTCTTGTGTGAAAAGGTGCCTAAACATTCCCTGGAAAATATTGTAGGAAAGGAATTGATAGTTTAGTTCTCTTACAGAGCTAGTGAAGGAAATATAGCAAACGGATTCTGGTTTTTTACTAACCCTGTTAGTAAGGCATTAGCGCTTCCATGCTTAAATGTCTTTATGGTTAGAAGGCCTCTGAATCACAGAAATACTCTCAGCTTTGTAAGTGTGCAGATACCCCTGTGGCCCTCATATACTTGTTAGCAGAAGTAACCTATAATTCCTCGCTACAGGTAGTAACATAATTATATTCCTTTTGCTTAAAAACAAAAAGTTAAGTTAATTTTATTCCAGGCAGGTGTGTACTGAGTGTAGGTCTGCTGCCTGCCTTGTAATTACTCTGGCAGCTGAAAAGACTTAGAAACTTGGGAAAGCAAAATAATCACAACTTGGATTCCCCTGCCTACTGCCACAGAAAATGAATGTTAAAGGCCCTTGAAACTCAGTGCTGAATATGTCTTTCCTTTGCCTTGGCATGTGTTACCTTTGTCTGGGTTTAGGGATGTGTGATCAGGCAGTGAGTGCTTTTTCCTGCTTACACGCTGTCGTCGTGGGGAGCGACACGCTAACGAAACCCTCGCCTAGGCGCCTTTGCTATTGGCAGCACTTGGTCTTGAATCTGTTGCCCTGACAGATGTGTTTAGGATTAAACCAGGATCTCAGCATCTTGGTAGAGCATTGTGCTGCTGAAGAATGTCTACGGGATGAGTTTTAAAATCAGGCATCAGTAAGGACATCTGGCACAGAGCACCGAGTGTGAATTTCTGTTTTCTGACTACATTTCAGGTTGCATAATTGTATTCTGACTGTCAGAACCACCTTGGAAAGCTCAGATGGAGAGCTTAATAGCTCACTTCTCCAAACATAAGCAGGGTTTGATGATGTTGTGTGCAGCCTTGAGAGAACAGAGCGGTGTTTCTTACTGCCTGCCATAGGACAGCAGTTGGTATGCACCGTGACAGGAGCCGGTGGGGTTATACGGCACCAAGCACTTCCCCCTCTCATGCCCTGATTGCCTGGAAGTGTTATGGGGTTACTATAAATACCATCGTCTACAGAGTGGTTTGGGATTGTTTGGAATGAAAAGCTTTATTTCAAGTCAATGCTTTGTGACATTTGGGATCTTCCTGCTTTTCATGATTTTGTGTTGCGTGGTGCTTGTGTATTGTGACCTTTTCTTCGGTAGCAGGTTGGGATAATTGGCCCACACGTAGCCTTGCGCAGGCAGGTTCGCTCAGTCAAGCTGCAGGTAGTCGCGCATTTGGGGGAAAAAATTGTGGGTGACAAATGGTATGTTTTAAGCCTTGTACTTACTGCTTGCCTTTTTTTCCCCCCTGGAACTGTGGAATACAAATAGCTGGTAACTGATGATTTTTAAAACCGTTTTGTTTATTTTACAGATTCCTTCAGTAAACCAGTTTGCATTATTATCTGATTGGTTAATGTTCAGTCTGTTTCTGTAGATGAAGCAGCTTTGGCAGCATGCAGAAACATTGGATTCAGTTCAGGATTCCACTTCAGGGATTTGTCGTTTTCTTCAAACTCAGCATTTTGGTTTTGTTATGATTTTTTTTAACATACTTGAGTATGGAGGGAATGTATGAAATGAAAGTTCTGTGACTGTGCAGGCTAAACCCATCTCATGTTCTTCTGATTGTGACATTGGTGATCCTCATACAAAACTTTGGCGGTTATTATTTAATGTTACGGTGATGTATTTTCTGAAATTCTGTTTTTGACAACGGCTGCAGACTTTCAGAGTAGGGATAAGGCCGTGCACTCATAGAACATGATGGAAAACATCACAGGAAAGGATTCCGTGTTGCAAAGAACTGGAGGCTGTTCTCAGGTGTTATGAACCAACTAGGTTAAACGAACTTACGTAGGACAGCATGAAGGATCAGAGCTGAGTTTCTACACATGCATGCATGAGCACAACCCCCTGTCACCCCTGAATTGGAGAGAATGATTACTATTTTGTCAGTGAGGCATACTGCAAAATTACCACTGTTGTATTCTGGTTTAAGTGTTGCTCATACGTTTGGTGATTTGATTAATGTGTTCTTCAAATCAACGAAACACAGAGAGCCGTGCCCTAATGAGTCTCTCGTTCCTTCTTCACCAACAGGCTAAGATGCCTTTTGATGCCAACAAGCTGTACTGCAGTGAGGTGCTGGCTATTTTGCTCCAGAATAATGATGGTGAGACATGCCTCTGGTATCTATATTCTGTTTGGGTAGGATCCAGGCCTCTTTCAGATCACGACAGCACTCTTCTGCCTTCGGCTTCCCTTTGCTTGTGCTCTCTCCCGCGTGTATACTCTCTCACATACGCATGCGCCCTCTCTGCAGCTTTTGTACTCTGTCAAGCTGTATTGATTTTGTTCGCTGATGTATCAGTGTTAGATGGCTGTAAAATCTGACAGTTAGCTTCATTTTTCTCTCTCTTTTCTCCCTTCCCCCCACCTCCCGTCTAGACAACAGAGAATTGCTTGGGGAGCTGGATGGGATCGATGTGCTGCTTCAGCAGTTATCTGTGAGTAATTCACATACGCCCTCTCTACTGTCGGGAGACTTGCCGGCTGGGTGCGAGGAGGTGGAACAAATTCTGGGTGTAGCACTCTCCTGGCAGTCTGTAGATACTGAAGCACAGCAGTGCTTTATATTTAGTGGTGGCATAGTCCCTGAATAACTTCAGCACAAGTGTATCATCCATGGTAAGTGAGGTTGATTTCTGTTTTACAGATGTTAATGTAGAGGCACTCAGAAGTTAAATTATTTTGTTACAATTGCAGGGCAAGTTGGACATAGGCAGGGTTAGAATTTGGCCATCTTCAGCATTCTCCACTCCAAGCACTGGGCTGCATTGTGCCTGTGTTTGAGCCAGCTGAAAGTAATGTGTTTTTAGTTCACTTATACTTCTTGAGGCAGTACTGTCAGTAGGTTAGGGTGCTGCAGAGCAAGTGCCTCAGGTATGTATTATGCCCAGGAGTTCTCTGGTTAACAAGCTTATCCACATACTTTTGTAAATTGTGCAGTCGGTGAATTTGCCCTTCCCTTGGTAGGCCCCGTGTTGTCTTCCAGCTGCACACTCGGTACGCAGTCAGGACAGTAAAAAGGGCAGCAGAGTTAAAGAGAGAATGTATCAGTGACATGTGTGGCTGCTGCTCTGATGACTGCAGCCTGCAGATGTTGAAGGGTTGTGATGCAAAATGTTCATGTACACTCTACAACAGTGTGGACCAAATTGAGCCCTCCATTTTGGGGTAATTCTGTTTTCTTTGTCATGCAGGTGTTTAAACGACACAACCCTAGTACAGCAGAGGAACAGGAAATGATGGAGAACCTGTTTGACTCTCTCTGCTCCTGCCTAATGCTCAGTTCCAATCGTGATCGCTTCCTGAAGGGCGAGGGTCTACAGCTGATGAATCTGATGCTTAGGTACCCAGATAACTTTGTGATTCTCTTGCCCGCTTTTGACATACCAACACACATTCTGGCTGGGTATTTGTGTTTTTCTGTTTATAAAGTTTCTGTGTTAGGATATTTGTCTGTTTTCTGTTTCTTTTTGTTCCAGCATGTAAGTTGAACCTTCTCAGACATATAAGCTCTTTGTCTTTAGCTTTGTTTCCTAAGAAATGGTGTTACTATAATAGCTGCTGGAAAGTAACAGCGCAGATCTGTGTGGCAGACACCCAGATGAGAGAACGCTGTAGGTCAGGCCACTAATCCTCTAAGGATTTAAAAGACCGCTATGAGGGTAAGAGAGACCCTTTGGATGTCTCTTGGGAAAATGTTTTTCCTTTTGTTCCAGAGTTCAAGCTTCACTGTGTTGTGTATCCTCTAAGCTGTTGAATTTTTGTGGATGTCGATACAAAAAATTGCTTTTGTGGAATGAGCCATAAGCATGCATTTCTTCTTGTGACGTGTTTTGTCACACTGTGAATCTCCAGGGCTTCTCTGCTGTCTCCTCACTTTGTACTTCCTAGCCTGGTACTGGTACTGAATTGTGTCTTCTGAGCTCACTGGCTTCCTCCAGACCTCAGGACTGGGCGCAGCGGGGCTCTGTCTGGCTTTCCCTAGCGTGCTAGGCTGCGTGCGGTGGCTGGCTAGCAAACGCCAACAAGAAATGATGTATTCCTGCAGCGCATGGCTGGGTAATGGCAGCAGCAGGGAACTGAATAAATAACCAAACGTGGATTATTCAAATAGGAACACTGGGTTTTCTTGAGGCTAATTAAAGAAAAGCTCCAAAACTAAGAATGAGAGGGAAGCCTTCCTCTGCCTCGAGTACTAAGCCGCTAAGCGAGCCTGGCAGAACTAATTACTTGGAGTTCTTGTGCCATGTGGGTGGGACTCAGTGTTTGGATTTTTAATAGGTTTTTTCCTCGTTTTTGGACTCTGCTGTTTACCACTCTCTGTACCAGGACCCCAGGTGGAAAATTACAACAAGAGGCAAATTTCTCCCTGGATGCATGCCCCCCACTTCCCAGTAGTTGTGAAGGGGTTAGGAGGGACAAAGCATGACTTAACTGCCGGCAGCAGCTATGTCTAATGGAGGGAGTTTACAAGACCTCAGTCTTTTGATGCTTAGGAACCTAACTTATTCTACAGTCTGAATGGGATTTGTAAAGTGACAATGGAATAAAAGTAACAATTCATGGAATATTGAACCAAGCTGATGGAGTCTTGTCCCCAAATCATCTCCCTTCTGGCCCTGACTTGTCCTACACTGCAAATCTCATTTAGAGAGAACAGCACCTAGTTGGACAGAGGAGGGTAAGCTTCTTGCTTCTAATGAAGTCTTCAGACTAGAGTTGAAAGCATTAAGCTGATACTTTTATTTCTGATTCATGTTTTTCTCCTTTTGAAGAGCTGCCAACCACTTTTCTTAGTATTCCACTGTCGGTGTTGTTCACATGTCATCCATGTTGTTGACAGTCCTATACACAATTTTCTTTTTTGTCTTAATACTCCTAATGAATGAAACTTCAGGATTCTGACACAGGTAATTATGCATGTAACCTAAAACATGTGAAATCAGTGATACTCAGCACATGCTTAAAGCTACTTCCATACTTCAGGCTGGCTGGCTGGGTCAGAGCCACAATGCTGTCCTGAAGCTTTTACTTTCGGTAGGTGTGATGTTTCCTTATCGGTGTTGTAAGCTTGCATCTGGTAGGCATGACACAGCCGTGACTGTGTATGTGTTATTTAAGTAGTTAACTCAGATTTTCAGAACTGCAGGAAGGCAGCGGTGCTTAGCTCTGCTACCTCTTGGCATCTCTTGAAAACCAGCTTTTTGGGTTCTGTGTTTTGGTGCTTTGTCAATAGTAAGAGGATGAATGATGTTAGAGTCCAGTACTCTATGGAGAGCACAGGAGATGTTTAAGGTAAAAGCACTGGCTTGTGGTGATGGAAATCAGGGAATGGATGCTGAGAGAAGGCGGCTACTTTAGGAGGAGAAGCTTTGTGCATGCTCAGCTGGTGCCATGGGGAGTTACTTGCTTTTGCAGGTTGTGGTGTGGTTGAAGGTGAAAATCTCTGTTGGACTTGGTGCTTTGGCCAGGAAAATAGAGCATGGTTCTGTAGCTTTCAAGCCACCAAAAAAGCAAAGTGTCTGAGAACTGACACTGCAAGGTTTTGGTGTTTGCTTGTTGGTTTTTTACATATTTTAATACCCAGAAGATATTAAATGGCTATTAATTCTCTTAGCCTCTGTTATCATTGGGAGTTCTCTTGGTGTATGCTTAAAAGCTGTTACAGGTGCTCAGTTTTTCTTAGTATTGCATTGGTAACCGCAGGCTGGCATTTTAAATAGGGAGTGAACCTTGATAGTTGTGATCTAGAGAGCTGCATGGGAGTATTACACCTCTGTATCTTCTTGATACCTTCATGATAAACAACAAAGAATAGAAATGCCGTTCAGTTTTGATTGACCACCTCGCCCACTAACAGGACAGAATATTTTTCTTTCCTGTCGATGTCCTCTGAAGACTGGGGGGGGAGAGATCTGTTATTTTTTGTTTTTACTTTGAAGACGGTTAATCATTGTACCATAGTCTGTGCAGATGAAAGGACAAATAAGCAAAGTTGAAAGTTTATTGACATGATGCGAGATAGATAAGCTGTGTGAGAATAAAGATATCAGGCTTGAATCTCCATTACTGTCTTAGAGAACATAGCATTCTGTATCTAGCGCTACCCAATACATCTAGCCAAGTTCTGTTAATAATGGTCATGCACAGAGATCTGCAGAGAAGTATAGCATCTTTCAGCTGAGCGTTTAACATGCTCAAGAGATTCCAATAGACAGTAATGAAAACAGGACTGCTTTCTGCTATGCTGAGCTTAAACTGTATAGCCAAGAGCGAAAGGTGTTGTCATTTTGTGTGAGCTTCTGCTAGTTCATGGGGAGATGGTACCACCTGAAAATGAACATGATGTGGGTGATGTGCTTTACATGACGTGTCCACAGCAAGCCGTGTCCTGGACTTGGTGTGGTCTCGACTTGCAGTGGTGAGGGAGGCTTGCAGTTGGCCACTGGGAGTGGAGCTTCACCGAGCAGATATGAGAGGTGAGCAGAGGGCTCTGGGAGAAGACCAGATTAAGAAGGACAGAGCCTGTGACAGCAGAGATGAAGTAGGCAGTTTTGAAGTAGAATGAGAACACAGGTATATATAATTATTTTATTTGCATCTCTGCAGCAATGGTGGCTCATTTATTTTATGGAGTGTCTTTATCAAAAATGAGATGGTTTATCAAGGTGGTAGCGAAAAGTGGAAAGCTTATAAATGTCACATCGAATTAAATTCAATTTTTTTTTTTAGGTCAGGAAGCACTTTTTAGTACACAGTCCCTCAGCCTTACCTTGGTAACCTAAATGCAGTTTACCTTACAAAGCCAAAAGAGAGAGAAACAGGCTTGTAATGTCAGTTCCCTTGTGCACACTGACAGGAAGCTTATTGCTTTTGCTGTAAAATTGTGTTAAGGTTTGGAGGAGATGCAGCCACTCGGTTCCCAGGGGATGTGTCAAGAAGATTCTCTGTTGCATAGGAAAAATGACGTGCGGCTTTCACAGTTATTAACCGAAGGCGCGTGTGTATGCACATAGACAAATGCAGCAAAGGGAACTTGCGGAAATGTGCATCGTTTGAGCAACACGATCTTCTGTTCTGCAGCTATTCAGTGGCTTTTCTTGACCCTTAGAAAAAGCTTTGCTCCTGTACAGCAAAAACAAGGTGAAAATCGACAACTCTGTATGGCTCCCCAAAGCTTGACTATAGCTATTTCAGGGTATATTGTTTATGATTATTAAAATCCTTTTGTGTTTTCTTGTCCTGCTGTTCCTAATGACCCCATGGAAACTTAGACTGTCTCTTTACTAAATCTTCTGGTTAATTAAACGGAACCATTTTATGCAGCGCTTTTCCAAGAAATCTAGTAGTCGCTTTTGGTAGTATTTTGGAAAGTGACAGATTGTGTTATGCTAATGTGCAAATTCCAAATAACGTTAGCACCCCTTCTTTTTGAAATAATAAAAGTACCAAAAGAGTTCTCTCAAGATGTAAAGGCGTTACAAGGGGGAAAACAATGGTTAGCGAATAAAGTTGTAGTTCAGAGTTCCCTATGAAGCCTGAGGTCACTCCCTATTTGGTGATACTCACGTATGCCTGTCTTTGAATTAGTGTTCAGCTAAAAGTTACCTCAATAAGCACGGATGAGACTAAGATAAACTGCCTGGCCTCCGGCAGAATAAATATTTCAAATAAAATCAACTCTAGACAGTCCAGTCAAGCAGCTATTGATCTCTAAAAGCCTGAACTTAAACCCAATGAATATTCCAGAGATCAGCTCTGTGCAACCTTCCTAAATGCTGATCAATATGCAATTACTTCCGCTGAAAACATTTCTTATATTGTCTGGCCTAAGATGTACTTTATTTTTAGCTCCCTGTAGAGGGGACGTGGGGGTGTTGCGCCACCCTCCTGCACTGCCCTTTGCTCCTGGGTAGAACTCACTGCTGCATCAGACCCCAGCTGCACGTGATGCTTTCAACAACCGCTTCTCACCCATCAGAAACACCCGCGGCTGCACTGGGCACAGTAACTTTCTTTTAGGCTAGGATGTTAGTGTATGTGGTTTTTTTAGGTGGCATGTTAGTGGTTCACAAAGTTCCGCCTCTAAAGGGAAGGTGTTTTCCACGGCTCTCTGGAGCTTGGGCTTCAAGAAGACCCTGCTGATGGCCGTGTGGTCCAGGTGGCCAGCTGCTGGGAGGCTCAGGGTGCGCTGTTTGCAGGTGGGCAAGCTGCTCCTCACTGCTGGCTTTGGCAGCTGTGTGCAAGGGCAGCACGAGTGCTGCCGCCTCCACGGGAGGAAAGAGGAGAGGGCTGGACTGCATCAGTCGTTTGATCTTCATAGATCCTTATTCCAGGTCTACAATAACAGCCAAGCACCTTATGGTAGTGCAGAGCAACCAGTGTGTGTCCAAGGAGAAATGTTTTCTTGTCATTGCTCCAGGGGAAGAGCACAGCTTGTTTCTGTGGGGTTTTATTTTTATATGTGCATGTCGCTGTATATTTGTTAGAGAACAAATTCCTTTAGAGAAGAGAAAATCGGAGGACATCGCCATGCACTTGGTGTGGAAGGTGGTGGGGCTTGTGACCATCCTGCCCTGCAGGGAACATCTGCCTGGACTGGCCTTTGGGGACACTGAGGGCCCTTGTTCTTCAGCTCACGTCAGCTCCTGCTGATGTTTACCTTGTCTGTTGGGTTTATGGGCTGTATTTGTGACTGCTTTTTCAGTTCGTGTTTCACAAGATATTTTAAATTTTCCCCTGGATGAATTATAAATTCCTCTGTTTCTGGTTTGAGGGGTACAGAGCTTTTGGAGATGGTTTTCAGACCACCTGTGTGTTATTGGTGTGAGTTACCAGCATCAGCATTCTGAGCTAGCATTAAAACAAAATAGCCCAAAATCTATCTGCTTCTTTCCAGCCATGATTTCTGGAGATGAGGTTTTCTTCATTATAGCTGATGACCAAGCTCCCCTTACCAAACTTACTTTATTACGATGAGTTATTGCTAGATCTAAATCCCGATTGTCTTGGTGTGACAGTATTTGCCTTGTGTACCCAACCCGGTCTCCCCTGCTGTTTTGTGCTAGTATTTGTAAGGTGGTGGTGAAATAACTTCTTTAATAGCTGAGAAATAAAAAAAGGAAATAAAACCATAAAATATATAAAATGAAACAAAAAGAAAATAGAAAATAAAAAGAAATAAAAGACATTTAAAAAGAAATAACCAAGAGAATATTTTCAACCGCAGCTTTGAAAAGAGAATATTTGTCGATATAATGTTTTGATTTGATGAAAGTCTTGCTTAGAGCTTGTGCTTAGACTCTTCATGCTTTTCTTGTCACATTTGTTTCCCAGTTCATGCTATCTCTTTACTGTAGCGTGGTCCAAAGCTCTTCGTGTCCCTGAAAAGTTTAACTTGCAGCTTTCTTTTCACAGGGAGAAGAAGATTTCCCGCAGCAGTGCCCTGAAGGTACTGGACCACGCCATGATTGGACCGGAGGGCACAGACAACTGTCACAAGTTTGTTGACATTCTTGGTCTGAGGACCATCTTTCCACTCTTCATGAAATCACCCAAAAAGATAAAGAAAGTTGGAACGACTGAAAAAGAACACGAAGGTAGGCATGCTTCCAGATCCTTCTTATTGTCAGGGAGGAGGTGAATGGAAGGCAAGTGTCTGAAAAGTACCCACCACAAGGAGGGAATGGCACATCACCAGTCTTCTCATGGCTCCTCCTGCAGCTTCCAGGTCCAGGCAGCCTGCCCGCTCCCTGTCGCAGGCTAACTGTTGATGACACACTTGCCCTGCTTGTTTTGGTATCAGCGGTTCCTGGCGATTCCATTTCATGTGCTGTTAATAAGTTATTTTACTCCTGTAGGGTCTGTTGTTTGAAGCTCTGACTCTTTGATGCAAAACTCTTTTGAAAAGAGTAATGAGGCAACTACAAATGTCACCTCAAAAGCAGTGTTTTCATGGCTCTGAGCACTGAAGTGTAACTCGATGAACATCAGGCATTGCAGAAATAAACTGCATGCTTTTGAAGTTGCCTTTTTTTCTTTTTTTTCTTTTTCTATTTTTTTCCTCTCTCCCCTGGAAAACTCTGCTTTAACAGAAATCTGCTTTGGAGTATTACTGCGGGACCTTATGCTGAACTGAATCTAGGGTCAGCCCCTCCTGCATCTGGTAACATTACCTTTTCCATTTTGTTAATAATTGTCTATGTCTTGGAAGAAACTTTAAACACTGCCAGCGATGCCTGAAGTTTTGCGCCAGTTCATTACTCATCTCAATTCTATAAAGGGTGAATATTGTCAAAAGCTGAAGAGGTGTAAGTGGCTCTCAGGCTTGCCTGGTATCCATCCTTAACTCTTGCAGCAAACCGAGGGAAAATGGAAGGAAACAGCGACAAGATGGGAGCTCTAAACCCAAATACCCTGCTTTGGTACTGGCCTCGCAACTCGGGTGTAACCAGATGTCCAGACGTTCTCCAAAGCAAAGGCAGGGAGGTGCTGCCTCCTGCAGACCTCGCCGGGTGCTGGGCTGAGGTGCTGGCTGAGACAGAGCCGCCCTTTGCTCTGGAAGAGCTGCAGAGTTGGGGGCAGCTCGGTGGGCGTCTGCTTGTTCTCGTCCTTCCTGAGGACAGGGTGGCATGCAAGAGGAGGGACAAATTCAACAAGCGGCTGTTTTCTTCTTGAAAACTCTGCCAGTGGTGAGCTGGTAACAATACCTTTGTTCTAGAACACCAGGATTAAAAGAATGCAATGCTCTTGTTAATGAAGGTAGCGGCTTGGTAAGCTGCAGAGGTGGGCTCTGTGCCTTGGAGGTGATGGGGCTGCGGCTGGACAGTGGGTCAAAGGAGGAATTGGCAGCACCACGGGATGTGTGCACACGTGTGGCAGCAGCTGCTTTCATAGCACGGGTGGAAAGAAGGGCTTACCTGCAGCCCAGTACCAGCCCTAGTAATGATTCACGCACGGGCTGCCAATTCTGGCTGCCTTATCTGTCTTGTATTGTGTTGCTTGTCTCAGATAGATAATGGTGAGGAAGAAATGCTGTCGTGTGTTCTGGGGTTTATGTAATCAAATTGCAGAAAGTGCTGTTGCGCTTAGATGATGGATTTAGGGGATGTTTTGAAATCTTCATTTGCAGTATGAAAATAAGGTGGTTTAATTCTTCTTACCTAGAGAAAGCTCAAACTAGAATATGAGCTTTTGAGTAGAGGGATCTGGGTCTGTGGCTCATGTCATTGACTTAAATTTTTCAGTTTGGGAAAGTGAGTTAATCTCTGTCTCATCTGCTTCATCTTGAGACTGCAGATGACATCCGTGTGCAATCTTGGCTACTGTGAGGATTAGGTAGCAGTCTGGAAAGCCCTAAAGGGGTCAGTTCCTAACTATTTCTGTGATAGGAAAAAAGCAAATCTGCCCTCAGGAAAATGAAGTGATCAATGCAAACAGTCTTCGTATCATACCTCCATCTCATTAATATTCAGAAGAAATGGAAGACGTTAAGATGAGTCCAGAAATCAGTTTTATTAAAATAAACTCTCCCTAAAACGCTGGGGTAGTAAGTCCAATTTTCTTTGTTTTGCATCACTGGGCAGGTGAGTTACTGAATTTCTAACGATGGGAGTTAATTGAGATGTTTAACAGGGTTCCCCTGGAGCCTGTCACAGCCATTGTCCTGACACGTGTATAAGCAGCATAGTATGTTTTTACTTTGCCAACTGTTGGACCAGCAATACAGTAATTACTTTGTGCTCGGGGGCACTGCTGGTTGATGGTCGGCTCCTGTGAGCCACTGGCTGAACAGGAATACTACAAAGACTCCTTGGTGCCTACTGGTTTTAAAGGAGGTCTAGCGTGATTGAGAATCGATGCCCTTTGTGCTGCACTGCTCCTAGGAACACGCTTCTTTCTGCATATCTCTTTGTTTATTTATCAAAAAGAATGCTAGCATTCAGTCTTCACTTGTCATCTTTTCTTGTAAAAACTTTATCCTGTGTTCAAACTGTTTTAAAAAAAAAATATTAAAAATTAATTAGAAAGATTCTCTTCTGCTAGGAGAGCGTGCATGTAGATGTCAAATGGAGGAACATATTCCTTTAAAGGATTAACTAGAATGGCTTTGTAGCAGAGGCATCAGTATTTCTTAAAAAGCAGTTCTAAGGCACTGCGCTGTGAGCGTATTCACTGTAATGCCATCGAGACTGTGTGGGGACAGACACTCGTGGTTATGCTGCAAAATATGAAATTCTTAACGGGCTATTAACCCTGGAGCCTAATTACAACTGCTTAAAGGACGATCCTGTTAAAATGCTCCAGCACTGGGTGAGGTACCAAACAGCTCTGGCAGAAGCGTTTGTCCACCGAGACTCTACCTTCTCCATCTGTCCTGGGTGTCCCTTTGTCTGCAGCTGCAGAAGTGCCGCCAGGCTGCAGGTACAGCACCAGCCGGGGCTCGAGGATGCTTTAGCTGTAGTTAGTGACAGAGACACTCTTCTGATTGGGCATCTGATGCTCCATCTTTAGAGCACAAAATCTTTTGTATGTGTCTGAAAATACTCCTCTTTATTTTATAGTAATGTTGCTTTTTACATAGGAGATACTCCATAAAATAAACGTTATTTTATTGTCCTGAAGGCAATGTTCTGAACGCGACAAAATAATAAATACCCTAGTGAAAAAATGTCAATGTGACTTGGGGAGCTTTTATTTATTACAAAAATTTATAATCCAAATTAAATTTGATAAAAATAACTTTTCTGTAATGTACTTCTCTCTCTTATTTTATTTTTTTTTAAAGCCAGCATAAAGATGCCAGTACTGGTTAGCTACATTTTAAACACTGACGATGTTTAACAATTATTTTACTCTAGGGAGCTTGTGAACAATTTAAATCCAAACTGCACATATTTGTGCTTTATATACACTGTGTAATTAGGAAAATAGAAAAAAGAAATTCTTAACCATCTTTATGGATGATCTGAGCCTGAAGATTTGGCTGGTGGTGTCTAACTGACTACATGTTATCTACACTTGAATTTTGCCCTACTTTGTACAGGTCATGATATACTCCTGAGGGTATTATATTTGGGAGAAGAACCTCATTTGAAGCAATTTCCCTTTTTCTGAGGCAGTGAAGCAACTCAAAACAGAAATATTTTGCAGTTGAAGACAGAAATGGCTTAAAGTTTTCCTGTGGCTGTGGAGTCAAAATACTTGTGAGTTGAGTATCCAGCCGGGTTGTCCAGCCTTGAAGAGAAGTAGCCCGTTGTTGTAGAAACCAGTGTGTCCTTGATAGAGTTTTGTTGTGAGTTTGTTGAATGGTGTTAGCGGGGCCTCCCTGAGATGCTGCTTGGCATTGTGTGGAGCTGGTGGAAGGGTGGATGAGGCAGGTTGTAGGAGGTGGAGAATTAATGACAAGCGTTACTGCAGAAATGCATTTAGTTCTGCTAGATGCTCAGTGTTTGGTTTTGTGATTGACTGCTCCCTGTAATCTTCCTGATTAAAGCCTGTGATCCCTCTAGAAGTGTAATCTGGACTGGTGTCGAGTGTGAGAGACTGAGCACCGTGTACAAGGTACGGTACAGCATAGCTTGGCCCGTAGCATTTTGTTGTGGCATGTCATAAGGTAAGTAACACATGGTAGTACGATATAGCCTACCTATAGTGAACATTGGTAGAAAGGTAAAGGCCAAATTGTGGAGAATATGTGCTCTTGGTCAGTCTGAGACTGGGGGCTACGTTATATGTATAAAATGGTGAGATCTGCCGTGTTATAGGGGTTTGTGCGTTCTGATGGGGCACCCTTGAGAGGAGCCCGGCTGCCTCATGGCTTCAGTGGGACTGAGCTGGAAGGGCAGAGAGGGCAAAGGGGCAAGTGTCTGGTGTGTGTGATTGCAGGGAATAAACGGGAATTTGGCTCTGGGTGGATCTTGGCATAAATATAGGGTAAGATTTGAAATAATGCTTCTGTATTGCGAATTTTGAAATGCGGGGGATGCTGTACGAGTGTCTGCGTTCCAAGATCTCTTCTGTTGCAGAGCTGAGGGTCAGCTTGTCTTCACTGCGCGTAAGGGTGCAATGGCTCTGGGGACTGGACTTCCTGCAGCAATGGTTGAATTGAAGTGTTGGATGCTAACTTGAAATTCTTGAACAGTCTCAGTGAGCTGAAAATGGAGAAAACACAAATTCCTTCTGAATTAGAGTCTGTAGTGAAGCAATCATAACTTGCTTGATAGGCTGTATATTCTGTTCTTTCTCAGGACAGTTATTTGCAGTCTAGTTTTGCTCACTTGGAGAGTCTAATGAACTATAAAAGGATGTTTGTCCAATTCATCTTCATTTAAATGCCTTCTCTTGACTTAGATGTCAGTTTTACTTAGGAATGCTTAATTTGATAACCTGAGAATTAGTTCAGCCAATTTCCAAATGAGAATTCCTATCGCTGTGGGGTTTTTTTGCCTGTTTTCCCTCTCACAATAAGGAAGCCTTTTTTGGAGATGCTCAGCAATACACTTCCTTTAAAAAACAACAACAGCAAAACCCATTTCTTAGTAAATCTACTCCTATTCCTTTGTGTAACATACATTGAAAGGCAGCAAAACCCTTGGAATGAATGCCTGCTTCAGAATAAGTTCCCTGGGCATGGAAAAGTGAAAAGGCAACAGAAAAATGGCCCTGATAAAGAGTATCTTTATTAAGAGAACACCCTCTGCTAGCCAGCAGAAAATATTTTTCATGTGGTGGTCTTCTGAAGTGAATACCTAGGGATGGCATCAGTCTGTTTAAACAGAACTTTGTTATGCCAATTTGTTATTTTACCACCAACCCTCCAGAATATGACAGGAATCTTGAATGAGCCATGATGCCGAGTACAGAGTTAAATTTATCTCAGTTAAAGTTAGCATTCTGCTGTTACAAGAACATTACAAAAATAAGCGTTCTCAGTTGATAGCAAGAATTTTGTTTTACATTCAGCATAATGCTTGGATTCCAGCTCAACAGGGGCATTGTGTGGAGCTTTTTTGACCTTTCCAGGCCCTACTTTACCCATCAGTAAAATCATTATTTCTTACTGTTGTCAGTATTTTGAGAGAAGATTTTTCTTGGCAAAATATTTTGAGATACTAGAGTGGGTTACTCTTTAAAAATGCAGAGTATTAATGCATGTGAAAGCAGGTAAGCTTATTAGGTGCTACAGCATTGAAATAGCATGTCTCTGCTTCCACCTGTAATTCTGTAACGAACCAAAACACTAGTGGAGTGCAGGAGTGGTCAGTCTTCCGTCGCTTTACAAGCTGCATTGCAAAACCTCTGTCTGAATGCATTTCATACGCACCTGAAAGCTGTGTGGAGCAGAAATCAGAAGCCGCTCCTCGGCACTCCTCCTCTGCTGTGGAGTTTGGCTGGGGCGGACCCACGTCTGGTCCTGGGGTGTTTTGGCAGTGTGACCTCAGCACTCACTGTGAGCATCCTCCCTCCCTCCCGGAGCTGGGGAGCTGCTGGTCCTTAGGGTGTGCCAGGGGCTTTGTCCAAGTTTCACAGCAGACGTGAAGCCATGGGGTTTTGTGCCTAGGAAGGATAAGTTTCTGAAAGAGATGGCTTTTTTTTTTTTTTCCCCTCTGGTACTTTCCTTTTCCTAATTAGAAACAACAGTTTATCTTAAGAGTTCTTTACAAGACAGAAGACTCTTAAATGTATTCTATGGGGTTCACCAGAATACCCTGCTCGTCCACCTAATGACTGCTCTCCCCCTGCACCCCGATCACACGTCTTCCCCTTTCCCTGGGAGGATGCTTGCCTCATCTGCGTCAGTATTGCAGGGGAGCGTGCTTGAGCTTCCTCCCCTGCTAGGCAGATGTCCGTTATAATGAAATGTAAAAAAAACAAGGGGGGGGGGGAATAATAAAGGCAGAGGAGTGTAATGTTACGGCTTGATTTGACAGGACCTCCTGCTGTTGCAGCTGCCAGTGCCAGCCATGGAATAGATTAATCTGTATTCCAACATGCCGCAGCTGAAGTCAAGATCGATCTAATTAGGGTGTTTTAAACACTGCTTGCATTCTGAAGTCTTCGTGCCTGTCTGGAGAGGGAAGGGCTCCCGAGAGTCCGAGGTGATCCTGGTCTAAGGGGGACTCTGGTGCAGGTGGGTGAGCACACGCGATGTGACCTGCCGAGGACTGGGGACGTGGCTGGCACGGTGCTCTGCACCGCAGCGCCGGCGTTGTGGAGGGTGGTGGTACCTGCAGGTGAACCAGCTGATGGGGCAGCAAACAGGGTTATCGGCTAATAAGAAAGCAGCCTCGGTCTTCCCCATCTCCATGAATTTGTGAGATTTTTGGGATGTTTATATGAAAAAAGTTGTTCTTGATGCATACTAGCTGCCAGCTGATAACTGTTATTCCTTTAAAAGAATCTTTGGTGGTGCTGAACACGGCTCATTTTGATGTTTGCTTTTCAAAGGAAACACATTTAGTTGTTCTTAGAAACGGGGGCTAGGCAGCAACTTCTGCCTCTGGCCATGTCTGTTGCCCTCCTTGAAAATGACTCCATTTTGTGCAGGTGATGTGGACTTTGGTTGAGTGTTGGCACGATTATTTAGAAGTTCCCCAAATATTCAGAGGCAGGCCAGGTTGCCCGAGGCATTGCCCGTGGGCGATGTGCAGCTTGTGGCCTCTGTCAGCTGAGAACAAAGCTGGGCAGCTGCAGGTTTTGCTCTCTGAGGACTCAGAATAGCACCAGCTACTAATATTTTCCCAAAGCAGGTTCAACTCAGAGCAAATATTGGGCTTAAGGACTTTTAAAATTTTGCATGTGTGAGATACGTATTGGCACAGTTGTGGGAAAATGGTGAGACCCTCATATGTGCGGAAACCTTCGCTCCCAGGTTAACACCTCTCATTTCTGATTACTTGTGTAAATGCTTTAATTCATTGAATAATGGATTCATCCACTTAGCCCATTGCACTTCTCTTATCCCAAGGTTTACCCTGATTTTGGCCAGTGTCCTTGCACATGAATGTTGGTGTTTATTGGGCCAGGAGTTGCATTATGGCATAATTGTGATTTTGGGGAGGGGACCATGCAACATACTACTGCATTTTTTTCAGGAAGCTGATCAAAAAAATGGCCTAGATACTTCAGAAATATTTCAGTAAAATAGTTTTTCAACACTTTGACCAGGTAACTAATATTTCCTAAATTTTCTGGAGTGATATGTTGAAAGAATAACCTCATTCTTAAAAATCCTGTGTCAGCTTCTTTAGACTTCTCAGTAGTTTTAAAGATTTTATGGATAAAATGGATAAATATCTGCATATGAGCACCAAAGCAAAAATGATGGCTAAAATACATTTCCTAGTAAAGGAGTATTGAAAAAAAAGCAATGAAGATACATCATTGGTGAGAATATTACTACTAAAATACTGTGTCAACACTTCTAAACGCTTCCAAAAAAAAGAAGGTTAGGGAAAAAATAGTATCAAATACAGAATGCTGGCTTCTTTTTAAAGCAGCAGAGCATATGTTAGATGTATTTAAAAGAGAAAAAAAAAAAGTCTTCATTTTGTTGGTTTTTTTTTCACCTTAAGAAAATAGGATCTTGCAAGGACTTCGGAGCCTTTTACAGTATTTTTTAATGTAGACACTTAATTTGCTGTCGCTTTTTGTGGAATAACTGTTTCTCTGCAGCGAGAGCGTGCACTGACATACCCAGAGCCATCCTTCACCCTCATGTTATCCTGTCGAGATGACAGAGCAGCCGCGCGGTGCTGGCCACCCGATAAACCTGTTATCTCCCCTGCTCCTCCTGCCAGCAGCTCTCCCAATCTCTTTGGTACATGAAAAATTGACACCACCTCAGGCAGAAATCTGTTTCTAAGGAAGCTACATTTATAAGTAGCTAATGAAATAGGGTGGGTGCGTGCGTGTGTACAGCCTCTTCTGTTTGCTGCCCTTATGTAGTATGCAGATAATCTGTGCTGCAGAGAGGGCAGCCGCAATTTGGACTTTGCCTTTCCGCGGAAGCGTAAGCTGGCAGTTAGTGCGGAAGCTCCCTGCAAACACGTCCGTGTCGCTTGTTCTTTGTACGCTGCTGCAATCGATCAAGGCTTCTTGTGGCTCCAGGCTAGGCAGCGCTGTGGAAATGCATGTTAAAATGGTTTGACGGCAATAAGATGATGATCCCTTTCCTCTGCACATTGCGTTTTCCTCTCTGAAAATAACAAATCTTGACACCCCTTCTCCTCTCCCCACCACCGTGGGTGAGGAAATGTTTATTGCTATTGTTTTTCATCAGTCTTAATAAGCAAGATGAAAGTGAGGACATCTTGGAGAAGTCACAGTTTTGAATACATCGAGATGTCTAAAACGTAAGGTCTGTACTTAATGCGGACCCGTGGGCAGGAAGCAATACCAAATGATTTGGCAAGGGAGAGAAACTCGTCCCTCTCATTTGTTTTGCTCCTTTGTGCTTGCTTTTATTTCCCCATATTAAAACCATATACTCTTTGATATTGCCAGCAGTGTTTCTCCTGTTGGCATACATTTTGCAAATGATTTGCATCTCTGCATCTCCTGTGATGCTGGGGGTGCAGAAACGCGACATGTGGCTGCTCTGCTTCCCTTTTCCAAGGACAGGGAGGAGGACGCCTTCCCTGGGCTCCTTCCCTCGCCTCGCACTGGCTCCCAGGGTGAGTCGCTTCTTCCAGGGCAAAATGAAAAAGAACCAGAGTATAAGGGTTGTAACCTGAGATCTTGCCTCAAAGTGTTTCAAACCCAGTATGAATGTATATGTATTTTGTGTATAAAATTGGTGGATCCTTCTGAAGAAACAAGGACACAGAGAAGCACTTGCTTTTGTACTTCACGGAAGTCTGGTACAGCCAAATATTAATGGTTAAAGAAGTGTAAGACACCCTACGTGAGAAAGTGTGCTTTTAGAGAAGATTGTGTTGCTTTCTGTCCCTCAAGGAGAAAAGAGCTTGAGGCCCCATTCTGAAATGCTGTGGTTTTGACCATCACCTGAACCCGGTGCTTTGCAGCAGCCAGCTGCGGTGAGGCAGTGCACCACGCTGGTGAGGCACGGCATACTGGGGCTGTGCTGGGATGTGTGCTCAGGTGGAGCTTCTGAAAGGGGTGCAAGGCACAGAAGCAGCAATGCCACGTGGCCCTTTGGTGGTCACCCACCGAGGGATGTCCTTGTTCCTGCAGAAGTCATCCTTAGAGCTCGGTCCTGCTCCTCAGGAGACCAGTGCTGCTGTGGGTTCGAGGCACTTGGTTCGGTCACCTTTCAGAGTGAAGCTGTGGTTGGATGATAACATAGATGTTGTCTCTTGTGTGCTCGCAACGTTGACTTTTTGCTTGGCTCCAAGGTTTGTGCTGAAAAATATGACCCCTAACTGCAATTGAGAAGACTGTAGAACACGTTTATTTGATCATTTCTGGTTTGCTGTGGCACATTCATATTCAATCCACGGGATTTTCTGTAAATAAAAGTGGTTTGTTTGAGGATTTTTTCCTCTAGCTAATACCAGTTAAGTCTCTGCAGGAGCAGCACGCTGGCACGATTATTCCTTTCTCAAGCTTTCCTGTTTCAGTAACCGTCCCCTCTTTGGCAAACTAAGGGTCATTTGAGTGACAATGTTGGCTTCAGCCAGGATTCCTTTTAGCCCTGATGCAGCGTGCTGTGCCTTGAGCTGTGATGGAGGGTGCCAAAAGAGAGTGTGTGCTGCTAGGCAGGCGTGCCAGCCTGGGGAGGTAAACTGGAGCAGAATTTGTGCTTTAGGTAAGGTGCTTTTTTCAGGTCACCAAGGAAAAGCAGGATCGGTGTAGCAGGGGTAGTGCAGCAGAGCTGGAGAAGACCTCGCTAGCTGGGCTGTGGTGGGCAAGGAGCTGTCTGTGCCCCCTGCAAACACAGCTTGCTGCTCTCGCTGCTGCTCTGCCGCCGCTCACCAGTGATGGGAAGGAACCAGGGTTCCGCTTATCAATGGCTACACACTGGAGTGCTAGTAGTAAATTTAATGGCATGTTACAGAGAAAATAAGTTCCTTGTTCCTGATCTCAGCATGCAATTTTCATTTTGTATCTCCAGAACATGTCTGTTCCATCCTGGCCTCCCTTCTGCGAAACCTGAGAGGGCAGCAGAGGACACGGTTACTGAATAAATTCACAGAGAATGACAGTGAGAAGGTGAGTGCTGAATATGTGTCTGCAGTCTTTGGGCTACCAGGCTGGGAGGATACTTGATAACGGCAGGGTGCCTGTGTACACTTGCTAAGTTACTGAAAAGCCGGTATTGTACCTGCCTGTAGAGACTTGTACTCTTACAAACCATCGTTCTCTCATTCGTGTTGTTGTCTACAAAGTGGAGAACTGGAAATGCCTTTAGTGCTTGGCCTCCCACATCATATGTGCTCGTGTTTTCTGGTGCTCTTGTACATGGTAGTAGTGATTCTTGGTCCTGTGTCTCTCTGCTGAAGCCTGATCGTGTAACACATGTTATGTGGTATTACATTGTGCTGGCTCTGTGAGACCAGGGCAGCGTGGAAAGGTGCCAGTTTTTTCTAGTGAAGGTCTTTCGCAGAGAGTTTAGGAATTGCTATAGTACACATTGAACATTCCCCATTTTTCTCCTAGAATGTGTGTTTACTCTGGGAAATTCTTTCCAAAATATTTACATGGTGGTAGATAGATCAAACAGCTGTGAAACAGAAACAGCAGCTTTTGCAAACCAGTAATTCCCAAGGGATTTGTAAATTCCGCCACTGGGGAAATACTGGTTCTTTAGTATTCTTCATTAGTGTGTCTTAAAGGTGTTTTTCATAACCTGTTCTACCAACTGCAGAAAATTTCCCATTACTAGATAGGCTTTCAGTTGCCTAATGCAGTTCAGAGGAGAGCAGGAGAGCCGTAACATGTCTCATACATTTAAAATAAGCTTGGCTGCATACAGCATAGACAGAAAGGTCCGTTGAAGAAACCAGGAGAACTAGAGAACCAGAGCACAGTAGAGCGAGCGAGCTAGGGACACGTGTCTATTTGCTGCCTTTTAGCTGGAGCTGACGAGACCATATTGTGATGTGGGATTACATTCAAATGCCTGCAGACTCAGCGTGCTCATCCGACCAACACTTTTACCGTCCTATAAAGCATTCCTTCCTGTGAGCGACAGAATTGCCTGTTACTTTGTGAAGACAAA
>NW_009661368.1:3951494-3970480 GCF_000708025.1 Charadrius vociferus
TTCTTTTTTCTTGCTTAGGTCTCTCTCTTCTGCCCTTGCAGGTTGATAGGCTGATGGAACTGTATTTTAAGTACCTGGATGCAATGCAGGCAGCTGATAAGAAGATTGATGGAGAGAAACACGTATGTATTGCTTTAGTTTTGCCAGCTCATGTCTACAATACCCTCTGCACGTCTGCACACAACTTCTGGCTCAGCCAGGTCACTCTTCTGAGCTGTGCCCTCATACCTGTGCTGTTCCTTCTTAATTCTTGTTGCCCTGCTCTCCAGCTTCCAGTTAACCTTAGATAAAATAGACTGAGAACTTCTCTACAGCAAGTGCTGCTGGCCTTTTCTTAAGAGTGAATTTTACTAAGAGGGTCTAACTCTGTGCTTCAATTTGCCTTCGCTTTTACTTGGCTGCAGTCTTGCTTGGTTTGGCAGATGGAGAGTAAGTGAAATGCAGAGAGACAATTACATGATAATGTGCGAGGCCTCCTACCCTGGTCTTTAGAGTTCTGATCAGCTGCGAGAAAGCGTCTATTTTGATTAGTTAGATGAGGCTGCAGCCAAAGGCTGGTGTGTTCTCTGCACACCAGCAGTGAATCGTTTTGAATGACATGAGCCTTGGTACCGCACAGTACTTTTTTGGAACTGAAGCTGGAACAGACTTTTTGAAAGAGAACGAGCTGTTGGAGTCAGGAAGCAGCTTGCAGAGCTGTTAGCGAGCTTGGCCAGCTTCCCACAAGATTATCTGTATCAGCACTGAAGAGGGTGTGAGATTGATTAGCACTGACGGAGAGTAATCACTGCAGCCGCCGTCCCCACACGTGGGCAAGCTCAGCGTGCCATGGACTGCAGCCCCCCGCCAGGCTCTGACAAACAGCTGTCTGCCCATGGCCAAGGCCACTTCTCTGGGCGCTGGCAAACATTCTGAGGGCATCGGAGCTCAGCAGCTCTGCTGCTGCTCAAAAAGGCACAGGGGTGAGTGATGAATGGAGTTGCTTTTGCTGCCAGCATTCGTGCTCCATATGGACAGCTGCAGCTTCACAAATGAACGGTGGCCTGAAGAAAAACAGCCTTTACCCTTCCCTGCTATCCCTCTGCGCTCCATTCATCCTCCCTGGAACGGAGCAAGAAATTATTTATTCTTTATATTTCAGTGTTGGTGTGTGGGTTTTAGAGCTCAAAAACTAGGATGGATTTTTCTGGCTGAAGTCTTGTCGTGTATTGGCAGCTGCTACACAGAGCCCTTAAATGCAGCATGCAGAACTAGCGGATGTGCCCTTTATCCAAAAAGATCCTGAAGCGTCCTGCAAATGTTAACACCTGTAGCAAGCAACCAGCACAGAGCTGGGGTGAAAGGAATTTGTGAAGAAGCTCGTGTAGAATCTCTTTAATTATTAATATTAACCCATTCATGTTTACTGATGCACAAGAGAAGAGAAACCATAAGACCCTCAGGTTTTCCTCTTGTATCCGGAAGGCCGCTGTGCATTTGCCCGACTGCAGGGTTTTGTAGGCTGGAGTGGCTAGAATAAACGGATCTCAATTCTTCGCTCCTACTAGAGCTAATAATAGGATTTAGCAAAAATATCCCATGTGCAATATAATGGGCACAACATGTATGAAATATGATGTTGAGGTTCATTCCTCGCTTGGAACACTCTTGGAATTAGCGTTTGCTTTGTTTGGTACCATCCTCAAATGGTCAGTGGGACACGGTTTCCTGAGCTCTGAAGTGGCTCAAGTGGTTTCCCCACGCAGAATTAGGCAAAAGCCATCATTCTGTGTGTCATATTGCAGCATTGTCTGTCTGTGACAGGATTTATGGAGCACTCTAATGTTTCTAGTTGTGGCACATGAGTCACTGAAGTGGACGGTATGAGCATTTGGTCCTATTGAAACTGCGCTATGTCACTTGAGGGCTTTTGACCTCTCTCTTGCAGTAGAGGACATAGTACCCCAAAAATCTGGTATACAGATCCTCACCTTTCTCCCTGCCCCAAAGAAAAATTATATTTGATGAGATTTTACAAGTTCAGCCTATACTGATGAGAGCGAGATCCAAGGCTGATGGACAGCATATCCCGGTGTAAGTGAAAACCTGATTATACAAGAAATGACTGAGTGTATCATACCTGATGTTTTATCTTCGGTAGTGCAGCTGGCATAAGAAGCTCCTGCTCTGGCAGTTCTCTTCCTTTTTCTTTTTTTTTAGCTTGGCTGATTTTAGCAGTCTGGTTTATAGCCCAGCTCTTTGGCCTGTGGCAGTGAAGGTGTGGGAATAGTTGAGGGTAGAAGGGAGGGGAAGGACTTCTGAAGCAAGCCGTTTCTGAGGAAGAATGGTTGTAATGGAACTGCACCCTTAATCTGGACAATGAAACAGGATAAGGTCCTCTGAGTCCCTTCTCAGTGTTACCCACTTGTTTGCTTCTGTGGAATCTATTCAGAAGTGGTCAGAGGTGATAACTTAGTGGTTACCCTAATTGCCATGTGAAACCCAGGAGCAAAGTCCATGTGAACATTTGTCTCTAACACCTGATGCCTGTCTTAGCACTTTTCTCAGAGTTTTTAGTTAATGAAATCTAGAAAATATCCTGTCCCCCTCTCAAATTCTTTAATTCTTTCTGTAGGAAATGGTGTAAAATCCTATGGCTTTTAACTCCCTCTAAAAGGAGGTATAATTACAGGCGGAAGCAGTAGCCTTAGTGATCTCTAAAGATGGCAGGAAAAGACAGGAGATGGTTTAATATTTTTATAGTTCCACAGAAAATTATGCTCAGCAGGTTTATTCGATAAAATATTCTCACCAGACACTTTGCGCTATAATGACTTACAAATTACATGCTAATTGTGCTACAGTTAAGTCATTCTATCCTTGAAAGGGAGAGGTGGAACTCCTAGCATGAGGGCAGATTGGGATAACTGAGATAGGAATTTGTATTAGCCCAACATTTCTGTTTGGTTTAGAAAGACCAAATTGCCTGGAGTTGTGCTTAAGGGCAGGACGTAAGGTCCTGCCAGGGGCTGGGTTGGTTAGTGCAAGTGAAAAAAGAACACAAGTGTATCCATGGGAGGGCATGCACGTTCTGGAGTGTGGCTGAATTCGCACTGTCTGTTCTGTGAGCTTTCCAGCTAACGGGCAGCAAGCTGAGGTAGGCTTTGAACTCTCTTGCTGAGCCTGGTGGGCCTTTTCAGATGACCACCCTAACGTGGTTCCTGTTTCTTGCCGCTGAAGTTGAGCTCACGCTTTTATAGGAGCTGCTGCTCTGTTTCTCCGCACTTGGAAGCGATGGTATGCTTTGTAGCAAACACAATGAGCTTTTCAGCTCTTACAGATCGGCGGCTCAATTTACAGAAATTCAAGTGTGTTTCTGCTTGTAAGGCAGGAATGAGGAAAGTCCTTCCCACAGCAGAGGGCTCTGATAGTTTCTTGTGTGGTTCTGAGAGCTTCTTGGTCACCTTGGTGTGACCTGGATGTCTGCCTGATCTCCTGGCAGCGGCGGAGTCCATGCCTGACTAGGGCTCCTAACCATTCTGTGTTTCAAGGAAAGCGGTGGTCAGGCTGCTGAAGAGACCATGTGGTCTGCAGCCTCTGCATTTGAAAAAGGGTCCTGGGGAAATGGTTGTCACAGCTATGAGCTGAAAGCAGATGGTCCTGGGCAGTCCTTGTTGTGATGGTCTGATTTCACCCGTGGCTTCTGCTTGCTCCTCTCCTGTTGCAAGTCTCGGTCCCTGTCTCCTGCATGTCCTTTTTGACCAAGGGCTTAGCAGTGCCCTTGAGTTTAGCTATCTGCCTGTGGTCTGAAAGCACCTCCTGAGCTGTCTTGCGTCACTTGCCCTCCCCAGTAATACAGACAGAACATAGTAAGGGGAGAGAATCTGTACTTGGTGTAGAAGACAAGTTATGGTAGTTGCTTTCATGCGCGGCCATTTGGAGCCTTCTCATCGCTGATGACCTGGAGCAGCCTCGCTACCCCACCTGGTGAGGAAGCAAACCCAGGATCCTGGTGATGGTCTTTGTTCTCAATCAGCGCCCATCCCTTCTGCTCTGCCCAGCCTTGCTGTGTGTGCTGGGGAAGGTGAGTGGTGGGTAAGGAAGGAGGAGGATGCAGAGAATCTTTTGGGCCCTACTCCAGTGACTACGCGGAGCAGATGTGATCTTTTGTATAGCACTGGCAGATCCATTGTACCTTAAGGTTTTGAGTCTCTACTTGACACCTCGAGGCCTGTCAGTCCTGCCTCATTAGTGTGAGAGAAGCTCATTTTAGCTTCACAGAAGCCCATCTTATTGCTGTCTTCTCCCATCAGCAAGGGGCATCTCAGTACATATTGTTGGCAGATTAGAAATGGCATCTGAGTGCTCATTTGGAGGTTAGCGACTTGACAGCTTTGAAAGAGAGACAAAGTGGAAAGGTGGCTATTTGGTACTGTACTGGGAGGCCGATTAGCATATAAAGGGTGGTTGTGGTTTAAAAAAAAAAAAAAAGACTCTGAAAAGGCACCTTAAAACTGTACTTGTCTTCTAATTCATATCTGCTTAATTTACTGGCACAAAATAATCTCGCTTCTCTGTCGAGAGGGGCTGTTATAACTGCTGCCTTCTCTGTGTAATCAAGACAGCAGTTGCCTGGATTCGGCTCCTGTGATCGCTGTGCTTGGATCAGAATACAGAACAGACATGGTCTTTGTTCCCTGCTCTAGAGATTCGAAATCCTGGCCTGTTGATGTTTTTCTGTTCAGGAATTTAGCACTGTTGAGAAGAGTAGCCAATAAGCCTCTGTGCAGTGAAGAGGATAAGCGGTAGTTTGGGGAATGAGTGCCTTGTCCTCTTTCTGGAATGGGGTTTTTGGACATTTCAGTCAATATTCCGATCTCTTGCTAGCCAGATTCAACATTGCAAAGCTTTAGAGACCAGATTTGATCAGATTCATGCAATTTGGTACAGATGTAGGGTGAGGAAAGTCTCTCCTTGCACAAAATTGGATTTTTCTTTTCACTGGCAAGAGCTTGCATGCAAGTTTTGCCCAGTCATGCCTGCGCCCATGATTTTGAGAACCTGGAGTAAATTACAGTTGTGCAAATGCTGGAGTCTACAGGATCTGATGCTAAAGCATCCTGGAATGTAGCCAAAGCAGTCGACATCATGGCATTGGTAACTAGGCATTGTTTTTTAAACTTAACTTGTTCTTTCACTGGCAAAATAGGTTTCTAGGAGGAAAAGAAAAGTATTTCATTACCTGTGCTTTCCTCTCTCACTTTCGGGAGGCAGTGCTAAACATCTGTACTTCTAAGTCACTTATTCAGATTTCTGTATGGTGAGCATCATTTGCACTCCCTCCAGTGAGAAGTGCACAGGGTTAATTTTCTTTCTTGTGCCTAAAAGACTCTGCCTACAATTAGATGCGAGGACTTGGCTTGACAAAACAGGAAAATTTGATAGCCTACATCATCTTTGGTGCTGGTGACCTTGCGTGTGTTTGCCCAGAGCCTGTGCGCCCCGAGGAAGCACTTCTTGCTGAGCATTACAGGTACAGTGCTCTCACCGGTGATGGCTCTAATGAGAAAATATTGCTCCGCTGGTGTGTGCCCACCTGCCAGCCGGCTGCATAATAAATCACACAAGCTGCAGTGAGCTAGCAGGGTCTGACAAGCTGCTTCCTTTATTTAAGAACAAAACCAAAAAAACAAACCCCAAAATGCAAAAGGTCACACATGACATCAGTTATTTTGCCCTGTCGGTCCCCATGAAAATGGATGGCGGGTTCAGCCGATGGACGTGGCCGGCCTTTCTCGGGAGGAAACTGCTCCGAGTGCATTGCTGGGCTGCTTTTCCCAGTGTTTTGAAGAAGACGCTCTGTCTGAACAAGAGGAATGGAATAGCCTCTTGCCTTCTGCCTTTGGCCTCTGTTTGGGCAAGTCTCGCTAGTGAACCACCATGTGTGCAGGGGAAGAACAAACTGTGGGCATTCCCGCAGAAGCCAGTGGTCTTCTGCTAACAGAGCCCAGCTGGGGCGGCCCCATCAGTATCCCTAACAAATGAAGCTGGAAGAACAAGGCTAGGCATGGAAAAACTGTACTTGTACAGAATTTTTGGACCTGTTTTCTCATTCATCAGTCGATAATGAAGTTGGAAGCCTGATAGGTCTTCGAGTCTGCTGGAGTTGTGTTCTGCACTGCTTAACAGCACCCTCAAATGGCCAGTAAAAGAGCAGGTTTTGTGTTCCATTTTGACAAAGAACTTATAAATAATAGATACACTGGTTTGTTCCATATTCACAGTCTCTAGTCACTCAATTTAGAAATGTAATTTGTATGTTTAAATTAAAATTTTAATTTGCAGATGGACACACTTCACAACCAGCAAAGGCTGAACCTTGTTCAAAATTGAAGGAAATGTTTTGTGAACTTAAATGAATTATTAAAAGAAGTACTTCTTTGGCGAGAAATATATGAATGTTAGTGTTTTGGGGAACAAAGTGTTTCTTAAGCAAACCGCAACTATCACCAACATTTTGCCACTACTAATGGGAAGTACTTGGAGAGACAGTCATCACACCTTTTCTTTGTGTTGCTTTACAGGACATGGTGCGTCGGGGAGAGATAATAGACGATGACATGGAAGACGAATTTTATCTCCGTCGCCTGGATGCTGGTCTCTTTGTTCTACAGCTCATTTGTTACATCATGGCAGAGATCTGTAATGCCAATGTTCCCCAGGTAAAGCTATATACAAGGTTGGCAGATCAACTGTGTTTCCATCCATGATATAAACAAGACTCTAAATCCTTGCAAATACTGCCTCATTGAATAATCTCCTCTTTAATTCCTTTTCTTTTTTTTTTTTTCCTTTGGAGGAAACCTCCTGCTTATTGTACTTCTATCCATACAGCTTTGTCATGTCATGGCAGTTAGAAGGGCATTAGTGGGTACAGAAGCTGATGATTGTCACTGTGTTGATACAATCTGCCATAAGTGAGGTCACAATTTGAAATGGAAAGGCCCTATTTATGCCACTGCTGAGAGAGTAGTGGAAGGGGACATTGTCTCAGAAGGTCTCACAAAGGCACAGACTACAGCAGGTGGCTGTTCTTGATCTGTGCAAAATACTGCATCTCTGCTGGCATGAATACATTGGGGTTTGTGAATATGTTATGTGGTTTCTTGTACCTGTGCCGCATGCCTTCCAGAATGTTCCTGAGTATATGCTCTGGGACTGTGGATTAGCAAGGCTGAGTTGGGTTTTGTGGTGCTCAGCGTTTCCTGCTCTTCTGTCAAAGAAAGTGGAGGAAAAGGGGTTGTGCACGGTTTTGTCTTCTACTGCATATGACTTCTCTTTCCTGTTCGCAATCAGATTCGTCAGAGAGTCCATCAGATTCTGAACATGAGAGGCAGCTCCATTAAAATTGTCCGACACATCCTAAAGGGTGAGTTGAGATATTCCTATACGTGTGTCTCGTCTCTACCAGGGGCAGCTTGGTCATCACTTTCGAGGATGAGCCTTTACATGTAATTCTCCTTGACTTCATGAGCATCTTCAGGCAGCAGTTGAGTAGTGTTGTGAGATCTGTGCAGGGCTGGAATCACCCTGATAACAGTCATGCTTTACCTTGGAGTTAGGACACTTGCTGTTGTCTGCTGTCATGGAACAGCACATCACTTCATGTTGCCATCAGCTACAGACTGGCTGGAACTCGCTGCTGCTGACATTAACTCTAGAGTAAATATTTAAGGGAAGTGTATATGCATGCTAGAGGGAAGAAGAGTGGAGTCTCATCTTTCATTAACATGGCCCTGCACTTTACCATCTGCACCATATTAGTATCCGTGGTGTATTTGTCTTGTTCTTAGTGTCAGATTAATATGGATTATAGCATTAAAGTATCCTCTGTAGCTTTAAAATGTAGCTGTTGTGATTCGCAATCCCGGTTTTAAGGTACTGCTTGTTATTTTTAATGCTTATGTTGAATTAGAGAAACGCTTATTTGAGCTGTGACTCTTATTTGTAGCCTGCTGTCCTTCAGCAGAAGCAGCCAGTTGAACTGGGGAAGAAGAGAACAGGACTCAGACTGTCCCCACAGCCCCCTCTGAGCTGCGAGGCTTAGGTAGAGAGCTGGTAATCTGCTGCCCGCAGGAGGTGCCTCCTTATTTAGTGGGGTGTGCAGGATTGTGTCCACTCCTGAGGCACCGTGTTGTTTTCGGTGAGGGGGTGAGGAGTCTTTCTCTCTTTCTCTTCTGAAGAAAGGAAGGTCGGCAGCATCTCTGGGATACTGGGATATGGGTTGTGTTGTTTCGATGTCTCTGCTTTCTTTGGGAATAACAATGATGTTCTCCTCGCCTTTTCTTCCCCGCCCCCTCCCTCCTCCCAACACTGGCAGGTACAGGCAGCTCTTTTCTTGCAGATCCTTTTGGTTTTCTCCCTTCCCATATGGAGGAAAGAAGGGGATCAGAAGGATGGCTAGTATGACAAAATTAAGAGTGGTTTTCTGACAGTGTGAGATTACCTGCAGCTATAGGCAATCTCTTTGGCCCTTTTCCTTTCCCAGCAAGTGCAAGTTAATGCCTGCTGATGAACAGGGGGGACTGGATAGGATGTCTTTTCTGCTCTTAATTATGATACTTGACAATTCCTGCCTCCTAATTGTCCATTTCCAACTTAGAGCATGGCACACGTCCGCTTTCAGATTCCCACGCTTGACCTGGGCCACGGGTGCCCAAGGGATTTGTCTGCACACCTCGCTGTATTTGCACACCTCACGTTCATGTCTCTGGTTTGTTGATTTACATACTAAGCTGAATTGGAGGGCAGCTGCATTAAAATTTCATCTGATTCTTTCTTTCACAGACAGTGACTTGCATTGTGAAACTTTTTCAGTGGTTTTATCATGTCTTGCAAGCTGTGCATTGTACAGCAGGTTGGGTACTCTCAGCAGTAATGTGTTCTCTGCCTGAAGAGGCCAGACATGGCATGTTAATTTGTTGGTGGGCCCTTGTGAAATACTGGAAGGGGGCCCGGAAGATTCCTGCCAGGTAGGAGCAGCACTGGGCTTATCTGCAGTCTGTGCTGCTGAAATTTAAGTTTTTCAGTAGTTACAACACCTATGTCCAAGTATGTTGTCGGTGTAGATTCACCAACTTTTAAAAGAACTGACACCACGGACAAGTACGAGCCTCTCCAGAGGAGTCAGTGTGTTGAACACAGCTTGCCTGTTGGAGTAGTTTGGTTGTGGACCTGGGAAACGTGCCTCCCGGGGGGCCAGCAGGGGATTCTGAAATTTAGTTGGTATCAGAACTGTACGACTCGCTATCCAAAATGACTGAGAGATCGGGAGCCTTGAGCCTTGGCTGAGATGTTTCAAGGCCACTTTCCAACTTGTTCTCAGGACAGATGAGGGCTGGTTTATTTTTACTTTTCTGTCAGTATTTTGCTCTTGTTCAGTTTTTATTTTCTATTTTTGCATACTAATTAGGTGCTTGGTTTTTAGTTTGATTTTTATGGCCTACATATTCTCCATGTTTCTCTGGCAACCTGACAGCTGATGGATCCCTTGGGGTTGCTCCGAATTACTTATGATGCAAGCGAGGAAGCAAGAGTGTTTTCTTATGGTAGGGCTTTCAAGGGGGAGGAGTGGGCAGGGAATAACTGCAGGCTCATTAAATGTATTTCTGCAGGCTGACCAGTCCTCCCACAGTTCCTTTTTCTTGAAGATCAAGCATTACTTGCAACGGGACAGATAGTTTATTCTTTGGAAGAAAGCAACTGAATGGCGTGTGCCTTGGCTGGGGGGGTGTTTTGGGGATGGAGACTGGTGTTCGTGACAGCAAGTGTTGTCTGTATCTTGGCAATTCCTGGTCTCCATCTCTCTCATCGGGAATGGAGTGAGGCACAAACCTCTAAATAGCGGTACTTGGCCCTGGAATGGGAAAGCGTGCCATTCCTTACCGATCCAGAAAGACCAGCCTTTGGTACCTGCTGCTGTCAGAGGAGCCCTGCAGGAACAGAGGTCCCTCCCCAGAAGCACTGAGAGGAGTTGCCTGGTTAAATATCTGGTTTCGGCGAAGGTAATGGGCACATCAGGGAGCTGGAAGGTAGAATGCCTACTGGATGTTATAAACCAAACCTGTTAGCATGGGTAATCAAAAAGAAAAGGTAGGTATGTTATGAGGACTGTGCTAAATTTGGCCTCTGGTCCCTCAGTATGTGCAGGCTTTATAGCGTCCAATATCCATTACAAGCTTCAATATTTCCCTATTGATTTTTACTGTTCTGTAACCATTGTATTTTGTCTAATGAAGCAGAAACCAATCTTGGGTCCTTTCCCTTTGTGTAGCTACAGCAATGTGTAAGCTCTGTTTAACTGTTGGCAGGGGGAGCTTACATCTGATTTTTTTGCTGCTTCACTGAAGTGGTGGAATTTTAAATAAAAAAGTAAATATATAAAACCTTGGCGGGAGATTTTTTTTTTTAGCTTGGTTCTGGGGGTTTTATCTGGTCTCTTCAAATTAGCATTAACAACTGTTGGTAACACAGTAAACACTCTGCCTTGGGAGTCACTGAGATTTTAGTCTCACAAAGCCTAAATATTTAGAAGGAAAAACGCTGAGCTTTTGGATAAGATTAGAGGAATTTGTGGCTTGCTTTTGTCTGAGTGATCTCATTGGGACAATAGGAGGGCAGTGTCATTAGTGGCACTCGGCAGTTTCCCTGCTTGAGTTGTATGTTCAAGTACTCTGGCAGCCCGTAAAGCCAAAACCGGAGCTGGGCCACGAGCCCGCTGCCTGCGGTGCGGATGCTTGGAGCACAGAGCTCTGCCTGCAGCCGGGGCGAACCCGGGCTGCCCCAGCGCTATGCCAGGCTCAGAGACCACATCCATCCCTCACGCAGGTATCCTGAGCTGTCGAGAGGCAGCGGCAGGCAGGGAAGCGTTTCCCTTGGGCTGCAATAAACACAGGCAATTGCAGTTGCTGCATCTGTTTCAGAGGCACTTACTCTGATAAAGCACAGAAAGGGCTCGGTGGGGACAGAGCCTGCTCCTCCTCCAGCTCCCCGTGGGGGTACAACTGCTGATGGAAAGCTCTGGTACTGCCCGAAGGGGACAGGAGAAGCTGAGCTAAACGCTGGCCTTAGCTGGAGCTTTCACCTGGGAAGGTAACCCCGTCTCTGCCGCAGTGGGGTTTGTCTCGGGCCAGAAACGGGTGGCAGGTTTGGATCCCCGGTCACTGTGGTGCAGCCCTTTGTTTAAAACCTGCAAACCGCAGCAGAGCCGACGCTGGGCTGCTGGGGCCTTCCCTTACGCAATTAGCTAATACATAGGTAGCTACAACCGATCTATTAGCTTGCTGCTGCCTTCATTAAGTGCAATGAAGATTTTCGCCTCCATCTGAGGGAAGAGTTCCCTGTGCTGGTCCCCCTTCTCCAGGACAGCAAGGAGGTCAGGTTCACTTGCAGCAAACCTCAGCGTTACCCGCCTGCTCTTGTTACAGGTACTGTAGCAGTTTATAAATATTAAAAGGATTTCTCCCAGAGGCCCTAGCAAAGAACTCTGCTTCTTGTACGTGGAGAGAGAGTGCACGCAGGAGGGAAGACTCCCACATCAGCTAACTTCTCCCTGTCCTCACTCTTTTCAGTGCTCTTATAATAAAGGCTTTGATGGAGCTCAGAAGCATGTAGCAGTGCTGAACGTATAAATATTAAAGCAAACTTTCTACAGCAACTTACCATTCAGATGCTGAATACAAGCTGTTCTGTTTGTTTAGGAAGAAGGAAAAGAATGCAAGAAGGCGGAGGCTGGAAAACACAGTCTAACCAGGCAGCCTGCTCCTGATTTACTAAGATTTGTTCAGCTCCTTGCTTTCGCAGCTCAAAACCTGCTTTTCATTTTTTCTTTTTAAACCATCTTTGAATGTGCAGGTTCTGGTGGCAGGAAGGAGGGAGCTGGTATGGGGATGAGAGCTGCCAGCTTTAAATGAATGTCAGGAAGGAGAGCTGCAGAGGAAATTTTTGGTTCCATGGTGTTTAGCCGTGTGCATGGATGGACAAGACCTTGATCACACGGTCTGGTATCCTCTGCCTGAAGACAAGGAGTTTGTTATGTAGTTAAATCTGAACTGGTGTGTTTTCTTCCATATGGGTTAACAGCACTTGTAGATTGGGAAATTGGTCTCCACTTGACAAAAATCCTCATTCAGGATGCTTGGACAAGAGACAGGTTAAACCCAGGGTTAGGACAATTGTGTAACAGCCCCTGCCTGACCTTTCCTGATGATACTCAGCGTTAAAAGGGATTTGGAAAGCCAGTGTTGTCCAGGACTCTGTTAAATTTCTTGGGCTGAGAGAGGCCAGCGATATGACTACCCAGTTCAAACAGCTGCTGGTGAGCTGCTCCGTTGGGATGACAGAGGAGTTGGGAGGAGCACCTGGACGGTCACCTTTCTGAAGGGTTAGACGCCAGGGAACGGGTGCTGCTCAGGATGTTACTGCTACAGTCTCTGTTTGCTACTAAAGCTTTTAATGAGGGGTCAGTAGATGTTTATTATGCAAAGCTTTAACCTTGGGGATGGGGAGAAAAACCATCAATGCTCCTTGCATAAATTCCCATTCCGTTGTTTGCCATGGATGTAGCTTTAGATTCTGCTGTGGTATCTGCGAGAGAGGTTGCCCATCGTTCATTAGTATCTCACTCAAAGCCTGTTGTCTGTCTGCTTTCTCCCCTGCAGAATATGCAGAGAACATTGGGGATGGGAAGAACCAGGAGTTTCGGGAGAGTGAACAGAAACGGATTCTGGATCTGCTGGAGAACTTCTGAGGACTCGAGGGCCAAATTCCGTGTCTGCCCACGAGGATGCAGCGTCTGGTTCTCCCTCCTCCTGCTGCCCTCCTCCAGCCTTGATTGCACGATAAAAGCGATGTTTCTATGAAACTGCTTCTAAATGGGATTTTGGAGATATTAAACAATTTGCCTTTTTTTTTTTTTAGTTCCCGGTTTGTTATTTAAGTAATCTGCTGTGAGTGGATTCCAACCGCATACCTTGCAGTAGGGCAGCTCAAGATTCTTCATTTTTTTTAATCCCCCCCCAGGTCAAACTGCACTGATCAGTGGGAAACAGTATGACCCTATATATGTTAGAGGGAGGGTAAAGAGGAAGCCCAGGTAGCTCAAGAGGTTGTAAGCGAGTTATTCCAGCTTGATACATTAATGGGAATGTACAACCTACAGAACTGATGCAAACTGGGGAGGCTGAGGTGTTGGTATGTGTCCGTTTCAACTGTTCAGTGGCAGAGGGTAACCAGGAGTCAACCACATTAGCCATTCCTGCTGAGTCTTCCCAAAGGTGAGTGAGAATCGAAGGCAAGTTTTGGCACAGGCCGGTCGGCTGTCACCCCTCCTGAAGGGGACGTTGCAGTGAGTCTGTCCAGGTTATGCTCAAAACTAAGAGGGAGGGTGAGTAATCAATAAAGCGTTCAAGTTCCATTGACTTCCTTTCGCAGTTGGCTTTAGGTCACAGCCAACGTGCTTGTTCTGTAGAAAATCAGTATTCTGGTTCTTGAACTGGGAGTCTGGCTTTTTTATAGCAGCAATAAGTTCACCAATAGAATAGAGAAACCCCACTCACGCAGCCTTTTGCAGGTGCGCTGTGGGAGCTGTGGAAAGACCAAGTGATTTGCCTCTGACTGACTGATTGCAGTGGAACAGACCGCAGCTCATTTTTCCGTTACCCTTCTGCACTTGCAGTCTAATTTCAGATGTCAGCGTGCCAAACCCCACCGCTTCTCCGAGTGGTGACTCCCAACTGGGACAAGAAGTAGCTGAGAATATTTTCCCGCATCCTCTTTTCTTCTGCTAAAGTTAATGACTGTCATCACAAAACATCGCAGCTCCAGCAAGCTGGGCCTTGCCTAATTTAGAGAGATTTGCATGCTGGCAGCATTCATTTTTTATCTCCAAGAAAAATGCATTGTCAGGGAAGCTTAAAGGCTTCCTTCAATCATGACTGCGTAGGCACTGCTGGCCTGGGTGCTATCAAACGCTGTTATTCAGGGGATCAACATGGAAGTCATGGATTCAGCAGCCACAAAAAGCCGCAAAAATACATTTTTGGTGCAGAGCTTGTTTGAATTCTTCATTTCTTTCTTCTGTTTTCAACGCACTTCCTTAAAGGTGTTTCTTCCTTTATCCTTCAGATGTGTTTAGTTTTTTGCTTTACTTGAGTCTGGGAATTGTTCCCTTTCTACACCGCAGACAGCGGATTCGTGGTCAAAGCTGGTCTCTGGTTTTCCTCCTGGAAGATGATGTGTTGTTCCCTGTCTCGCGGCGCCCTTGTGTTTGAAAAGCCGAGGAGAAAGGGAGGGGGTGTGAGGAAGGAGGTTTGAGGCAGAACAGAAGGGGAACTTGATGAACGTGAAACAACTTCAACTGAAAAGTAGGGGCCACGTATCTGGGGGGGGAAAAATGGGCAGGTTGGTTCTTGAAAATAGTACTATAAACTGCCTGAGTACAAGACAGGTTTTTTAAATCTAAATGTACTGTTTTTAATCTGATTTCATGGAGTTTGCTGAACGTATGTGTGTACGTGTGATCATTTCAGTGCAGGGTTAGTGGGCTGGTGTGGGTGTACGGTGCACGGTCACGGCTCTGCATCGGATCCTCTCAGATGGGGAGAACCTCCAGCGGCGTCTGGCAGGAGCCAAAGCCCCTCTCCTGTGTTGCTGCTTTGGCTGGAGTTTTGCTTTTCGAAAGTAAATTTCTCCTCCCTTACCATTTCCATTCTCGACGCGTTAGCTGGGTTACTAAATATGGAGATTCTGGACTGAAAATCATTCCCTGCTCTAATGGCCGGCCAGCTCGCTTTCCGGGAGCGGTGCTGCTGGAGGGAGCTCAGGCTGCTCGTAATGAATGTTCCTCTTGTATAAGACAGCTTTTCTTTGATTGTTTTTTTTTTTCCCTTTTGTAATTTGTTAGCTCTTCAAAGCGCTTCACCAAATCCTTTAAGTCTCTGGATAGTTCACTGAAAGAATTGGTATTGAAGCAGTGGTGATTTAACGTGGTCTGTACCCTGTGATTACGTGGGCTACTGCTGCTTCTGCCGGGATGAGAGCCGCTCTTAGAGCGGGTGTTTGGAGCTAGAAACGAGCCCGAGCTTTAACGACTCACCGGGTTGTTTCGGGGGAGTTTTCTTCTGGGTTTTTCCATTTGCTCGATGACAGTCGCTGCCACAGTGGGTTGTGCCGGTGAACGCTTGCCGAGCGTATTCGTGTCAAGGGACAGTGGGTGAAGGAACCAAAGGCTTGGTGCCACGGCAGTGCTGTGGTGGTGCCATGGCGTGTGGGTTCGCCGGGCTCCCGGCGCAGCGGGGAAGGGTCCCGGTGTTGCTCCGGGTGCCAGAGGTCAGTGCTCTCCCTGCTCGGGAGAAGGCTCGTGACTTTCCCACCTGGAATGGGGACATCTGGTGATGGGGACTGGGGCTCAGCATCATCCCGTGAGCTGGTGTTCTCGATGCCTGGCAGCATGGGCTGCAAAGGGGCAGTTGGGGCACGGGACAGCCGGAGCTGCTGCCGGGTCTCTAGCCCGGGTGGCTGCAGAAGGACCCGGTGCCTGTGCCCGGGTGTGAGTCAGGGGTGGCACCAGGAGATCGCAGCTTTATCCAGGGGGCTGCAGGACCAGGGATGTGGTGCCACCCCATGCACTGCCCCTCGTGGTTCCTGAGGGCGGCAGGGTGCTGCCGTGGTGCTGCACTGCGCTGTGCCGCAGCTGCAGCCTCCCCAGGGGACGGTGCGGGAACCCACCGCTGAGTGGCCCGATGACAATGGCAGGTCCTGTGCCCGCAGGACAGCCCAGCCTTGGGAGAAGGAACACCTTGGAGCAATGTTTTCACTTATTTTTTTTCTTCCTGAGCTGAAGGAGATATTTGCGGGGATTACAAAAAGCCAAAATGCCCGTGCCTACCTGAGCACAACCCAACCGTCACGTCTCTCGGTGGCAGATAAGGACGCTCCAGATGTTGCTGAGGAATTAGCGCGGAGCTTGTTACTGCGAGTCAGGCTTCTACAAGACGGATGATGAATTATTCTCCCTTCCTAATTTCCAAACTCTTTCAGAGGGAGGAACCCTGCTGCACAAAAGTCGGGATCCTCTGCCTGGTGGGACTGGAAGCAGCTCCCTGCCCTGTCTGGGATGCGTGGAACCCGTTATCTTGCACAAAACCTTGGTAAAGCCCCAAAAAACCATTTAGTGTCCCCAAGGCCGGTTGGGTGTTGGTGACCCAGGGTGCTGCATTGGGGTCTGACTCTCCGGCACCCCGGCACCGCCCTGGCACAGACGGGAGGTGGGAACCCCCCTCTCCTGCCAGCGCACCCCCTCCTCCCGGGGCCGTCCCTATCCGTGGGTTGGCCTCTGGGCTTGAACTGCCTCTCCTAACGCTTGTGCCTGGAGCAATCCCCGCTCCATAAATATTTTCAGCAGATAAATAATGAAATTTGGGGAGGAGAGGGAGATGCACTGAAAGAGGGTGACGACCAATAAATCATGATGTTGGTTTGGGCCTGTGGGAGCTGAGCTGCTCTCAAAAGGAGATTTTTATCGGTGCGGTGCCCGGGGCGGGGAGGCTGCTTCGTGCCTCTCCTGTGGTCGGGACAGCCTTCGGCACCCGGCACTGCCACGCACCTGCGCCCCGACCGGGAGCCCGGCTGCCGGGAGCCTCCGCATCCTCTGCCTTGGTCCTTGGGATGGCCTGGATGCCCACCTGGGCCCGCTGTTATTAATTAAGATAATTATTCAGCTTAATGTGCTGCTGCAGGCCAGCTCATTTTTGCTGTAATGCTGAGCAGCACAGAAAAGCCTTGGAGGTATGAGGACGGGCGCCATGAGCCTCAGCAGCTGTGGAGAATGTCATTATTGTAATTGGGGGAGGATTAAAGGGTTGAGCTAATAACAACGCCTTTTCTTAATGAATCATTTGTAGGTTGCGAACAGTGGGGTTTGTTCCCTGGTTTAACCTCTTCTGATTGTTTTTTTTTCCACCCTGGGTTGAAGTTCAGGGGCAGCAGCATCACTGTTGGCTTTTGGCCTAAATGTGGTTTTTGGCAGCGGGGTGAGGGGGGCGGCGCAGACCCCGGGCAGCACCCGGAGGGCTCCGAGCTGCTGGAGGCGATGGTGGGGGCATCTCACGAGGAGCCGGGTGGCTTTGTCTGACTCATCTGTGAGCCCTCAGCACATCAAGCTGTGCGTTCCCCTGCCTGTCCAGGGGCGGCCGAGTGCCAGCAGCGCCGCATGGGACACTACGGGGTGGCCCTGAGGGCTCGGAGGTGGTGTGAGATCTCACCTATGGGGAGATGCTAAAACTTCCCCAAGGCAGGGATGGTGGGAGCAACACCATGCCGGGGAGCAGGAGCAGAGGCCGGAGCGTGGCTGGGAAGATCCCTGGTGTGGGTTTTGGGCAGGACGTGTGGTTGATGCCCCTGCTGCTGCCCGTGCTCTGAGTGCTGGCCTGGATGCGGCGTGGACCTAGTGGAGCATGTGGGGAGAGAGACCAGTCTTCATCGCACCTCTCCTTGGGATGTGTTTTCTTGTCTCTGATTGTAAACAGATTTGACTAAAGAGGTAAATTAGAAGTTAATTAGAGGGAACATGATTGATGAGGCACTCTGGTGATGGGGAGGCAGGAAACTTGTGCTCTGAGAGAAAGGAGAGGGGAGGGTGTTCTGCAGCAGGAGCAGAACTTTGCCCCCACGCTCCCCTGTGCTCTCCCATCCCTCTCCAGCGGTGCCGGGGGCTCTGCTCCCCCGGGCTGGAACCGGCTGCGGGGAGCAGCCGTTGCAGGAGGGGATGCGAGCCCATCACCTGGGCGTCTGAGCTCTGCGAGGGCACCGATCCGGGGTGGGTACCGGGTGGATGAAGTTGCTGAGCACCAGTGCAGGATTTGGAAAGCAGGACAGCAGCAAGGGATGGGGGAGATGCTCTCCCTGGTGTGCGGGCACTTGCCCTGGGGGGGGTTTGCCCGGGCCAGGTCTTCTCCAGGCAGGGCTGGTCTGGGCTCTGCTGGGGCGAGTCCTGGGGAAGCTGTTGTGGGAAGGAGGAGGCAGAGGGATGATTACACCAGCCCCGTGGTGGGTGATGGGGTGAGACCCCCCGTGCAGGTGGCTGACGGCACTGGGGAAGATGTCAGCTCCCAGCTGCAGAAGCGCTGGTTTCCTCCCGCCGGGAGCAGCAGGAGCTGGCGGCACTTCCCCACGGCCGCAGGAGACCGGCACTGTCCTCACCGTGTGTCTGAATCCATCTTCAGCTCTGCTCCCGGCTGAGCCGCTCTAAATGGGGAGAAATGAGCCCAAATCATGACTGAGGAATATCTCTTGACATTCCAGTAGAGAGACCCCGGCTGCACTAAATACAAAGAGACACTGTCAAAATTGGGAAACAAACCTTCAGCAGCACAAATAAGTCACTTAAACTATTGATTTTTATTTTTTTAATTTTTTTTTTATTCTTTTAAGACCTGGGTTTCAGGGAAGGCTTTTGTCGTATGGCAGTAAATAATCTGCAGGGAGAAGGGGTGGTTAGTTTTGGGTTTTGGTTTATTGTGGGTTTTTTACATTTGATTTCTTTTGGTCCTTAAAACAATGGTTTTGCAAGAGGGAACTGTTGCCAAGATGATTGACACCTGTGACAGCGTTTCTCTCCATCGGGAACCTGATGGTGGGTTCTGCAGAGGAGGAAGGAGTTAATGAGCTGGAAATGGGCATGAATTGTTCTCTGAAGAAATAGTTCTTTTCGAGTCATTTTCTTCTGAATTTTATGCTTTGGATAACCTTTCCCTGTGTGGGGGCTGCTCTGGGCAGAGACCTGTGACTCCCGGAGCCCTTACGCGCTGGGTGGAGGTTCCCACAGCCCTCCCCCGCGCTGTGCCGGGACCCCCGGGGCTCCCCCAGGGCGAGGGGCCAGGGGCACGGGGCCGTGGCTGTCCCCAAGCCTGGCAGGGGGACGGAGCCGCCACTTTTATGTTCCAGAGGGA
>NW_009661368.1:3970501-3974124 GCF_000708025.1 Charadrius vociferus
GACCTGTGGGTGTGCGGGAGTCCGAACCCACCAGCCGATGTGTCTGGGGCAGGCTTCCCTCCATACCCAAGACCCTCTCCTGGGCCTGCCTCCCTGCTTGATTTAATTTTTTTTAAATTATTTTTTATGGTTATGGCGCGGTTGGGTTGTGTTCGCTCACCTGAGCTCCCACCTCGTCGCCTCCCCTGGCTGCTTCACATCGGGGATTTTCAAATGGGCGCTGTCTCCGTGGCTTATTGCGCCCGGGATGATTTGTGGAGGAGAAGGTTGTAGCGTTGGCTGGCGGTAGTGTTGTTTTCCTGCAGCGCACGCAGACCTTTGCAAATAATCTAATAATGCAGGAATGTCAAACTTCAGCTGCGGAAGGAAATCCTTTTATACAGGGATTGTCAAGTCTCTAAACAAGTATCAGAAATGAGCTCGGTATCAGTGTGGAGGGTGTTTATTCTGCCCGTCAGAGAGATGAACAACCCAATCCACTCTCCCAGGCAGCCGCGGATTCGTGTGTTGGCTCATGGACTTCGGGAGAGCTCACGGGGATGCGGGACCGGCCGCCCCTGGGGAGCGTTGGGGGTGAGAGCGGCTGCGGGCAGGGCAGGCGGGCAGCGGGGACCGGAGACCGAACATCCCATCATACCCCAGAGCGGGGGGTGCTGCGCATTGGGGTGCCGCCCCCCTTGAACCCTTATAAAGGTGAATTCCAAAATAATTCACGAGGTGACCCTCAGCGCTTCAGCAGCTGTGGGGTTTTTTTTATTATTATTTTTCTTCCCTGGATGCCTTAAGCTGGAGATGTAGTTTCTGGGCAGCTCTGCTATCGAAAGAAAACACGGGCTTTGCATTGCGTCAGAACCAACACGGGCGGCGCTCGGTTGCCAGCAGGAAGGACTGACCCATCTCGGTTTGGTTCTGGATGTATTTGGGGAGTGCTGGGTCAGGGCCATGTCACTGGGAAACGGTCCTTGTGCCCCAGTGAGCAGATTCTCCCAGCGGGATCCTCCCCACTGCCCCGCGGGGTCTGGATCCTCCTGGGGCCCCGGTCAGGGCCATCCCCTGGGAGGTACCGCTGATGGGGCCGGGTCCCCTCCACCCTTCCAAGCTCTGATCCAGCTCTTCAGAGCATCACTGCAACCTCCAGCTCCGCAGGCTTGTCTGTGCCACCCAACAAGTGGGGTCGTGGTAGGCGCGGTGTCCCCAGACGTGGTCTTTGCGGTGTCGCTGTGCGGAAACGGCCACCGGATTCCCCCATCTTGCAGGTGCCCATCCTGAGCAGAACATGCAAAATTAAACAGGAGGCAGAAAACCTGGTGCTAACGGAGATAAGAAACGTTTCATCCTTGAGAGCGAGTCCCTGGGCACGTTCGGCTGGAACGGGAGCCCTGCAAGGGAGGCGCCAGCTATTTCAGAGCAATAGCGGGTGTGCAGATAAGGGACCTCGTTACGCAGCGAGCGCCGGCGTCTATCGGGTTTGGGAGCCGCTGGCTCTGCTCTCGCTTCTGTGCGCGAGCGACCTTCCCTCCTATCCCTGTCAGACACACGGGGGTTCATCAGGGCTGCGTGGCTGCAGCAGCAGACAGCATCTGCTCTGGGCCTTTTCACTGATGAATTAAAATTGAGGAGGAAAATGAAACCTTCCAAGTGCGCCCGAGACGCGCGGACGCTTGGCTCTCCCCCGTCTGCTGGGCCCCTGCACAGACCCGCTGTCCGTTTGTCATCCTGCTGCGGCGGCAGAAAATCAGCTGGAAATGGGACTTAATTCAGGCTCTGCATCTGGAGGTGTTCCCAGCTCCGAGAGGAATTTATGCTCTCTTTGCTTCCTCGTGGCATGATTTACATAACTCTGATGATACGCTGGAAGATCCTGGCAGGTTTCAGCTGTTGAGGTGCAGTCACACAGCCTCAGCACCCCCCAGCCCGGCTGGCTGGTGGGGGCCACGCTGCCCCCCGTGCTGGGGGCGCTGGAGCTGGCCCCTGCCCCTGCCCAGGACGTGCGGTCCCCGCTGGGTGACGTCCCCGGCTCCCACCCAGGGCTGGGTGCTTCCAAAGTGGGGGTGTCAGTTCTGAGGGGGCACCGTCTGTAGATGCTGTTTCAGTGAGGGCTCAGGCAGGTCCCCTCGCTGGCCGGTGGCAGAGGAGGGACCCCGGGCCGTGCAGCAGCCACGAGAGTGGACTGACTGAACTGCAGCGCTCACTCGTGCTTGGCCTTCGCGATTTCTTCCTGTCGCGCTTGACCCTCTGCGTGACCCCCATATTTCAGTGTGTGGGTGTCTTTGCCTCCACGCATGGCTCTAGGTGATCTGTTATTTCCTGGAGCCTGGTGCTGGCCCAAGGAAAGGGTCTCTGCTCAGAGCACGGGGTCCATCCCTGGGACCCCACTGAGCGGGGGCTGTTTCCCTGGGGGTGCACCGAGGAGCTGCCCAGACCTGGGCGGCCAGTGACTCCCAAGCTCCTCCAGCATCCTCCTCCCGCTCCTTCCCAGCGCTGCGTAGCTGCTGCCGGCTCCTGGGAGCTTTTCCTCAGGAAGCCCAGAGCCCATTGCTGCTGCTGTCACCCTGTCCCAAAGCGGGACCCTCTGAACCCAACCAGCCACGGCTGCTGGGCACCCGGCTCATCCATTGCCGCTGCTCCCTCCGTCCCCCAGCTTTTAACTCTAGAGGGAGTAATGAACTTGGGCAGAGATCAATGCTCTCTGCTCTGCTGTCATCTGGACTTTATTCTGACACGCGGAAAACACTGCAGAACGTAGAACTTTTTTAAAACTATTGATTTGTAAAGTGGGTATGAGGCAGTGCAGCTGCTGCAGTCATGTGAGGGACTCTTCCCGGCTGAGCCGGGGGACCCTGCGTAATGGGAAAAATATTCCTGCTTTTCCTGCTGGAGGAACCCTGCTGAGGGAAGGGCAAAGAAATACAGTTTGTATTTTCAAGTCCAATTTAAAGAATCTCTTTGTAGCAAGCACCTGTCATCTCATGGCAGAAAACACCTGAAAAAATCTGATTTTTACTGTTTATCTAGAGAGCAAATATCCTTCAGATTGCTATGTAGCGTGCAGATAATATCGTGTGAGTGAATTCTGCATCTGTGCCTTCCCTCCAGCCATGAAGCTTGGTGTTTAGGGTGGAGATATACTGCCTTCAGGCTCCTCTTTACATTTTTAGACTTTTCAGAATAGGTGTATAAATTGTATAGGTCATGGTGCCATGGTTGTGATCTGCTGCAAGGTGCAGGTTTGGGGAAAGGCTGGTCCTGTCGATGGGTTTGGCCTCTAGATTTGTACAGCCAAAGGGAGATCAGGATCTTGCCCGTTACATTAAATTCTTTTTGTGGCAGGAGCAGGTTTGCCATTCCCAGCCTGGCAGGGCGGTTGTATGGAACAGCCCTTTCTCCTGCTGGGAGGGTTGTTGTGGGAGCTCCCAGCCTGGCTGTGCTGTGACCAGCACTGTTCTGGCCAGGCCCGCGGGGTGGGTTTGAGCCCCCACGTACCCAGGCTCCGGGTTTTTCATTTTGAGATGAATCTTGCACGGCCTGGGATGGTGATCCCTGACACACACGGGGGATCGCACCCTTGCTCTTCCCTTAACGTTAAAAAAAAAAAAAAAGGGAGCAAAATCCCCTTTTGCACG
>NW_009661368.1:3975851-3978337 GCF_000708025.1 Charadrius vociferus
TGGTGCACGGTGGGTCGGTGGGTTGGCGGTGCTGCCAAGCCCGGCCGGAGTCCAGCTGGCAGCTGGGAAAGGGGAACCTCTTTCTGCAAACCCCTGCGAAGAAGTCTGTCCTGGCATGGGGGGGCAGTTCCTGCCCACAGGGTGCCGAGCAGGTGACAGGAGACAGAGCCCTCCCTTGGAGGAGAGAGCTGAGACCCTCCTTGCTCTTTCTGGGGTGACATGGGTGGGTTTAAATCTGAGCCCAGGGAGTGACTGCGGGGTGCGTGCTGCGTGCCTGGTGCCCGGATCGCAGCCATCCCCCTCGCATGGCCCCAGAGCTCCCGGGATGCAGAGGGGATCTGCTCTCTGCCCCAAGGAGCCTCCAGGCACGGGAAGCCTTGGGACCATGGTGGTGCTGGGGAGGTGTGTGCTGTCCTGCAGAGATGCGGTGCGTGGGCTGGTGGATACCTGCCGCACAGGGAAGGGATGATCTGCCTTTGCGTTGGGGGGATCAAGGCAGGAGGTTTTCCGGACCTGCCAGCCTGGCGTGCCGGAAGGAGATGTGGGCGAAGAGCCTCCATTAGCCGCTGCTGCTCCCCTCAGAAATTCAGCAATAGGCAAATAAATAGTGAAATGGTCGCTGTGAGGAGCAGGGAGCGAAGGAGAAGAAATATTCTGGGAGGGCGAGTGCACTTCGGAGCCACATTACAGCTTGCTACTACGAGCAGTTCTGCAGCAACTCACTTAATCACAACAGAAACCTTTATTAACGATACTGAAAAGCAGTGAATAAGTGGGTCATGTATAATAAGCCATTTGTGTTCAGTAGGTGAATACCAATTTGATAAAAGCTGTGTGCGCTGAAAACCTGTATAAATTGCTGTTTAGCAGATCAGAGATTGATCATTTCATTACTTGCTGGTACAGCTTTCCCTCTGCACCATAAGAGCCCGGCGGGTCGGGGGCATGGAGCAGGAGAGGGGCTGGGGCTGACGGGATGGATTCGGCCATGGCCAGTGGGGCAGGCAGGTCCTGCCAGGCTCTGCCCACAGCAGGCAGTGTCCGGAGCTCACCGCCATCTCTGCCCGGTGCAGGTGGCCTGGATGAGCCTCTGCTGCGCCGCGAAGGTCCTGCACAGCCCAGGAGCATGTTTGCTGTTATCTTTAACTTGTTCGCAGCAGATGCAGCAAGGGAGTTGAAGGGGAGCAGGGTGTGCTCTGCAGGTGTCGGCGGGTGGCCGTGACCACCTCTCGGGGTGAGGGTGGCTCCCCAATCTGCCTCTCTGCAGGCGTGAGCGATGTGCCTTCACTCACATGGCAGCCGGGGCTGCTCGGGGAGGGAAAAAGTCTCAGTCAAAGAGTGCAAAGGCTCTGTCTCCAGTGAGGATGGAGCAAGGACCAGCTCCGTCTGCCCCGCTGTCCCCAGGAAAGCACCGGAGCTGCAGGATCCCTCCTCGCCATCCCTCCCCTACCCACAGCGCTGCCTCCTGCCTCTCCCCTCCTCTCTTCTCCTCTCTCCTCTCCTCAGGCCCGCGCCTTCAATTATTCATGCCCCCCGTTGCAGACAGCCTGTGCACGCTGGGCTGGTGCCATCGGCTTTCAAACCGACGCTAGCTGGGAAGCTCCAGCCGTCTTCCCAGCCTGCCGGTTCCCGGAGCAGGGCAGGGAGAGCCGTTCGGTGAGCAGCTCGCATTCCCGAGCAGGAGAAGCCTGGCTCCTTCCTTGCATCGTTTGCAAGCATTAGTGTCTCACCGCCAATAAAGCTGCTGTTGAAGGGCTGAAGGCTGGAGGGAGCGGTGCCCCGGCTCCCTGGGGTGCTGCCCTTCTCCTTTCTCTCACACCCCAACGATTATTCTATCAATTACTTTCATAAACACTTTGCATTCTGCCGGATTTTTTCATGCTTCCTGATGGGAATTCTCCACCCAGTGTGTTTTTCCTGCTGCTGTTCGTGCAGTCATTCAACGCAATTACTTCTGACACCTCTCCTCATCAAATGTCTGTGCTTTCTTTTCCCTTGAAGAAGCTGACAGACGATGGGCCAGACACTGGGAATTATTACGTTAGGACAGTGACAGCTAATTTTAATCATAACGTTCCCTGTGAGCAAGGCAGCAAATCAAACGACCAGCCGGTGCGGCTGCGCGCGGTCCGGGAGCCGTGGGCAGAGCGGCGGTGCCGGGGCAGGGACCGTGGAGCCGGAGGGGGGCCGGGGAGCTGGAGGTTCTGCTTCTCTCCCCCCTTTGGCAGATGCCGCTCCGGGGGCTGGGGCCGGGTGCCCAGGCAGGGACCCAGGTTTGTGCTCTCCCCTTCGCAGCTCCTCTGGGATTTTGGTTCATGGTGCGAGAAGGACTTACACGCCTCGGGATGGACAGCCCTTCCCAACCCCATCTTCTGAACGCTCTCCTTGTGTCGGGGCTCTTCTTCTCCGTGGCCATTTTTCCCGGCTGCGGGTTTGCCTCCCGCCTGGCTGCCCCCTCCTTACGGCTCCGGCTGCGGTGGGTGCGT
>NW_009661368.1:3978882-3979251 GCF_000708025.1 Charadrius vociferus
CCGTGGCGGTAAAACCCGGGCAGCGGGGAGGCTGCAGGGAGGGCAGGAGCTGGGGGAGCGGCCCAGCCATAATGGTTCACTGTTAGAAATACTCGCAGGTTTCAAGGTTAATTCCAGCTCCCTGGCAAGGTGAGCTCCGGCCCGATCGCAATTACTGAATTAGCTGCATTTTTTCATGTTGTTTTTAATTTATGCTGCAAATTTGAGCTAATTCCGCTGCTAATATGACAGTAAATAGGGGCAGAAAAATGGTGCTCTCGTCCCCAGCGTGCTGGCGGGAGCCCTCCCGTCCCCGGCCGGTGTTCCTGGCGCTCCAGCCTGATGCTTCCCTTGGAAAGGGAAAGTGCAGGATTGCTGGAGGAGAGCGGT
>NW_009661368.1:3979500-3980205 GCF_000708025.1 Charadrius vociferus
GCCCCGCTCGTGCGGGTACCGCCGCCTGCCGCGCCACTGTGTTTATGCACCGGTTTGTGGCCGTGATGTGTTTTTGGTGACCCGGGGTCAGCATCCCTGCTCACAGGCTTGTCAGGAGGAGATTCATTCACAGATGTTAATGGGCAGATGGGAAGAGGAGAGAGGTTTTAGCTCAACCTGCACAGCTCACGCCAGCAACCCTCGTGTCCCCGCCGTGGGGACAGCGTGGGCCCGGCACAGCCAGCGCGCTGGAGCGGTACCCGGGCTTCTGCTCCCAGGTCCATCCAGGGGGATGCCTCCTGTGCTTTCTGATCTCCTGGGGTGACTCCTACATGGGCAGCCTGTGCCGAGGGGTGGATGGGTCCCATGGCACAAAGGAGGGTCTGTCCCTCCCCGGGTTACTGCCCAGTGCATGTTCTGGGATGTGTCACGGACACCTTTGCTGCTGGCTGGACATGGGTGCCTCTGCAGCCGAGACTGTCCCTCTCCATCAGCCGGGGGGGGATGTGAGGACCTGGGGAGGGGAAGGCACCATCGGCTGCGGTTGCTGTCAGACGCATTTGCTTTTCCTGCAGCGGTGCAGGTGTGTGGGGCAGTGCAAACCCAGCGGGTCGGGAGCCAGACCCGTGCCGGGATGCAGGGCAGGGATTGTGCGGACTGGCCAGTGGGCAGGAGCAGGATCGGGCCCTCGGCAGGCCTACCCTG
>NW_009661368.1:3980834-3982283 GCF_000708025.1 Charadrius vociferus
CAGCCGTGCCCTGCCGGCATCCTCGGCAGGTCTGGGTGCTGGTGGGGAACCAGCTCGCCTGGATGCGGCCTGGGGGGCCGAGCTGTCGGTGGGATGCAGCTGCTGACACCGCGTGGGGACAGGGTCCATCGGAGCTGCCGGGACATGGTCTCGGCGGGGGTTAGGGGTACCGGGACCCAGGGCCATGGTGGCCACATCCAGAGCCAGTTCCCTTCCTGCGGTGTCGGGCTGTGGGGAGGGGGCCACTGAGGGAGCAGATGATGGGAGTGTGAGGCTCAACCGGCAATTAGTCCTCTGAGTGTCTTGACTCACCGAACCATAATAAACCATGAATTATGACTGGGAGCTTTGTGAAGGGAAGAATAAGCCACACTCGATCGCAGCCCACAGCATAACAGTGGCAGCTGGAGGGAGGGACGAAGGGGCGGCAGAGGCGGCACCGTCCTGTACCCATCTGCCCGGGGGCTTCCTGCTCCCCTGGGGCCGGGGGCTTTACCTCCTCCCCGAGCCCCTGTACCTGCCCGGAGCAGGACGGAGACAGCCCCTATCACTGCTGCCCACTGGGCACGTGCCACCCCTCCGGCCCGGCTGCGGATCCGGTGAGGTTAGGCAGAGAAAGAAGCACCTGATTGACCAGTGCTATAATGGTTCAGCGGGGTAAATAACTCACGGAGCAAGCGCGAGCGCTAACTAGGTGATTAACATGCATTTGCAAATGTCCAATACATATTTAATCACCCTCCAATACATGTTTACACAAACATTAACCTATCTACATGTCCGCATCACTGTTTAAGCCATGGCCATCCCAGCAGCCGGCGGCTGGTGACTTGTGTGGGCTGTGGCCGAGGGGGGCGCCGGGAAAGCCAACTCAGCTCCTTGCGGGGCTCCGTCAAAATGGCAGGCAGCGGGCAGCAGGCAGGGTCCTGGCCAGGCTCCCGGGGGGCTGCGTGGCCTCGCGTGCCCCACAGTGCCGGCAGCCCTCCTGCCTGTGCCGAGCGGGGGCCGCGGTGATGAATCCTGCCCGCCGTGGGGAGGGAGCGCGGCAGCCTGTATATCTCCGGTTTATGAGAGCACCAAGCTGTCCCAGCAGGCGTTTTCAATTCCGTTTATCTGTGTTTCCCCATTGAGTTCATTTTATTTCCCCTGATTTTTGTTTCCAGGAAGATTTATTGATCCTGATTTTCTCAGTTTATGACAGGTAGCAGGCCATAAAGCACGCGGAGCAGCCAGCCCGTCACTGGCCCCCTCCCTTGCGCCGGGAGGACGCGGCACCAATGTCAGCGGCGGGGAGAGGGATGGTGCTGGGCGATGGGGGGGTCGGGGTGGGCAGGGGGATGGGGCGCTGGTCGGCGCTGGCAGTTCGGCTGTCCCCTGTCCCTGCAGGCGGTGTCGATGGGAGCGGGGTCCGGGCAACTGGGCCGCCCCAGTGCCGGGTCTATGCCCAGC
>NW_009661368.1:3982453-3985357 GCF_000708025.1 Charadrius vociferus
GCCCAGGGGGGGCCCCAGCCCGCGTCTGCCCAGGTCCCTGCACTGGGGCAGGGCTGGGGGTGGTGGGTGCAGTGAGACCTGTGCCTCTGGCCGGGCAGCTGAGGTCCCTGATGTCCATCGGGGAGCACACACGGTGCCGCTGGAGGGATGGGGACCGGCCCCTCTGTCCCTCCCCAAAGGTATCCCCCTCCCGATTGCCCCATGGTGGCACCGGGCTGGGGTCTGATGGGGGTTTTCGGACATACGCTGCCCTTCTGCCCCACCACCACTGCCATGACCCCCCTTTCTGAGGGTCCCCAAACTGCCCATCACTGCCAGAGGCTGTTCCGAAGCACCGGTGCCAGCTGCCTGGGAACTGCCTGAGCAGAGAGCAGGGACGCAACAGCCCTGATTAAAGCAGTTCTTTATTTTACCTTGCCCAGCAGCTGCGTGTCTGGCCCTCCTGCCCTTTGCTTCGGCGTCTGCCGCCCACTCGGGGTGGGGGGGTCGTGTCGGCCGCCGCTCAGGTGGCCGGTCACTGAGCATGGCCGTGCCGGGGCTCCGGCCACAGCCTGCGCGGGGCTGAGCTGGCCACGGAGCCGGTGCCGCTGCACGAGCACAGTTAAACGCTGTAGTTCAGTCTCTCTGCAAACATCTGAGCTCTTGGCTTCCTCGGTGGGGTCTGACACTGTGGCCCACCCGGTACCGACCACCTGCCCCGGCCTGTGCAAAGGATAGACCGAGAGATTTGATGACACCGGTCATTTGTTCCTGCAAACACCGAGCTCTGAGATAGATGCCTCTGCCTCCTCCTTGCTCACCAAGGTGCTCCTTCCCCGGCGGCTCAGCCCTGGCTCTCCCGGGTGCTCCCCCCTCCCCAGGACCTGCCGTCCCCCTCCATCAGACCCCACTTATGTTTTAGTGTGGGCAGGAGAGATGAACCATCCCCTGGGTATCTCCTTTCTGTTACTGACCCCTCACCCGAAGTTTGTCTGTCTGTCTCTGCCACTTTCTCCTTCGCAAATCCATCTGTCCCTATCTTGCCACCCCCTTCCCAGGCTCCGGGTCTTCTGCCCGCGATGTGGTTACCTGCAGTTATTAGAAGCCTTTATTGCTTTTCGCTGTAATGCATCAAATGACGGTTCCCAGCTGAAAAGCAGCGAGGAGGTGACCTATGTGCTTCCAGCCCCAGGCAGTCTTGCTCGCTGGGTCTTACTCACTCGAAACTCATCCGTACTTGGGAAGTGGAAATCCCCCCGGGAGGTGGGGGACGAGCTGTCCTGGCCTGAGCCTGTGCTCTTGGCACCTCTCCCGGGCCATCCACCGCATCCCGCTCTCGTGGTGCCATGTGGGGACTGCCCTAATGCAATTCTGGGGTTGGGGACCATGCTGGCCACTGTCTGCCCCTTGGCTGGGGTGTCCCGGGGTGACGGCTGGGGCCGGGGGGAGGCGAGCACAGCCCAGCGCCCACGGACACAAGCTGCGGGGGTGTCCCTTGGCACAGGGGTCCTGGAGCGCCCTCCCCACAGAAGGACCATGGGGCGGGAGCTGGGATGGAGGGGGAGGGCAGTGAGGCAGAGGAGGGGGATGAAGGGCCGGGATGTGCAGGGAGGGAGGGACTGGCCTCACCTTCCCTCCTGCTGTCAGACCTTATTGTCCATCCGTCCATCCCTCTTTCATGGGATGGTTTAAGGACTGTCTGTTAGGAGTTTTCAGCTTGTCACTCACAACTGCTGTGCCGGGGAAGTGGGGAAGGGCCGGGCATGGGGATGGGATTGGGAAACAGGGGGGGTGGAATGGTTGGGTGTGGGGAGGGAGTCGGGGCCCTGGAGACAGCTGTGGGGTCTGTGGTCCCCAGGGATGCTGTGGGAGGGGGCTCCTGGGGCAGGGGCTGCTGCGGGGCCGGCAGGTCCATCAGCAGGACCTGCTGTCCTCTGGATGCACTTTGAGGCGGCTGAGCCCTGGGGTTAATTAATACATACGCTTCCCAATTAAAATCTGAAAGAAAGCAGGCGCTTGATTCAATCAAGCCTCTTCTCCGCTCATCTGCCAAATTCCCGTCTGTGGGAGTGGATTTTAATTGTGTTCAGAGTAATTTGGACATGGCAGGAGCCCTCAGGCCGTCAACCCCACCTCTGCTCCGCACGCTCGGTCAGCGCCGCCGGGTCCCATGGAGGGGTGGTGCGGCGTCTGCCAGGACCCTCTGCCTTTGGCCTTCGCTCCTGCCATCAGGAATGCTGCGGAGCAAATGCCGGATCCTGGGTGACGGCCAGGGAACACGTGGGCAAGTGTTGGTTAATGGCTGGACCTAACGGCCCCAGCGCTGCTGCGGCAGGAGCACGGATGCGCCCTTCGCCATGTGCCGAGGAGCAGCTGGCACCGGGCAGCGCCGGACCCTCCTGATCTTCCCGCAGTCCTCGACCACCGGAGCTGTTCCGCGGCCTGGGATTCCCTCTGCTCTCCAGCACGGAGCCCATGCGGCTGCTGGTGCCGGTATCCCAGGCAAACGGGGGTGCAGGAGCCATTCTGGGAACCCCGTCGGGAGACCCGGGCTTGTTAAACCCTTATGCTGGGTATTTCCCTCAGTTCCCCTGCTAAGATGGATTAAAGGAAAGTGATAAGTATATGGGATTTCCATGCATCCGGAGGGACGGGGAGATATTAAAGGTATTAACTTTTCTGTCTGGGCTGATAATAATTCGTTTTCAGAGGGGATCAGGGCTTGGCGAGAAGCCCCAGGGAGCTGCGCGCTGCTCCCGACAGGATGCGTGTCCCGGAGGGCTCCGGTGGCACCGGAGGGACCTGCGTGGCGGCTGTGAGCTGGCAGCACCGGCAGCATGAGGTGGCTGGTGAAGACGGGAGGGCACAGGGGACCCGGACACTGCTCTGGCCCCTGTGACCAGCCCGGGCTGGGCACCACGTGCC
>NW_009661368.1:3985478-3987079 GCF_000708025.1 Charadrius vociferus
CTTCCGGCCTCTATGGCCGAAGCGGTGGCCGGGGGAGCGCGGGGACGCCGGCAGCCCCCGGCCCGGCCGAACTGGCGTCGGGGGCTCAGCCCCTGTCCCTGTGCTGTGCTGGGGAGAAGCCGCCACAGATCGTGACAATAACGTTTGCTGGTGACCTGCACGCTGGGGCCGCCTTTACAGAGGAACAATAATCTCTCCAGAGGAGATGAAAAGAATTCTAATTACATCTCCGAACAATATTTGTTTTGAGCGAGGAAAGCAAACCATATGGCATGTGGGAGACTGTTTGGGGGCCGCATTAAACAAGGATTTGTTTTTCATTTATGCTCTGATCTAAGCGGAGATGTGATCGTGCTTTATTTATTTATTACACCTCAGAGGCATGTGGGGTCCTGTGCTCACTCAGGGGCAGAAGTCCCGGGGGTCAGCGCGAGAGGGGGGGGGGTCCAAAGGCTCCCGCTCCCTCCCTTTCCTCCCGCTGCTCTTTGCAAAGTACCGGGGACTGGCGGGGGGACATGCAGCTCTGTCGGGGCACTGGGGTGGTCGAGGAGCAGCCAGGGCCCGGGGGGGGTCGTCCACCTGTGTGGCAGAGATCTGTCCCCTCGGCAGAGGGTGTCGGGTCTATTTGGCTGGGGAAGGGTCCAGGCACTCCTGGTGTCCCCCCTCGTGTGGCCGGCAGCATCGTCCCTCGCCGGCGCGGTGGCACATCCTCGCAGGTACCTGCAGCCTTCACTCTGTCTCCCACAGCCCTTTTCACCGAGACCCCCCACGACATGACGGCCCAGGCGGGTGAGGACGTGGAGATGGCGTGCTCCTTCCGAGGCAGCGGCTCCCCCTCCTACTCCCTTGAGATACAGTGGTGGTATGTCCGCAACCACAAGGACTGGACAGACAAACAGACATGGGCTTCCAACCAGGTAATGCCCCTCGTCCTCCCCCTCCGGCAGCAGCATCGGGAGGCAGAGCCCTTCCCCGCACTTGCCCAGGGGGCTTCGCTTGTAGCAGCTCTTGGGGCTCAGGGGAGACCCCGTCCCACAGCAGCATTCCCAGCGCTGACCGGACCTGCAAACAGCAGGGTCTTGCCCCTTGTGCTCCGTGTTCGCAGGCAGAGCCGAGCCTGGGGGTCCCAAAGCGCAGGACCACATGTTGGGTGCACGGCGTCCGGCTCCACCGAGGATGCTCCGGAGTGCGGGGCCGGTGAGGCTGGGCTGTCCTGGCTGCCCTTCCCAATTAGCCGAGGGGCCACGTGGCCCGTCCCCAGGGACTGATCCCAGAGGCTTTGTCTTTGTGCTTGTGCCTTCTCCCATCTCATCATGAACCCATCCCCTTGCATCACTCCCCGCATCCTCCGCGCCCCCCCACACCCCCCAGCCCTCCCTCGTTTTCCCCATTTCCGTGTGTATCGGTCTCGGCAAACAGCTGTCTCTTTATTTCTCTTTCTGTTCACACAGAGATAAGGGCCAAATAATGGGAAGGCAGCTTTGGGTATTTTAATGAGCCTTTATTATTGTGTCTTTGGCAGAGCTGCTACTGGTATTACCATAAATTGAGAGAAGCATCGGGGAAGTGCTGCCGCTTAGGAGCACTGCTGGGGAGTCAGG
>NW_009661368.1:3987285-3988702 GCF_000708025.1 Charadrius vociferus
ACTGCCGCAGCAGCGATGCCACAGTGAGGGGAGCTCCATTCCCCAGCCCAGGTCATGGGGAGCACCCGGTGATGGAGCCAAGCTGCGTCAGGGACCCACGGGCAAGCACCCAGTCCTGTCCCGACCGCCGCGGTGCTTCGGTGCTGCTGTTCTCTCCCCTTCCCGGCTGTCCCGTGTGGCTCCCATCTGCCCTGAGTGCCCGGGTTTGCTGGCGCTGAGCAGTCCCCTTCTCCCTTCTCCCTCCTGCTCCTCGCTCGGGGCAGCCATCCTGGGGGTGGGGAGGGGTCTGGTGGGCTCCTGCCTCCTCCCAGCTGAGCTGACGGTTTTTCTTCCTTCTCTGGTCTCCCTCTCCATCTCGATCTTCCCCACAGCTGAAAGCATCGCCGCAGGAGGAGCCTGGGAAGGACGCGACAAAAATAAGTGTGAGTTTGGCTAATGGTTCTTGCAGGGGCTCCGGTTGAGGGCTCGACTGGAGCGTTTCCCTGCGCTGCCGGCACTCAGCGTTGCACGGAGCTGGGGTGGTGGGCGGGAGGGTCTTCTGGGGTTTGTGTCCCTGTGCAAGGCTGGGTGCCCCGGATGAGGTGTCCTGGGAAGCGAAGGGGTGCGCTGGTTGTGCTGGTCCCACCACACCGTGGGCTGTCACCACCGGGGCGGGTGGGCTGGATCTGCCCCGGCGCGGCGCTGGGAGGAACCCGGTCCGCCCCCCCCCCAGTGCTGAGGGTCACAGCCTGGACCGTCAGCTCCGTCCTGCTCCTGTCGGCATCTGAGGGACACATTTACGCTAAGAAGAAAATAATCTAATTTACTCACCAGATTAGTGTCTCAAAGCCATTTAGGCTCACGTGAACAGAATGAGGAGACACTAATCAGTTAAATAAAATAAACGCTCTCGGCCTCCCGCTGTCAGACCCGTGTCCCCCTGCTGCCGGTGGCCCTCCCCACCTCAGGGGGCTCCGCGTTTGGGGGTACCACAGAAACAGACCAATATTGGAATGTGCTTCCCACCATCGCCCCTGCCCTGGCAGCCTCTTCTGGCTCTTCCGTTCTTCCCTCGCTGAGCGAGCAAGGGGGGACGGGGCTCGCCAGGTGCCCACGGCTCCTCGGGGCCGGGTGCCCCCCGTGCCCAGGATCAGTCCCTCTGCCTGACTCTCGTCCCGGAGAAATGACAAAGAGCCATTTACAAGGGGTAAAATGCCAGAAGACTTCATGACGAAGAACATCGCCTCTCATCTCCCATCTGCGGCGATCGTGTGTAGATTCTCTTGCTGGGAACGAACCCCCCGCGGGGACTGTATCCCCTTCCATCTAGTCACGTTGTGGCTGTCCGAGGTTTCAGCCCGGTTTGTCACCATTCCTGTGGTGGGCACTGCGATGTGCCCACAACCCACATCCAAACCTCAGCAGGTGCCTTCAGGAT
>NW_009661368.1:3988760-3990215 GCF_000708025.1 Charadrius vociferus
GTCCCTGGGTACACTGCTGCCCACCGCGGGCAGCGGGACCGTGCAGAAAGCTTTGCAAAACGCTGCTTGGATGGGCCCAGGAGTGTTGCTGGTCCCACCTTGTACGCCCCTAGTCCTGCTCCCAGGGCGCAGAGCTTTGCCCCCCCTGGTGAGGATGTTGGGGTCCTGATGCCCGATGCCAACTGGGGGCTGTGGGCAGTTTGCGGCCAGGGTCTGGGGACCAAATCCTGCGCTGGGCAGGGACGCGTGTCCAGGAGCTGGTGGGTGCTGTGTTAGAGCCAAGGGAAGGCAGGTCCTGCGGCACGGCCAGCACAGCCGCATGGAGCCCGGCCGGGGCGGCAGGAGGGGCCGAGGTGGGTGCTGGGGCTGCGGAGCCGTCCCGGGGCCAGCGCTCCCACTCAGCTCGGCCGTTGCATTTTTCAGCATAATTAGGCAGTTAATTGCACACCAGAATGTAATCGACGCGCTGCATGTGCAACCAGGATTTATTTTGAAGCGCTTCGGGTGCGACACTCCTGCCATCTCCTCCAGATCAAGCCAGCAGGGAGAGGCTTGAGTTTTAAACTTTTTTTTTTTTTTTTGTTATTTTGAATGTCCTTGATTATTAAGTGTTTACGGAATGGAGGAGATAAATGAACACGGGCGACACACCACCACGAGCGGTTCTGATAAAATGTGCGTTACAGCCACGGAGGCAATTGACTGAGAACAAACGGCAGCGTCAAACAATGCGAGACGATGTAAATCATATGCAGGAACCACCGCGTCAGGCACCCCCTTGGCCATTTTTTATCCGCCAAAACACACTTGGTGCTGGAGGTGCCGGCAGCGGCTCTGCCCGGAGCCACCGCGCTTTGCGGGGATGCGGAAAGGGAAACCGTCACCACCCTTTGCCGTAGCAAACATGATGGGTCTGGGTTTATTTTTTAACCCCTTGAGTTCTTTAAACCCGTTGTTTTGCTGCTGAGCAGCGGGTGCGTTGCAGGACCGAGCTGGGGCTGGGCACCGCTGTGGCTGTCAGTCTGTCCCGGCCCGTGTGGGGGTCTCTCCCCTGGTTCCCGTGGGGCAGCGCGGGCCGTCACCCTCCTGCCCAAGCCGGCAAAGCCGTGGGTGTTATGACCGGTCATAGAATTATCCCTCCTGCTCATAATGGAGCTGTGGGCTGAGGCTCGGTGACCTGCTGTGGGCATTGGCTCCACCGCCCCCACGGCACCAGCAAATTGAGGGTTTCTTTTATTCGTTTGCAATTTCCCAGGCGTTAATTTTGGTGACTTCTTGCTCTTCCAACACAAAGGGGTTTTTTTGAAGCTCCTTTCCCGTGATGGCCTCGGTGCCCTGGCACGCTCACCCCAAGGCCAGCATCTTGCCTCCCTCCCTCCCCGCAGCCCCTCTGCGCAGCCCCCGCCTGCCCCCTGCCCCGTCTTGGGCACAGCTTCGGGCTCCTCCTTGCCCCCC
>NW_009661368.1:3990225-3991065 GCF_000708025.1 Charadrius vociferus
GCCATGACGTGTGGCACCGGCTACCTCTCAGCAGCCCATGGCGTGCAGGGTGGCCGAATGCAGCCGCTCACCTGTGCTCACGTGTGCACGCGTGTGCTCACGTGTGCACGCGTGTGAACGCACTGACTGCCCTCCTCGCCCCCCGGCTGCGTCGGCTCAGCCCATCGGAGGGGTCGGTGACGGAGCCCCCATCCCCAGGCTGCTGCCCACATTTCGGCACTGCCTTTCGGGCCGGGAGTTTGCGGCTCTTTGGTTGTGGCTCCCAGCCCCATTTCTAAACATCATAAAATCTTCAGCTAACAAATGCAGCGGCAAGTAGAAAAATGGCCTTTGCCATCCAGTGTGATTATAGGGAACAGAGCCAGGGGCCTCGGGGCGGGTTATAAATCTGATTTATTGACCCAGCCCAACAGCAGCCGCAGCTCTGGCTAGTGAGTAAGTCTTAAATTTCATTGGGTGATAAATACTGAGAGCGAATCAATTTGGTAGAAAAGCTAATTAGCCGGCGTGGTTCCGCATCGATCTCGGAGCCCCGCGCAGCCGGGTGCGTGCCGGGGACTCCATCATCCCACGGTCCGGGGCTGGGGCCGGGGTCCCCCCGTGATGACTGCCTGGCTTTGTCCACCTTCGCCATGTCCTCCCCAGCACGTGGCTGGGGCACGGCGTGGTGGCACACTGTCAGGGGTGGCACTGACCCAGGTGTCTGGGGGGCAGGGGGGTCCCGGGGGCTGCCTGACCTCCTCCCCGTCTACCCCATTACAGGTGGTGAAGGTGGTCGGCAGCAACATCTCCCACAAGCTGCGGCTGTCACGGGGGAAGCCGGCGGGCGAGGGGGCGGAC
>NW_009661368.1:3992797-4003386 GCF_000708025.1 Charadrius vociferus
CATAGTGGGAGAGGAGCTCCCAGCATCGGCAGTGCCCGGCTGGGCCCCGGTTGCCAGCAGTCCCCCGGCTGCTTTGCAGCTTATTAATCCCCGGAGCTCCATAGCACTCACCTCTCGCTTTGCTGATATGAAGCGATTTGTCATGTGTTAGAGTAACAAAAGCAAAAGCCGCTGGCCTGGTGTCAGCCAGCGCCGGCGGCAGAGGAAGGGCACAGCGCGGCTGGTGACCACGGGACGCGGCGAGAGCCACGCTCTCCTTTGCCACCCGCTGCGGGGCTCACCTGCAGAGCTGTGGTCTCAGGGGAGCGAACGGCACAGGAGCTTGTAAACGCGCAGGGTACTTCGTCAGGAGAAAAATATTAAGCAGGGCAAGGGAGGGTGTTGTTGGAAATGCTGCTTCGCCACAAGCAATAACAGCCGCTGTGCCGTAGATCTCCCCGGCAGAGCTGGGGCGGTTGTGCTGCACTTGGATGCTCCTTGTCAGGGATCCGTACTGCTGGGGGTGGAGGGGGGGGGGAGGAGAGGGAGCAGGAGACATCGGCCACCAGCGCAATAAAAAACAGTCTACAGAGGAGGAAAACGAAGAGCCGGAGCTGCTTTGGCGAGGGTAAAAGGCTGCAAATCACCTCAAATGGAGAGTAAACAAATTGCCGTGTGGTGTAGTAATTTGCAAAACCTAGAGGCAAGCTTTAAAAATAACAGGTTTTATTAGAAGAGATTAATTTTGCTGAGTTTATAGGAAATCTTGGGAGCGGGAGTCAGGGAGAGGACCCCGCTGGATCTGTGCGCAGGACCCAGCAGTCCTGCGGCTTCACCCGACTCCGGGGGCTGCACATGGGGCCGTGCCCCCCACCCCGGTGCGGAGGGCTCCCCATGTTCGTGGTTGGGTTTGTGCGTGGAGGAGGTGGCCGGACGCGGGTTTCTCGGCTCCTTATCCCCGGGGAAGATGGTCGGAGAGGGGTGAGCTCCCTGGCATCACCTCTTGCTGTGTCTGGGAAGGTCTGTGCCCCCCACATTCGAGGCAGCTGCCTGCTGGGGCCAGGACTCCTCCGGGAGAGCGATGGGCTGGAGCTGGGCACCCCTCCTGCACCCCGGGGTGCCGCTCCTGGCTCGGTCCCAGACCCCAGCGGGTCAGGGGCTGCTCCGGCGCCTGCCCGGGGAAGAGGGTGCGGGCAGGGGAGCGGAGAAGCCCCTGGGCTCGCTTGTAAATGGGCTGAGCTTAATATGCAAGTCACTGCTGGGGAGGAACCAGCCTCATGAAAATGCCATTTCCACGCAGTCACTCTCCTGGCCATTATCCTGCTTCAGACAAAAGCAATTTACTCTGCCTGTAATAAAGCAGGGGTGATAACGAAGCTGAGAAGAGCTGTGACAGGCCGCCGTGTGGCGGAGGCCAGCCTCTCCCCACTGCCCACCCCTAACCGCTGGCTGGGGATGGCGGCGGGGGGGAAAAATCCCTGGGAGAGCCGGGAAACCTGGAGAGAGCACCGGGAGGAACCGGCGCTGGGACTCGGCAGGCGTCTGGGTGCGATCGGTTGTGCCGGTGGCCTGGCTGGGGGGATGTGGCTGGTTCCTGGGCACCGGGGCGTGCGCTGGTGCGGTGACCAACGCACCGACCTGCTACTGGACAAGGCGGGAGGGTGTCCTGGAGGGCATCAGCCCTCCCTGCCTGCAGCACTCTGCCCTGCCCGGTGAGTAATGCCAGCGAGAGAAGGTGCGTTTGCCTCCATGGATGCAGCAGCTCTGTGCTGGGAAGGGGTGTCACAGGAGGGACAGAGCAGTGGGTCCTACCCTGTCCCTGAGGGGCACGGCAGGAGCGTCCCCTCGCTGTCATAAGGACCTGAGCACCCTCGTCCCCACTACTGCCAGGGCAGTGACCTGCTGTCTCGGTGTGATGTGCGCCCTGAGCCACAGGGTGAAGCGTGGCAGCAGCCCCTGAGGCCCATCACCATCCCTCCCGGAGCCCAGCTTCACCCCAAGTCAGTGCAGCCGCCCGGCTCAGCAGCAAAGGCTCCATCAGCCCCGAAACCAGACGGCGGCGTTCCTGGGGTCACCAGGAAGCCCATGCTGGAGTGGCAGCCCAAGGTCCCCTTCCCGATGGATGCAGCTGATTCCAGTTGCTCCCCACCACCACCCCAGCTCTATTACATGGGGAAGATGGTAATTAAGAGAACTTTTCTAATTCCTCCCCTGTTGTCGCAGCCCTCCTGCTGTCTGTACCGTCCTGCTGTGAAACAGCAGCCTTCGCCTCCCTCGCCCAGCCCGCACTCGGGAGGGAAGGAGGTGGCTGGTACAGACTCTGGTGTGGTGCCATGAGACCTCTGACCATGGGGCACGTCCTGGCAGGCTGTGGCTGTGCACACGCTGTGGATCCGCAGCCCTGAGATGTCGTACCCACCAGAGACGGCTTTGAGACGCCAGAGACTTCCAGCCCTGTCGGCAGCAGTGGCGGCTGCGCCGTCCCCTCTATGGCTGTCAAGCCCCCGAGAATGGGAGCTAGCGTGGACAGGACCAGAGCGGGTTGCGTGTGGATCGGCAGGGGTGGGAGCAAGGACTCGGATGTGATGGTGCTGCCTCTGAGCCTCATGCCTGTCCTCCTGCACGGTGGCGTGCCTTGCCGGGGGGGCAGGCAGGCTGGGGTCCTCGGAGACCCCATCGCTGCGGTCGGCAGGGTCCCCGCGGCTGGGCAGGACGGGCTGGCTGCTGAGACCCGGGCGGGTTTACAGGGCTGGTGCTGGGAAGGCAGCCTGGGAGGTGTTTCGCTGTGGTGGATGCTGCGGTAGATGGATAGGTAGATACCGCAGTTGCCGTTTGGTTTTATGCTTTTCCTTTCAGAAACATGTCTAAATTTATTCTAAAAAAAAAAAAAAAAAAAAAATCCACCCTAGAATAAAGGTTATTGGTTTTTCCTTTAAGCTTGCCTTATCTCAGCAGAGGTGAGGCCAGCAAGGCTGGGCTACTCCTGCTTCCCAGAGGTGACCAAACAGTGCAGAGCGTGTGCAGATAAATCACTTGTCTGTCTGTAGCCCGCGACCAGCCGGTGATGCCCGGCAATAGGAGGGGTGCTTCTCGCCAGGCTGGTTTAGGGGCTGCGACCAAGCGGCAGGGAGATGGCACAGGTTTCCCATGGCAATGTTTCGCTTGTACCTCCCTGGCAAGAGGCACAGCCCATGACGAGCCCGTGACAGCCCCGTACTGCTGGGTGCAGGGAGGGCAGGGAGAGGCAGTGGGTGGAGAGACCGAACAGATGGTTTGGGCAGGAGCACCATCACGGTGCTGCTGCTCAGTCACGTGTGAGCTCCAGCCAGCGCTGACGGCAAGGCAGAGATGGGTTGGATGCAGCGTGTGCACCTGATGGATGAGTTTTATCAAGTGTTACAACAATCCAGAAAATTCTGCACCGACCCCAAGGGTGCTTTGGAGACCAAAGGTAATATTTCACTTTTCTGCCTCTCCTGTCTTCCCCTCTCAGATCAACTCTGAAGGGCTCCTTTGTACAAAATCCCACCCAGTGTTAAGCCCTGAATATATATTAAAAAAGGCATAAGAGGGTAAAAGCTGAACTGCAGCCCTGTCCTGGCTGGTAAAAAGCCACTGACTTGTGCTTTTCCTGGAGAAGCAACCAGGAGTAAAGCCCAAACAAATCCAGGGAGACAAGGGGAGGTAATCTCGGCTGAGGGGGTGTTGGCATCAGTAGCAGTCCCCTTGGTCCCAACAGCTGAGAAACGTTTTTGGACACTCACTTAGGATCCCAAACAGCGATGCACAAAGCCTGTTCTATGTAACAATCAGTTTATTGCTTTGGTTTTTGCATTTTTGAGCTTGCTTCCAAATTTACAGTCAAGACCCATCCGTTTGCTTTACTAGCATAAAACTTTCACAAGTGTCGGGAGGCAGTTTGTTGCCAGAAATCGCCCTGGGTGAAGCTGACGAACCCAGGAGACAGCATGGTCTGGAGGCAGCCAAGTAAAGCAGCACCTGCAGACCGTCTCTGGGGATGGAGCCTGGAGGACTCGGGAGCTGGAGTACGCTACAGCAGCTTCCAGGTGAGCAGCGAGCCCGTGCCGTGTTCTGGAGGGGAGGCCCTTTGGCAGGGGCAGCAAGCAGACCCCGAGGACTTGTCCTCTGTGCTCGCTGCATTGCGCTATACCTGCTCAAGCAAGTGCCATGGTACCACCACGCTCACACCTAATGTCACCGCCTGCATCGTCTGACCACATACGTACCCACCTGGGAGGCTGTGCTGGGGCACAGGTAGATCCTTCATCTAGTTCTCCTTGGGGTGGGTGTTAAAAATCTGAGAGGTCTAAGAAACGGCCTGCGAGAATGACAGGCAATCTGGGAACGAGGAGGAGCCTTAATTCACTTGCAAGCTGTAAATCAGGACTGGCTGTTTTTCTAAAGCATGTCTCGTACTCAGTGGTGAGAATCGGGGAGCACAAGGCATTTGGCCGGTCTCAGCAAACTGCAAACTATAAGGAACAGCCTTGATCCTTCCAAGAGGACGTGGTGTTCTTGCCAGTAATACTGGTGAGGAATTTATTGGAAGTGCATTTTAACTTTTTCTGATAATAACTGATTTTAAAAACAAGGTTTCTAATGCACCCCAGACAGGATTCTCTCCCTGGGAAGGGTTAAGACCAGAAAAAATTGGCAATCACTGTCCAGCTGAGAACAGGAGGGAATATCACAGCTGTGAGGTGGTCAGATGGCTGTGGGGGGTTGCTGAAGGGGCACCACCTAAGGATCAAGTATTGGGAAGTAAATTCTGGAAAATTACTCTCTCCTCGTACTGAAGAACTTGAAATAGATGTGTTGTGCCCCTTGGATTTCTCTCCAGCACCATGTGCAGAGAAGTACAAGTCAGGAGGAATGGGGGTGATGTACCCACCTCATCCTCAAACACTGTTTAAAAAAACATAAATAAAACTTCTGCCCGTGGGGAGGGAGTCTCGGCCAGCACCCCAGCCTGGGCAATCCTTCCTTTGCCCCCAGAACGATTCAGGGCCTGATGGGATTTTCCCAGATGAGCTCTATCCCGGTGGTTACTCATTGCACTCCCCAGGCGCTACGGAGGTCTGTCAAGGAGGAGATGCCTCTTGGGTGCCAGTCCGCGGCGTCGTGCTCTCCTGCTGCTGCAGCCTCTCCAGCAGGAGCAGCACGTTGTCGGTGAACTCGTTCCGCTGCCTCCCCATCCCACTGAGCTTCACGGGCCGCAGGCTGGTGTGGGGGGGCTCGTACCGGTGAGGGCAGCAGACCTCGTTCAGGAGGAGCCAGGTGCTGTCAGGATCCACGTGCATTAAGTGGAGGAAAACACTTTGGAAAACAGTGGGAAGAAAGGAAAGAAGAGTAAGGAGAAGGCCTTTTGATTGGCACCCAACAGAGTCATTAACAGAGAGCTTTGATGTTGTCTGCAACCTCTGTCAGTTGATCAGACTTGGAGGCTCATTAGACAGAGCCATTAAAATGGCTCCTGTGCCCAAGAGAAGACAGTTTGGTGGTTTCACATCACCAGCAAGCGGAAGAAAAATAGTTATTATGCTACACAGTATGTTATTGATATCAGACAAGCAGTTGGTGAATAACTGACCCAGGCTCTGGTCTCAGCATTACAGGCTGTTGCTGGCAAAAGCCTTTCTGAATCAGCCTGTCCCAAGCACTGAAGAGGTGACCGCAGAGTATCGCATGCGCTACTTACATCTGGCATGTTTTGGACAATCGCAGTGGCAGAGCTCTTGAAAGAAGCTGTATGTGTTGTTCACCACCCACTCTGTTTTCGGGGGAGTGAGGGGGCCAACCCACCAGGACTTCTGTCCCTTTTCAAAGGTGGTAAAAACAAGGGTATATCTGGACAGCTGTCCAGGCTGGGCCACAAGTAGAGTTGAGTGCTGTACTTTTTGCTTATGTGGTCTCCTCATGCCAAGTCCTTGTTAGCCCCCTCCAAATCTCCTTCCTTCCGCACAGCACCTTTCACAAGACGGGATTTTCTTTTTTTCTTTTTTTTTTTTTTTTAAATAAACCTTCATTAACAATAGAACGAAGGAAGAGAGGAGTGACAACTTCCTCTAATGCTTTACTGCTGTATTGATGTTTTTCACTTTGAATTTCAATACCCCAGGTAAGATGGGGGATTTGACTTTTGAGTATGCGCTTCACACTTTGACTCCAGCTGTGAGCTGCTGTAACAAAGATGCTGCGGACAGTGCTGCTGGAGAGCAGGAAGCTCCTAGGAGCAAAAGAGCAAATGGCTGATTTGCATGACCTACATTTACTCATTTCTTTCTGCCAGTTCTCGTTGTGGGTAACCTTTGGGCTTGGCTAGATTTGTGTCAGGGTTTAATGCACAGAAGGCATATTCAGCTGAACCGGTATTAAGCTCTCTCTGGCTGTGCCATGCACAAAATTGAACTAGAATTTGCGGGCTGCCCTGACAGCACCGCACGGCCTCCTCCTGCACGGCGCTGAGCGCTCTGTGCTCCCACAGAGACTACGAGCGCCAAAGGCACTCACCAAACTTACGGGTCAGCTTTCCAATACCTCAGTAAATGCCTGGCCACGTATCTTCAGGCCCCTAGTTTCTCCTGAAATTATGGGGCCATGAGGAGAACAAGAGCTGGGCAAGGTAAGAGAGAAATCAGAGGGCAGGTTTGTCTCTGTTCCCCCAAGAAGCACAGGACAGAACTCTCCTCTCTAAAATCAAAGATCACCTGCTACAAGAGCCACAAAAAATCCAGACCTGATTGCTGCCAAAACTTCTCCCTGAAGAACTCTTATCCCTAAAGTGAGCTTGCTTCCTATGTAGAGCAGGCAGAAATCCCTTGTAGAAGCTCTCCTCTGAAAGGGAGCGCAGGGCCACAGATAACCTGAAAAAGCACAGAAGTGAGATGGAGGCACTAGAAAGCTCCCTCACCTCCTCACAATAATCTTGTGGCTGTATGAATTGTTACCCCATGAGCAGCCAAAGCCGTTGCTTCTGCTGTTAACCACTTGCTTGTCTCTCAGTGCAGGTCTCTGAACAGCAATGAGGGAAGACGTTGCCACTGCAAGCTGTTGGCAGTGTCCCCTCCTGAAGTCGCCTGCAGTGCCTATCTGTCTGCTCCAGAGGAACCCAGCGCGAACGTGCTCCTAAGTGATAGCTGTGCTTGGCGACAACTGCATCGGCAACGTGCCTTCTTTCTGGGGGACAGCCAGACGCAGGTGAGCTCATGGGGCTTTTTCCTACCCTGGCTTTGTTATTGCAGCTCTTCTGAGCGGAAAAGGGAGGGCTGACCCAACCGAGTGCCATCCTCTCAGGTGCCAGACTGAGCGAAGTGCGAGCAGGGTCTACAGCCTGTACCTGCTGACATCCCTGCACCAGCTCTCCCAGCCCTGCAGGCTGCCAGCGCTCTCCGGGCACTCGCTTGGCCACGACAGCGTGAGTGTGCAGCCGCGTGCCTGCCAGCAAACAGCAGGTCCCAGTGGTTTCCCCTGGCTTACGACGGGCTGCTGCATCGAAATAATCCTCGCTCCTTATGGCTGGGGTGGATAGGACCAGGCAAGAAAGATGAGTCACTGGGAAGTAAACATGGGAACAGGGAATACTATTCAGGTGGCTTCTGCTTCTCCAGCACGCGCACAACTTTACCTCTTATATTCACAGCAAAGAGACTCTGCTCTCCAACCTCTTCCCAATGTGCCACTCCGGAGAGAGCAACCCTCAAGAGATTAGCCGGTCCCTGGAGAACTCCACTGCCTCTTGTGCCCATAATGGCCCGAGGTGTGTGATTATCTCCTGATAACCTGGAGTGCTGTGCAGCGTAAAGAACAACTTGACTTCTACATTTTCAAACTAACTCTGGGGTAGTTTCTAAGCAACCTGTTTCCATGGCAAAGAATCCTGGGGTTAATCCAGGTTTGTTTTCTGTTGTTGCTTTTTTTTTAACTTAAATATCATTTTATTGAATTTTGCCTTGTGCAGGTGGCTGTTTTAGTGTACTTCAGCCCAGCTTGTGAATGACAGCTGTCAATAAGTATCCAATAAACTACACAATCAAACCAAAAGACGTACACTGCATAATCAACTTTGGTATCTAAAATGGTCCAAAAATAGCTCATATTTGTTCCAGTTGTGCTAAACAACTTATTCTACTAGCACAGAGCAGAGTTAGGCTGTTCTGTTGCCTTGTCTTTTCCCAAGCTCTAAGCAAAGCCACGGCACAGTGATCAGGATGGGAAAAGGACAAATCTTTCTGGCTTCTGCATCTCTGCCGAATGTTTAACTACATACAGTTCATCACAGACTTCAGTAAGAGCTGGTGAAATTATTTCTGCATCCTGAAAAAAACCCAACTCTCCTATCCAGACTGACCGAAGGGTCAAACAGTAAACTTCACAGGCTGTAAACATTTATTAGGAATTAACTGTACGTTTCAAAACAGTCACTTCAAACTGAAAAAATGCAGAACTATTTGAGAAGTGTTGACATAAGCCAAATGACATTTTCTTAATCTCTTTTCCTTCAAAGTGTTGGTTTGGTTTTTTTTTTTCCCCAAAGTGAAAAGCTTGTCAAGGATGATGCAACTTAATAAATTGATGAGAAGCTCAAATTTACATATTCTGATTTTCAATTTACACCACCTTCCCTCCTGCCTTGTTCCCAGTGCTTGCCCCCCCCCACCCCACCCCTTAGTGTCTCAAGTGTTTCTGGTCACTTTACCCACAATTGCACTGGTTTATTTTCAATGAAAGCAGAGATGTATCCAGTGTTCCCTAGCCTTCCCAAAATCCTCTTCAGTATTTTTTTTTTCCAAGCTTTGGATAATATTCCTCTCCTGGAATACTCCTAGCAGTCACCTTATCATAAAGCCTATTGTCCCATTTTCTCTTCCCTGGACATGCTGGAGTCCTGTTTTTCCCAGCGTCTATTTTTGCCTGTTGAGTACTGCATGAAGCTGCAGTTACAAAATTCACTACTCCCACTGGTTCATCTAATAAAACTACAGGGTCCGATAAATGGGATTAAGCAGCCTCCCTGGGGCATGATAACATCCCTGGAATACAGCCAAAACTCCCCCCCTGTTTTTTTTCTTCTTTTTGTGGCTCCAGCACCTTGGCCAAAAATTCTTGCTTAGCCCTTCGCATGCCTACAGAATCTTCACTTAGTCAATGCAAGGAGTTATTGGAGCTGCAGCTGACTTTGTAAGGCCTGACCTTGTTCTTGGCAGGTCACAACTCATGAGTTGAGTAAGAATCCAAAAAGCTGAGCAAAGGCCAGTTAGTATAAATCAATATGGCAAGCTGATTCCAAACATCTTTTTACCTTGTATGATTTCTGCAGTGATAAAGCTGAGTTATGTGACGTATGTTGGCACTCATGCTGTGGTTAAGATTAGTTCTAGCCTGTCCGTTTTTAGAAGCATTTAAAATGCAGAATTTTTCATGTAGCAGGCTGATAATGTTGCTCTTGCCTAGATGGAAAGGGCCTTACATGTGACAACCTGTGTCAGTTTGCAGGATTACTTTCAGGCACATGGAGAGCAAGGAAAAGGACTGGAGCTTACAGGAATCTGGTGGTTAAGCAGCTGGAGAAAGGAAATTGAAGCGTGGGTGAGACGTGATTCTTATCCTGGCGCTGGAGCTGATTGTTGTGGTGCAAACTAATATGGACTTTTCCAGGCTGAAACCCCAGATCAGGTATACCATAGTTAAAAGTGATTGTGCTATGTTTAACTCTGACCCATCCAGGCTCCAAGACCAGGGAACAAACAGGATTAAATTAAAAAAAAACAAAACAAAACAAAACCAAACCAAACTACAAGTACTGCCAAGCACACGGTTAATATCAAGCCAGACACCATCCGTGTCTCAGTGCATATATGTGTTGGCCGACAGAGCTACAGACGAGACAGCTGTTAACAGAAGACCTTGCTTTGTTCAGCGTAATACGTGATGTATGGTTGTCCTGGTTTGCCTCGGTGGCCAGTCCAGCCCAAACCACAGCAATGGTGCATGAAAGGCATGGGCGGAGCAGTGTACCATTAGGCATGTTTCCCTTAAAATAGAATAAAAAATAATATACAGGAGAAGGATGTTACTTGCCCTGAAACTTTGCTGCCCTTTTTCTCCAGTAACAGTGAGCTCACTTCACAATACAGCTTCTAATGACCCTATCACATCATAGGGCTAATTCAGCATTTCCGCCCGCCCCTGCCGTGGGGGAAATTGCACAGCTTTTCAGCCTGCTTTGTTAATGATTTAAAAGCTTAAGATTCCAAATATCTGGATAAATCCTGGTGTTCTGCTTTCTATTCCAGCATTGCTTACACAGACGAACACTTTACTGTATTAAGGGTATGCAAGCCTACAGCGAAGAACCCCTTTGCAGAACAAATGCTGCCGAAGCCTGCTGCGATGCAATAAAAGCCGCTAAGGTAAAAATAAACCTACTTTCCCCAGCGCAGGAATTACAAACAAAGGCTACAGCTTCTGAAAGCACTTTCCCTCTAGACTGCTGCCCAGCCACACAAAAGCCCTTCACACCTTGCACCCCCCCGGGGAAGCCTGCGCTCAGGTGAAAGGGAACTGGCAGCTTTTCCCTTTTCAGCAGCCTC